>NC_138237.1:31089350-31576850 GCF_964197995.2 Scardinius erythrophthalmus | reverse complement strand
ATAGACTTGCTGCAATTAACGGAAATCCGTCGTAGCGACGGAGAACTTTAATCCCTGAGCGCAAGTAACATGGTAAAGGCTTTCAACCTCCCAGGGTTTGATGAAAGTTCAACTGAAGAGGAGGGCGAGGAAGAGGTCCTTGAGGAAGATGGCAGTGGCACAGAGGAAGGTCCACTTTCACCATTCCAGCCAGATTTTGCGCAGATCATAGAAAACATGAGATCCACATACATCACTGAATCTAATCTGCATATGCGATGCCCCATCCATTTACTGCAACTCGCCATAAAGGATGCAATAAACGGTCATGCTGATGTAGACAAAATGATCACACGAACGGCAAAACTTGTAAAGAGTATTAGAAAAAGCACCTTAAACACTGAGGAGGCTGATAAACTAGGTGTGCGTCCCACCCCAGCATGTGTCACCAGGTGGAGCAGTCAGCTGCGCATGATCGAATCAGTACTGAAAATGTTCGAAAGAGACCCGCAATTCCAAAACAAGCTGAAAATTCCCGAGCACAGTAAGCTGACCATGAATGACGTACTTCATCTCCGAGCCCTGACTGAGGTGCTATTGCCTCTGGCAGAGCTTACAACTGCTATGCAAAAAGAGCTCGGAAACCTTGGGATGATTCTTCCAGCTGTAATGGAAATCAAACAGCTTTTGTCCAGTGTCCCTGACAACCGCTCCGTCAACATTCGTGCATTTGTGGAGACACTGTCAGATAATGTCTCTACTCGTTTTAACAGATTTTACTCTGACAAGCACCTTGTGTTGGCGGCTGTGTTGGATCCACGTTTTAAAACTGAATGGATCATTAGAGATGGTACAGTGAGAAATCAACTCGTAGAGATTTGTGAAATGTTGGTAAAAGAGGCAGAATGCAGTGGTGTGGAGACTGCGGTGGACACAGTGACTGAGGCTAGAAGCGCTCCCAAGAAGGCCCCCATTTTCGGCTCATATGAGAGCAACTCGAGTGTAGCTGACAGTGCCAGAGGTGAGATGGAGGAGTACCTGGGCTCAATGAGAAAAGGTCCAAATGAAGACGTCCTAGGATTTTGGAAAACCAATGCTGGATCACTCCCTCGACTAGCCAGGGTCGCCCGCAAAATCTTCAGCATCCCCAGTGGTTCTGCCAGTGCTGAGCGCGTGTTTTCCGCCGCTGGATTACTGTCCCGGGCACACCGCATGAGCCTGAAACCTAATACTATGTCCAAGCTAATGTTTCTAAAAGTAAATTCTAAAGTGATGTAAAGATTGAGACGTTTTTAAATAGACCGCAGTTACCCGAAGTTTTGGTCTATTTAAACTTTAGAACGCGCGTTTCTTTTACTAATGCCAGTAAATCATCCAGGTGTGCTTTGATAAGATGTTAAGTGCATTTCACCTGTGTGTGCTTTTATGAGCATGATAGTCCAGATGTGTTTTGTGAAGTTCTACATGCATTTCATCTTGTTTGTGTGTGTGTGTGTGTGTGTGTGTGTGTGTGTGTGTTTGTGCACGCGCGCGTTTTAATATTCCTGTTTTGCAACTGCATATATGTTCACGGAAATAAAATAATGAAAATCAAATCTACCTTTTCAGTTTTTGCTTGTAATAGGCAAGTTTGCCAAAGGGCTAGACATGTTTTTTTAATTAAGTTAATTTAATGCATTTAAATGAATAAAAAGAACAGACTTTTATTCAGAATCACCCCGAAATAACTTCTATTTACAATCCTAGCTACTGTAATTTATACATTTATTCCAGATATTCATTACAAAGTACAAAAAGAAAGCAAGTAGCCTACAGAGACATTTTATGTCTGAGCGGGATCTGAGCGGGATTTGTTTTACCGGTGAGCGTGAGCGATCCAGCAGTGGAGCGTTCGCTTGGGACGCGAGCGACTGAGTGGAGTGCACGCGCATAGAGCGGAATATTGAGCTGAGCATCACACCGCTCCGCTTCGCTCACATGCTCTGATGACAGCGATGACCACGACAACTAGACAATCCCAAGAGAAAGATCCACTGCGAACACCGTCAACTAGACAGCCCTCGGCACAGATTTCCTTAGCGGAGGCCATCCAGACAAGTCCTCTGCGCAAACTCTTATGGCCAGCTTCAACAACTTCTCCCACAAAATGCTGGTGTGATGCATTCAAATCTATCCTAATTCAAGCAGAAGGTGTCAGGGTGCCAGTCTGATCAGCTCAGGGTTTGTTTGTGTTGTGTCCTTTGCTTGTCTGGACCACATGGCTGACACATGGTGTGTGTGTTGTCATTCCATGTGCTCTATTGTCACTCCGCCCCTCGTTACCTTATCTCATAATGGCTCGCACTGTTTTAGTTTGTTTCTGTTTTAGTTCATTTCTCACCCTTTATATTCCTCTCTTGTTTTCTGTCATGTGCCAGATCAATCTCTGTAGCTTTAGTCTTAGTCTTGTCTTCCTACCATTTATCTGAAGTTTTTGAGATTTGGTTATTTCTTCATTTAAATTTTCTTCTTGTTCTTCTAGCCTTGTTTTTGAGCTCTTATCTGGTTAGTTTAGTTTTTTCCCTTCCCCTTTTCTTTTTGCCCCCCCAGCTCCACTGTCCGATTAGGCGGCCAGAACCCATCCTTCCGGTTGCTCCCTTCCTGCTCCTTTTTGGTTCTTCCCTGCCCACCAGCCCCAAAGGATTCCAGCTACCACCACCAGGTCCTTACCTCTACTTTCCAGGTTCACTCTGGAGACTGTACTCATTTCTCCCCCAATGTTGCTGTTTGGATCTGCTCTGACATTTCCCTTATCCGACGCATCCTGTTGGGCTGATGTAGCACTCCCTTGTTTCTGGCAGGAATCCTTCGTGATCCCCCTTCTGACTATGGCCTCACTATTCCTCATTGTGTTCCTGATTTTGTGTGCCCTTGATATACAATAAATCACTTATTCCTGCAACTGATTCCTCTTCTTTTACCCCCCTGACAGAAGGAGCTAGATGAAATATTCTGATATCATATCAATCCACAATCTGAGTTCTGATACAACCTGGAATCAAAATCACAGCATGTTCTTTCATTTGGTCAGGAGAACTGACCCCTCAAGTGAGCCTGTTTTTTCTCCATTTTTGTCACCAGATGGAGTTTGAATTCCTTTCCACTAACGCTTTGACATGCTGAGTCGGGTACACTTAATATTCAGAAATCTTGATTTGACTGCACTGACACTATTGGATTAGAACTGAATGTAACAACATTGGCTATTTGAATCATTCGCTCGTTTGATTCTGAATTAACAAATTCGGACTCTCTGTGTTTTCTAAGCACATTCCTGCCCAAAACGTTCTTTGCTAAGCTTATCAGAGCTTGTAACCTCCTGACTTCGAAATTACAAATCATACGCCAGGCTCCATAAAGACCGGAACAAATTGACTTTTACGACCTAAATTGCACCTTGGAGGATAAGTTCTGGATTCCAAACCCCCCCTTCCCCTCTCTGGACCACAGAGAGATAACGAAACTTGAAACTTTCTACACACACACACACACACAAACATCCCTTTGTGTTTAAATTAGGATAGAATATACTTTAATTTATGTACAATTACATTAGGCATGTGTGATTTAGTTTGGCTTTATAATAGAGGTGTGGTTTTGAAATGTATTCTTTAATCAATAGTGTTTTAGTTAGAGAATGTTCAACAATATTCTCTGGCAATTGCCTTCCCCCCACTTTGCTGTTTTATTGCCTAATGGAATGTCAACTGGGTTTTTAGGAGTGGAGCAGAATTAACGTGGTAATCTTTACTCCTACTTAAATCCTACATTTTCTACTTAAATCCTAAATTTTCTATATGCATAACCACCGAAGAAATGTAAACATGGATGTAATTTCCCATCTCATAATTTTTCTTTTACGTGGTGTAGTTTGTGTATTCTGGTAAACTTTGGTAATAAGGTTAGACAAATCAGGTGTGTACCGTGTTTAGTTCCTCAAGCTTCATATCCATTTGTACCCTATAGGGTACAACACATTTTGGGTAAATCTTATTTCTAGACGTGTAACGAACTTTAAAATGCTTGTAAATATGCATATCTTATGTAACTTGATTTTCTTAATCTGCATATGACGTGTGTGATATCGTTGAAATTCTCTCAATCTAACAGAGTCGAATTTCGATAGTAGAATGAAGTAATATGCATTATTTTACACTTTTTCATATTTCGGGAGCCGAACAGCTCAAAGCTCATCTCCTCATGACTCATCTGAGTGGGCGTGGCCCCAGAGACAAAGACATTTTTCCCGCTTCAGACCTTTGGACGTTCATTGGTTGTTCGCGCGAACAGAGGCGTCAACCCATATTGTCCATAAAAGACTGACTCAGAAAATCCTCTCGCTCTCTCTCCTTCCTCCTCCAAAACCCAAGTCCGGACCGGCTTCGGCCTGCTTCTCTTTTCTTTTTATTTATTTCTTTTATGTTTTTCTATAGTCTAGTTTCGTTTTCCTCTTCGCCTCTGTTCATTCACGAGCTGAATGAACTTAGCCTGAATCATTCCCGGCAACTTCACCACAAAGAAAGAGACTCTTTGAAGCTTGCGCGCTCGCACGCGCGCCGGAAGACAGCACGCGCACGCCTCCCCTCAGACGACTCGCGCTGCTTTTAAAGACACGCAGAACCCTGCGGTCCTACACACCTCATACAAAGAGAACCATATGCCATGCAAGTATCGATTATTGAATTGAACTTATGATGTGATTTCTTTGTTGTCTCTTACAGGTTACTGTCTGTGATTTTGCCATGCTGAGATCATCTCGGTGATCTCTCTCGTCCTGAAACTTTAGTTTCACTTTCTCCCTTCCTCTCCCGCTCTCATCTGTTATCCGTTTAGTCTTGTATTTTGTTTACGTGTCCTGTACATACATATTTACTCGTGTAAATTGTAGAACTTGTATTCCTTAGTTCGATGTAGTATTAGTCCAATTATTAAATTCCATATGCCCTTGACTGACTCTGATTTAATTGCCCATGTTACTTAGTCCCTGAAATGTTCGATCATAGCTATATGCTTTATCTTGGTAGGCTACGATTTAAGTAACCTAATTTTAGTCTACAAACACCGAGAGTGTCTTTTCAAGGCCTGGAAAAGATACTCTTTCTCGTGTTTGTAAGAAGGATAATTTTCCTTGAGAGTTAAGTTAATCTTACGTACAATCTGTTCGCTGGACAAACAGATTGTTTGATAACTAAATTAATTCCATTAAAGTTATCCCATAACTTCGAGCTGAAATAAGAACAATTGATGTATTAATGACGAACCATAACCCGTTATGGTAATCGTTCATATATCAATCTAGTTCAGCTGCGATAAATTAATGTAACTGTAACATACAAAATATTAATCATATTCATGATTATTAAAATTCCCTATAGATCATTTGAGCTAATATTAATATTAATGTATGACCCATTGTTCTTACATGAATGATGACATCACAGCTTTCTGAAGATCTGCATTTCTTAATAGCTGAATTTAACTCATTTCATAATTGACAGACAAACACAGTTATTGAACAGAAATGAATCAACACTTATTTGCATTCACTAGCATCACTCCATGCAGATACAGTCCAAAACTAGCGTGATTATACATTCACTGTGGTTCAGTTTTAGTATGTCTGACCTGAGCCCCATCTCGGTCTCCAGACTCTCCACTTGCTTGCTGATGGAGGCTTCCAGATCACCTTGGCCTTCCAACTCTGAAATGGTCAGTGTACGACGCTGAGAAAGAAGAAAAAAATAAATGAAATGCCTCAATCTGCCACTGACAAATAACTGAGGCTTATAGATAGATAAGATGGAGATAGATAGATAGATAAATCTTAAAGAGATAGTTCTCCCAAAAATGATAAATCGATTTATAGATAGATGAGGCCATCCTTAAAAATATTTTGGTTTGCAGTAACAGCAAAAAAAAAGAAAAAAAGGGTCGGTAGGTAGGTCTTTATTTTTTATATATATATAAAAAATAATATAAAAAAGTATATTTTTTTAATAATAAAAAAAAAATCGGGGTCGGGGGGTCTTGAGAGAACATTTTTCACCGATGTCTAGGGGCTGTTTACACCAGGCCACTTTGCGTTTTCTCAGATCGGATTGCAATCTGATTGATCAAAACGATTCAATTATTTACACCTGGTTACATAGATGTGTGTTGTTGTTTTTTTGCGGATATAACCGATCTTCAATTCCCGCTATATGCAGATTTAATGCAGTGCACCGAAAGCAACAGTTATTTTATTGGTCAACAGCTAAAATTTCTGAATCAAAGCCCGCAATAAGAGAAAGCGGAAACAGCCCTGGTAAGATCATTTCGTTTCTTTACATTTAATAAAGATGATCGTGTGTTAAGCGTCTGCGACTTACTTTCACTTTGATTTGCGATAGCACGTTGATGCTTAGCTTCTCATCTGCGGCGATGCGTGTTGCAGTAGCGTCGTCATTACTGACTAAAACATGACATGTAGCCTATATAACACGCTTTCACATGTTTATTTTTTAATAAACCATATTCAACAACATATAAAAATGAAATAATCTTTAGAGTAAAGCCGCAGCCATCATTACCAAGCGCGAACCATTGACAGTGAATGAAACGGAGCGATCTTAGCCTGCAGGCCGTAGTGTGACATGCGTAAACCTGGTGTAAACATAATGACGCGCCACGAGTTTTTATTTAAAAGAAAGAACGTAGCTTATGTTTGTATGTATGTCTAAGCAATTTATATTCACAATACTTAATAACTAATATTATTTTATTGCATTTGTATTAGTTGTTTGAAGAGTTAAAAAAAAATTGGTCGGTCTTAACGCAAGTTTACAACCGGCAAGTCGGTCGGACTAAAAGGGGAAATAAATAAATAATTGGGTCGGTACTAAATTGACAGGGTCGGTCGGGTTACGGCAAACAAGAATATTTTTAAGGATGGCCTGATAAATGAAAATTGACACTCACCCTTTTGGGAGAACTATCTCTTTAAGATTCATCTATCCATCCATGTCATTGCAAACCCATAAAACATGTTAATCATTTTAATATTCTCTCACAATTTTTGTAGATCTATTGAAAGCCTAAGTAATAAACATTTAAAAACATTAATAAATAAAAACATTGTAAAAGTATTCCATACAAATCAAGCAGTTTAATCCAAGCAGGGCTCTGTGTCTTTAAATGATTGCATTTTGCTACCTTTTTTTCTGGCAGTGCGACTGCATTTTGTTAGAGGTTGCACTGCTTATTTGGGTAAACTTGGTAGTGGGACCAATGTCATGTCTGTTGCATATGAGAAACATCAAAAGGCAAAAGCTCTAGAAGTGGGACAAAATGGGACTACTCATTTGAACCGCAAGGACGTAAGGACCATTTATGAATTCGCTCCAATAGTCAAGTCAAGTCACCTTCATTTATATAGCGCTTTTAACAATATGGATTGTTTCAAAGCAGCTTTACAGAGATAATAGGAAATTACCGTAACAGATTGTTTAGGCTTTACAACAGCTCTAGGATAAAGTTATTGTCCAGCTAAAGTTAGTTTTGATGGATTGATTCACTTCCGTTGCGAAGATCATTAGTTATTAATTTAGGGGCCACTAACACGACAACGTTCTAACAGGAAAACCCTTAACACGCTCCGGCCACCCATCCGCACAAAACAGTGCCTGGTGTCTCGAGAACGCACTCCCTGAAATAGGTTCGAAGGTGCAAACGATTATCCGTTATCTCTGCGCAAACCTCAAAAACACAAACCCGTCACGCACATGCGCATTATGTGTTCAGTCCAAAGGTATGCGCATTTGAATATGTGCGCAGGTGTGTAGTCCTTTACAAATCAACCCTCAATAAACTACTTGTCTGGCCTTAATTTATAATACAGATTTTTTTTTTGTGTCTGCGTGGCCATGCGAACCGTAATTATCCCGACAACATTTTATCTGTACTGAGATAAGGGGAGGGGAGGGGAGGGGAGGGGAGGGGAGGGGAAGGGAAGGGAAGGGAAGGGAAGGGAAGGGAAGGGAAGGGAAGGGAAGGGAAGGGAAGGGAAGGGAAGGGAAGGGAAGGGAAGGGAAGGGAAGGGAAGGGAAGGGAAGGGAAGGGAAGGCCTTCACAGGGGAGGGACAGTGAAGGCCTAGTGAAGGCCAATAGACAACAGTGTAAGCTCAGAGCAGGTGTTTACACTTGCAAACCATTCTTGTTCATGCAACACCATAAGCAGCACTGCGAGATCCAGTGAGAAGTGGTTTGTCAAAAAACACAGTTTAAAATGGTTTTTACAGCTGGAAAAAAAGAATGCCATGAACGATCTAGTTACAAAGCTTTTCGATCTGCAAACCACCACTATTAAATATGGATCTACTGTAGTACTAACACTTTACTGTAATACTTATTTTCATAGAAAGGTGTTATTACTGTTATTAATGATAACAAATTGACAACTGCATCTAAACTCAAGCTCAGTGCTTAATTGTCAAATAATGTGCATATTACCCTACCTTCTCAAATTTGTGCACATGAAGCACAAGAATTAATGAGGTTCATCATAAAGCATGTATTTTCAGAAGACTTGGATTAAACCACTCAATTCATACGACCCATAAATCATACATCATTTTAGTTCCGAAGATGAACAAAAGTCTTATGGGTTTTGTTTTATGGGTCTGCCTTGCAAGCACTGTTACAAAGCCCTGACACAAATGTAGCAAGCAGTATGATAGTATTTCATGCAGAACATGGTGTGTGTAAATCTCACCCGGACTTTGGCTACAGGTCTCTCTCCTGCCTCCATCTGCTGGCGAAGCTGAGCGATCTCCTCTGCCAGCATTTTCCTGTCCTCCAGTAGGTCCTGTAGATGCCGGCGGGCCTCCTCTGTGCTCACAAGCACTTCTACCTCGTTCAGCAACCAATTCTTAATCAAGCAAAATGACAATTACAACTAGGGCTGAGCGACAAAAAGATGAAAGGTTAATTTGAATAAAACCACATAAAAATTAGGTTGTTAAAATCTTTACAGATGTTACTGTTGTTGTTAATGAACAAATTTACATCTGCATCCCAGCTCAAGCTACTACCAGTTAACTCAAGCTACTGTCAATTGTGCATTTCTAAGAGACAAAACATGTAATGTTATTAATATTGCAACCTGCACTGCAAACTGCCAAAGATACGTGCCATCAAAGTTAGGCAACAACACAAACCTGTTTAGTGACTTGAAACAATTACCCTTTAACACATGCAGAAACAAAGAAATACATTTTTCTATTAAGATTTTAGAGAAGCAAAGTTAGCATCAGTCTGGATTTAGCCTGTCTGCCATTTTTGCCAGACCAATGCAAATATCGGACCACATTTTTGTTGTAAACTGGTAGATGTGCATTCAAAAGATCTCAAGTCAATACTTTGGATAATAAAGTAGCCTATGATGAATTGTTTATGGACCAGACAAAATACCTTGTAATATATAATGTTGTCTAAAACTTTTCATAAAATTATTTAAAGGCTGCAATGTGAGGTTTATCATTTTGTGAAACCTTTTTTTTTTTGGTCAAAACTTTTTGAACATGTAGTACATGTTAGTAGATAAGTCACCCAACCAATATTTTTTGTTTGTTTAAAATCCGGTCATCATTTTTAATGTGATTTTATACAACAAAGAAAAAGGTGCATAGTGCTGCTAATTTTATTTGTTTTTTGTTGGTTTTCGACATAAAACTTGGTGAAATTATTTCAGTGTGTGTATGAGTTTTTTTTTTGAAAATGTTATCATATTTTAACAATACCGTGATAATGTGATCATTTTGGTCACTATAATAGTGATATTAAAATTTTCATACCGTTTCATCTCTAATGCATTCCCACAGAAATGTATTTTTCTTTAAGCTCACAATTTATTTCTCATGCTTTCAGCATAGGAAGTTCTCTCAAAAACAGTGCCACGACTGGTAATCTGTCTACAATAAATATTTTTTGTTGAGCAAGGTCGGATGCAATCCAACAAAATGTACTTTTCTGACAATTCACAAAATTTAACTAAAAAGGTCAAAGGTCAAATCAATATCATCGTGTTTTAAATTTTACAATTAATAAATCACAACATACAGTAGTACAGTATGAAAAATATTCATTCAGAGATTTGCTAAAGATAGCATTCAACAGAACAGTGTTACTATTAGGGATGCTCCGCTCGATCGGCCACAGATCACATCGGCTGACATCGGTATCGGCTGATAATCACATTCTATGGCCTGATCGGTAGTCACTAAATTTGGCTGATCTCATGAACCGATCCCAATTTGATGACTTAAGACCCATGATTGCATAAAATTTTGGCGCAGGAGCCACCTGTCTTATTCTAAAGAAATATCACTAGAAGGATTTAACACAACGAACCTGATTTGCTGCCTCTGTCATCTGCTCTGTGTCTGAGGCTTGGCTCAAGCAGCTGCTCCACACATTCACACAGAGCAGAGAGCGACAGGCAAACTCAACGTGTGATTACCTGCGTCTGTCCTTCTTCAGCTGAAGTCATATCCATGAAAAAAATCAGTTTGCCATCAGTTGTCCGAAGATATCTTTGTGGTAGTAACCTTTCAATGTGGGATATCCCATGACTGGTGTCAGCGCTGTTCAATGCCATTGATCTGAATGATGTGAAACATCAGCTTCAGCATTACCTTGTAATGTGAGCCTTGTAAAATGGCGCTCAGGTAAATTAATTTCAACACCTTGTTTCATTCATGAATAAATCAGCGTTTTTAAGTATTAGTTGAATAAACTGTTTAATGATGACTCACTCATAGTGCCTGTTTACACCTGGTCACTTCATGATTTTTTACTGATCAGATAGCTATCTGATTCATCAAAACAATTCCATTTACACTATATGCAGATTTAATGTTAGTTCATGCCACCGAAAGCAACAAATATGAGCTGCATTTGATTGATCATCAGCTCATTTCAAAATCGAAGACCGCAATAGGAGAGAGCAGCAACAGCACTGGTAGGATCATATAGTTTCTTTACTTTCAATGATGATGACTGTGTATTGAACGCCTGCGACTTTCACTTTCATTTGCAGCAGTTTGCTGAAGATATACTTCGCTGCGGCGGTGTGTACTGCAGTAGCGCTGTCATATTTGACTATAACATGTCATATAGCCTATAACACACTCTCACACTTTATTTTTTAGCATTGTTGGGAGGAGTAAAATTTACATATGTGGTTTCAACAACCAGATGCATTTACACTTGTTCAGTTTTGACTGAAATGTGGCTCAGACCACCTCCTGATGTGGTTTGAACGATCGGATTTAAATCGGTCTCAAATCCGTTTCGGAGGGCATTTACACCTGGTCTTTTCACAATCGGACAGCTATCTGATCTGAGAAAACGCATGAAGTGACCAGGTGTAAACATTCCCATAGAGACACAGTCCCTTGCCGCCTGACAGCCTGCAATTATGTTCAGTTTTAAAGTCTTGTAGGTGCTTTAATAAGCCAAATTATCCTTATATGGATAGTGTTTTGCGTAAGCTCTGTTTTTAATGGCCTATTAAAATGTTAAATGTAAAATGAATATTTGTTGTGCTTATTTGATTCTCAATTAAAACAACTATTACAACATTACTGTAAATAATAGAACCCAGGCAACATTTATCTAAAAAAAATGAATAAGTTAATAGTGACAATCAACATATCAAGTTATATAAAGCTTGAATGATCGAGGTCGGGATCAGTATTGGCCAATCATAATGACAAGAATCCAGTCGTAACGGGTGCAAAAATCCTGATCGGAGCATCCCCAGTAGGTGTTGTTAATTGAAAGAAAATTAAAATAATAATAATTCAGTAATATTGACCAATAAACAATATGGCATCGATACATCATACAGCCTAAGCTGGTAGACCATTTAAAAATAAATTCAAACTGTACTTGAGCCAAGATCCAAAAATAAATGACAAATAAGCTGGACGTCAAACCAAACTCTGTTTTTTTCTAAGTTAAGTACCTTGACTCTGCTGGCGACACCCTCCGTTCCACGGTTATGAACGTCTTTACGCTTCTCTGCAACTTCACTTCTCTTCTGAAGTGCGTCTTTCAGACGCTTGTTAGCAGCTGCAGCCTGTGGATGAACATTACATTTTTTTACCATACTGTATAGGGCTGTACGATATTGAAAAAAATGGACATTGCAAAATTTCGTTTTTCTGTGATATATTGCGATATGAAAATTTCACCAAATGATTTGTATAGCTCTATTTGTAAAGAATTAATCATTCTAGGAAGATTGGGGTGATTTTGTAGGACAGTGAATCATTGCATATAAAAATAATAAACAATTAAAAGCATAGATAAAAGACAACAGAACATAGATACAAATTAAATAAGCAGTGCTTAATGTTTTTTAATTATTTTTGTTTTGTTTTAGGTAAATCTAACTGTATTCAGGTTCAGACATTGAATAATCAAATGTAAAATAACTACATTGTCTCTTAACTGTATAAATTAAATCTTATTAATAAAATTGACCCTTCGCAGGGAGTTTGATTGACAGGCGATCTGACCAATCATAATCCGCCATCTGTCCGACAAATCAGTCAGGACATTTGGAAGATTAACGTTGGAGGATTTGAACTTGAAAAACGCACTGACGTCTTTCCGCGGTTAAAACAACATTCCTTCTTATGTTCATTCATGTTTATTTTATGCTATAAATTAACTAGAAGGAAGAGATGGGTTCACGAGAAGCTTTAACCTGTTAAGCTGCAACCCCACTTTTGAAAAATCCCCAGAAATGACATACCCAAACTGAAACAGATACAGTTCATGAACCCTTTGTACTAAAAGCACAAGTATGATCTCATTTGAAAGCTGACACCTGGCAGTTTATTGTAAATGTAGAATTAATTATTGTCATAATGACAAAAAATGTTATAAATAGCTTCAAAGTTTTGTAAAGTTATTAGAAATTAATTTTAATGAAACATCCTCATGAAAATAAAATTGAAGTTGGCCCTGGAGCAATCTAGAAATGCACTACAGCTAAAGCCACATGTCTAAACATTTTATGTTTAAAATCTGAAGATAATAAGTCCAAAACTCTGTATTTAGTGAAATGTTTTTCAAGACCATGTCAGTTGACTTTATTTTGATTTGAGGCTAAAATGCTGCTGATGTTTAGTCATCTTTTAAGTCATCCATTCAGTCTTATTGTCTCTATTGTTTTGTGGTGCAAACGATCCCCATTCAGTCTCAGTCTCCCTCTGCACACATTCACACTTCTCCAGCCTGGTTATGGCTCTAAATATGCATTTCTTTTGTTTGCATTATAGTTACTAACGACTGGCTATTCACATGCTATTCATTGGGTTTCAATCCCTAAATTCTTTTCTCAAAGTTCACCTCACATTTTAAATAAAGAATAAAGAACATTCTTGAATAAAGAAACTTTCAGTAAGCATTCAAAAAAACATAAAAGTATAACTTCTAGGTTGCAGGTGCACCTAGGGAGCTAGCATGTTAGCTTAGCACACCATTAATACATGACAATTTATGAGATTAAAACCATGTTTGTGCTCCAAACTTACTTTAAAACGCAAGTGGAGTATTTTAAATAATCTTCTGTAATCTAATTTGGCTTCAGATAAAAAAATCAGACAGAAAATATACTATTGTATACTGTTCTGCACAATGATAGTCTATATAGATTAGCATTACATTATAAATATAATCTATTATTATGAAAATACCTGGCATGGCTTGGAAAACACAGGTAACTCAAATATCATTGCAATCATGTTTATTGTCTTCAAAACATCTGTATCTGCATTTTACAGCGCGAACTCTGTAGCTTTGTGTGTACCAGTGACGTCCTGGAATGTCACATGATCATGGCTCTTCTTCATGTTCCATATATGGACATTTATTGTGCATATAGCGCCCTCAGGCTATTGGTATGAATTGAAAACACAGTATCAGAGTATGCAAGCGCTCATAATGATTACATCGACGCATTTGGGTATAAATTCAATAAATATTATTCCTGTCTATAGAAATATGATGTGAATCTATGAGAATATATCAATATTTCTCCAAATCTGCACATTTTTGAGCTAAAGCCCTGAGGGACGTTGTTTTGTGTATCGCTGTCATGACGACGGCACGGGAGTTTTTTTATGAATGAAAGTGGCTGACGCGCATAATTCATATTAAAGGTATCGACTCATTTTTTCATTTCATAACTCCTGACACAAATTAAGAAATAACTGTCGCTATAAGTTTCTCAGAATACAATAGTGGTCAAATACTGAAACTTGAGTCTTATATCTTTTTAATGATGTATAGTTTGTCGAAGTATAACATTAAATCTGATAGTAACTTTGAGCTATATATAAAAAAAAACGCTTCAGTGCGCCGACGCACTGGTGCAGCTTAACAGGTTAACTGAAGCGCCACAGCGATCTGACAAGACACATTAAAGAGCCACAAAACGGTATTTATTGTTTAAATTTGTTTAAAAAAAAAAAAAAAGACTAAATTTGAAAGTTGAGACTTTGTTTAATATCAAAAGTAACCTGGTCTGTCAGCGCGTTGTCAGTGTCCTCTTTGCTCCGCGATGTATTTTTCACTGTGTGAGAACATGGTGTGGCGTGAGAGCGGCATGGCTTGTCGGACAAAGCAACAGTAACTAAAGGGGACGGGTCTTTGCGAACTGTCAATTGATTTTTAAAGCTACAAAAGTGATTTTCTCTTTCTCTTTTGTTGTTTGATTAACATTGATGACCAACAGCTGTGGGTATATTAGGCTGCTGTCAGTTTAAGACGAATGCGCGGATCCAATATGATGATGTGTTTACTTTCTCAATTGTTTACAACACATAACCAACTGTTTACGAGGATACTAGAGTTCAGTTCTTTATCTCTGTTTATTTTTAAAAAAATTAGCTTGAACGGACACATTCACACAAAATTAGGTCAAAAGGCATTTGCGGTTGATGTTTAAACTGACAGGACTTAAAAGTACATGCAAATGATAAACTTTCATTTTATGATGGCTAACTGCAATTAATCCGCAAATCACATGCGCTCCGAATCCTACGGATCACTAATCCACTATGAGCCCAAGGATGTGCACATTGAGATATCAGTGTTAAAACGATATATCATGCAGCCCTAATAGTGAACAATGTCCTATCATTTGAGGAGGGAGATGTGTTAGACAACAAAACAGCAGGTGCAAATTAGTTCAGGATTGCTGTACAGCTTTTGGAAAAACGGCTCACCTCCTCTGTCTTGCGACGAAGAATATTGGCCTGTTTCTGGAAGTCTCTCTCCAGTTTTAGCATCTCATATTGCCGTTTACGATCCTGAAATGTGTACAGCAAACATTTAATTTCCTACAAAACCTTATTAATATAGAAACATGGAAAACAGGAATGTCAAACAACAAAAACGGTAAAATTACACCATCTGTAAATGAAACAAGATCAGAGTAAAAATTTAAGATTGACACTCACTTTCTCTTTGAGCTGCAGTACTTCTTTATCTTTCTTCTGTTTCCACAAACGAAATTTCTCAGAGTCTTCCTTCATCTGTCTCATGAGCTGCACTCGCTGGGACTTCATAGCCTGCACAGATTAACCAGCACTTTTTCCACTGATCATTTTTTAAAGAAAAAGTTTCAAGCCTTATTTGAACCCATTTTCATTGACTAATGCTACGTTCAGAGAGCAGGTAAATGTGGCCCAAATCTGATTTATTTGGCTCACATGTGACTCTTTTGCCACTTCCATATGTGGTACTAAATCCAATACAGGTCAGATGTTTTGCAATGCGACCTCGGTCTGAACCGTCATATCGGAATTCATGCGACTTTTGTCACAATTCTGTGCTCATGGGAGTCATTTCAAAGATTTTACATACCCAACGTTATCAAGACAGATGCAAAAGGTAGTTGTGTCAGAACTTATAATTATTACAGTGACAGCTCTTTATACAAGCAAAAAATTAGGGCTTGTATCATAAATGTTTAAAAACTCTGCTCTCTTTTTTCATATCTTCGTCTTTGTTGTCTGCGCATAAATTCGCTAACTTCGGCGGCAGATCACACTTTAAATTAACATGTAATCAATTTAAATGTCCTCTATGTTACTTCCACATAACAAGGTGCTACGTGACATCTTTTTATCCTTCTTTTGAGTATGCCAGTCAGTCCAAAACCATGATCTGTTTGCACTGGAATCTCATATTGGCCACATTTAAAACAACGAGAGCAGTTATACCAAAAAATAAATAAATAATCGGATTGAGCAATAAATTGGAATTGAGCACTAATAGTCCATGAGCCAGGGCCCCAAATTTGGTCCATCGGTATCATCTGGGGGGACAAAGTCTCAGTGATTTTTGGCAAGGTATACACCCCTAGTACTAGAAAAATCACAGTAGCAGTGCAGGGGTGGTAGCGAAATCACTTTTTTCAGCTCATGAAGTTACTAACCCCCTAATGCCTAGTTCACACTACACAACTTTAAACGTCGGCAGATCGCTGTGCTGTTCAGACTACATGACTTGCTCTGGAGTCTTGAAGTCGTTGTGGTGTTCAGACTATGTGACACTACGTAAATCTTCTGCAACAGGGGCTTACACACTACAGGAGCTGACAACAAGTCTTGGCGCATTCCAATGGCAAATGGACGGCGGGACAAAATTGTTGGTATATATATATATAGTTGAGCACCGTCATTAGAACTCTATAACCGCAAAAAAAACGTGTTATTAAAATATTTTTAAATTTCTATCTTTTCTATTATAGAGAATGTTTAAATACTAATTAAAAACAATTGTTGACAGTCTGTGTTATTATTGGTCTATACGTTTCCAACTGTACTGATTCTTTCAATCATTTGAGATAGAAATAAAAGCTATGACTATGATATAGTGATGTGCCATCATTATGAGATTTATTAAACAAATGAAAAACATTTCCAATAATAAACATTAGCAATAAACATTTGCAATAATAAACAATATCATTACCGATAACTGATCGTGCAGTTTAATTACCCCTTGACTGGCCCCAAACATGTTTGATAAAAGAAACATATACAGTGCATATACTGTATGATGTGTATTACATTTTAGCTCAAAAACAATTGTAATAAAAGATAGGATCATAAGATGCTATATTGGGTTTTTACCACTTAATGAAGTTTTGTTTTGTAAATCGTGAGACATGATTTTTACCACTTTGCTTTGTAGAAATAATTTATTTAAAACGAATTTCGTTTTGTACAAATTGTATCTTAATTTTAATAAATGTTTCATCAACCAATTGCATGTAGGCCTATTTATAAAATAAAAAGGAAATAGGCAATATAATAACCGATGAGTTATGTCATTTGACTCACGTCATAACCGTCACACCAATTCTGAAACCGGCACACGCACACCCTATATATATATATATATATATATATATATATATATATATATATATATATATATATATAGGCCTATATTGTTTGTGCAATGATCTGTTTAGAACCCCGAAAGAAAAAAAAGAAAAAAAAAAAAGAATATGGGTGAACGGATGGATAAGCACACGCGGGCAGCAGGGATTGTCTGTCAGATAGAGATTTGGAAGTGAGTAAAACATTATAATGAAAAAGCAGCTGCCTGTTGTGGTTTGGCAACGATGGTTACAAATACAAAGGGCTTTTGTAATATCATAACAAGATGATCACTGGCTGTTGCTCGTCGCGACACGTGACACCACAGGCTATCGAGTCGGCCGACAATTCCAGATATTTGGCATGCTAGATATTTTTCTGGCGTCGGCGATGTGTCAGCGAGGGGTTTTGATGCGTTGTTAAGTATTTCACACTCAAAGATTGGCGAGCGCGGATCACCCGCAGATTTGCACGCGATTACAGCCTGACCTGTCGGCGAGCTCGTTAACTTGCAAATCGGGCTTAAATCGGGCTTAAAATCATGTAGTGTGAACTAGGCATAAGATAAATTCTGTTTTTGAAATCTGGTGTATATCTGGTTTAGGCTCATGCTAGGGATATTGTCAATATTCTATAATATGGTGCTTGGTATCGTTGGAAAGGGGACCTTTTAGGCTTTCATTTAAGCCCAGTACTGAATCTGTCTGACAAACACAGAGGTCACATGACTTCTTTAAACCAGAAATAACACTTTTTCACAATTTCCACCTAAACTGTATGCTTGCTTTTATCCCTGTGGCATGAAAGAACACCACGGACACAAAACTCAACAACTTCAATACTCAAGGCACTCTGATGACTCAGAAAATGTATAATATACCCATACTATTTATTTGTGAGAGCCTTAAATTAGACTTGTGCAGCCAGTACAAGTCTTCAAAATAGAATAGAGCCAATAGAATGGACAAATAGAATACCCTATTAGTCCAGTGCCAAATGGCCAATATATTCATGTACAGTTGTAATAAAAAGTAATTGTTTCAATAGTGTTGTCAACATAACACTTGTAAGTGGTTTAACAAAATGTTTCTATCATGTATTTTGATATTCACCCACTTTCAGTTAGAATGTCAGAAAGTAGCTCATGCACGGAATGATGGATTTTGACAGTTTGACAAGGTTTTGTCAGTTTTGTGAAAAGATTGTTGGTTCAGTTGACTGGTTATAACAACACTACCAACTATGCCATCTTCAATCAACTTCCATTGAGTTCCAGGGGTATTAAATGCAAGTACAAAATACTTTTTCTCTTGTGCTTGTGAATTGGTGGGGAATAGTAGCAGTAGCTAATCTAGCAGGCTAGCTAGCTTGCAGGTTAAACAGTGTAACAGTAACTGCTACAGTGCAGTCAGGGCTCTCAAGTGTCACGTGACAGTCACTCATTTCGGTCTTGTCACACCCTCTCGCCACACATTGTATTTCTGACTTGTATACATCAGACTAAGATTATTTAGAAATATAGTGACTTTATTCTTGTAATAGCCTATTAAAACGTACTCGGTTACTAACGTAACCTCGGTTCTCTCTAGAAGAGGGAACGAGTATTGCGTAAGTTGCTTACGCTACGGGTAAAGTCATCTTTTCTCAAGATATTTAACCCCCTGAGGTCGACAATCACGCCGGCGTGATCTGCTCGTTTTTTTTTTATATCAGTGTAAAATACTCTGTTGATTTTGATTTTACATACTTGTATTGTACAACATTCAAAACTGTTAAATGTCTTCTTTTATTTGTGTACACTCATAATAAAAATAAAATGTTGTGTTTTTCGCAAAACAAAGAAAATAAACATGATGCGCGTTCTGCCATCTCTCTCAATGTGAAACTCATTCTGAAACGCGACAGAAAATGACCTGTAACACAGCGAATGTTTGTCACACAGACTTGAAACGCATGTCTATACAACGCTTGGAATCTCTATTTTTAAAGTATGTAAATAATATAAAAAACAAATATTCTATTTTTAAGTAATCCATACGAAAGCAGCGGCATGTACAGTTTCTCAAATGCGTCCTCATTAAATTTAATTTGAACACACCTACGAGCGCACGAGCGATTGACATGCAAATGATCCATGCGGAGAAACGCAGACCTGTAAACGCCCTCATCACCTCAAAACAAAGAAGCAGAGACTTCGTAACTTACTGTGTTTTAAAGACGCGCCTGAGCTTACATTGGATTTAGGCTACCTCAGAAGAAGAACGCGATTTAAAGACAAGAAAGATTTAAGGTAAGAATTTTTTACATATTAGTTTGTTATTGTTGCATAAATGTCACATTGCAGTTGAACTGTTGCTAGATATATGGGGAATATTATAATATTTAGACCCGTGTTTACTGTTAAGCCTACTGTGTTTGTGGATATCTGGTCAAACGTAGATATGTATGGTAACCATAATGTTTTATATTTGAGCGCGATCGCGTTTGAATGTATCAGATTTTGCAGCGCGATCGCGTTTGAATGTATCAGATTTTGCAGCGCGATCGCGTTTGAATGTGTCATTTGAAAATTTGAAAAGCAAAACGCACCAAACGGCTTCATGTTTTTACTATTACAGTATCTCATTTCATATCATAATGAATGGAAACATTTGAAGTAACATGATAATCAATATATTTTTCTCTAGCTTGGTTGTTACTGAAATATTTTGGAAGATTAATACTGCTATCTATTGTTATTATTATTTTACCCAGCACTGCGCATAGCTTATGCCTACAAGGCACAACAAACCTTGTGTTCATTATATTATATATTGTTGGAAACATTTGTGTGTGTGTGTGTGTGTGTGTGTGTGTGTGTGTGTGTGTGTGTGTGTGTGTGTGTGTGTGTGTGTGTGTGTGTGTGTGTGTGTATTTTGTGAACTTTAAAAAGCAATTTTAACCAGAAACATCTAATATTTATTTGCAAAACCGTGCAGGCCTTTCTCTTGATATCAGTATGTTCACTTTTTTTTCAGGGCCCAGATGCCACTGAGTCCTGCCGACTTCAACATTCACATGAGTCTCTGGAACATGAACATGGTAAAGTGAAAATCAAACACCTTGGAAATTAAAGGTATGTACAATGTTTTTAGGAATGGCACAAAGGTCTGTCTTTGAAGTGTTTTTTTTTTTTTTGCCATTTGTTGTGTATCTTTGGGTTATGTTGTGTTGTAAATAAATCCAAACAATTTAAAAGCCATTCTTTTTTAAATCTCCTCATTTACAGTTTTGTGCAAGGTTGCTCAGAATGACAGGGCTATTAGGAGCTATTAGGATAGCTCCTAATAGGGCCGTTGGGGAGGTTCTTTGTCTTTCTCAGGTGAGAAAAACTTACATATTAATGAGGTGATCACACCTTCCGCATAAGGCTTTCTAACACAAAACACGTCGTAAAAAATTTAAATCAATATATTGTCTTCTCTGAATGAGCCGTCAGGGTGATTTTCACATAGTTTTGCAGCAAATATTCTAGGCTACGTCATACAATTTTCAAAAGTCTTGTGAAGAAATAATCAGTATGGGTTTCATGGCCTTATTTCAGTGAGAATTTTTTTTGGTATTTTCACAAACCACGCATAAATGTCATTATCTCAAAACTACAAACTTTTACATACATGCTGCTGATATATTATTGTAGCAGAGTTTGTGCTGAATACAGTGTAATTAGACTTTAGCCATGAAAATGTCACAAGTAACAGAAATAACCAGAAATGTCAGAGCATGTCAGAACACCTCCAGGGCCCAGAAAACAGCTCAGACCTCAGAGGGTTAAAGCCAAAAATTATCCTTAATTTTGTATTTATTGTCAACGCGTTGCAGCAGCTAGCAGACCTAGAGCGGGCTAACTAGCGCGCTCATTGGCTGCTCTGCGGCAACTGCAGCAGTCTACCACTGAGCCCTGCATGACGTCACGCCCAATGGGGGCCCGCCAGAATGGGCGTGGCTTAGCGTATAAAAGGACGGGGCTGGGGAGCTGCTTACCTGGTTTTCTTAGACTAAAGCGAGACCAGCTCGAGGCGCGAGCACGGCAGGTTACGCAATACTCGTTCCCTCTTCTAGAGAGAACCGAGGTTACGTTAGTAACAGAGTACGTTCTCTTACAAGAGGTTCTCTCGTATTGCGTAAGTTGCTTACGCTACGGGAACCCCTTGTCAACGCCGTGCGCGCCAAGCATCAACCACATATAGTTCCCAGGGGCACACCCGGGGGACACAGATTAGTGGGAATAAGACGGCCAACTTGAGTGGGCCAGTACATGTACATAAGCACACAGTATCATGTGGCAGGGAATACAGAGCGGCACAGCCGGTCCATACTGAAAAGGGAATATCTACCCTTATAGTGCAGCTCAACCAGGGGAGCTAGGATTAATGTGAGAGTAGCCTGCACGCGAACGAATCTGAGCAGAACATACTCGTATCTTAGGCTATGTTTACGCGGAAACGATCTGAAGAGAAAACGCAAAAGTGGCGTTGCGTTATCATTGTTTTATTCTGCGTTTAGACGAGCGTTTTGGGGAGGAAATCTGCGTGCATATGGTGACGCAAAAGTGTGTGAAATTTGATGTAGTATGCAATCCAGGCGGCTAGGTGGCAATGGACCGGTGATCGGTGCCTTCACTGTCTAGCATACTTTTGCGTTTTTACCCTTTAGACGGGAACGCGACGGTGGAGCGTTTTTAAGATTTCCACTCTGGAGGGTGGTTTCACTTTTTTGCGTTTTTAAGCCCCAAAAACGCCGTCGCGGTCTAAACGAAAGGCACATCTGATAAAATATTTTTACGTTTTCACCCGCGAGCGTTCTCGTGTAAACGGGGCCTTAGACTGACAAAAGTCTAGCCTGCAGGGCAGAAACTTCTAGGTTATAAAACCTAACAAATGTAGAGGGGGAGGCCCAGCCTGCCGCCATACAAATGTCGTGAATAGAAATCCCGCTGGACCAAGCCCACGAAGAGGCCATGCCTCTAGTGGAATGAGCCCTGACGCCCAAGGGGCACTGCAGGTCTTTAGACGCATATGCTGCCGCGATAGCGTCCACCATCCACCTGGAGAGACTCTGTTTCGAGGTGGCGAGGCCCTTGGCCCGCCCACTGAACGAAATGAAGAGCTGCTCCGAGCGCCTGAAAGGAGAACTCCGGTCAATTTTAACATTGAGCTCATATTTTTGTAAATGAGGAGTGCTGTCAATACAGAGAACAACGACAAAAATCGGTGTTGCCTACACCGTGTTATCCTCTTTTTAAAATTTGCACCCTGTTGACTTCAATGGGGCATATTTTAAACCTGCTTTTAGCCTCTTAACATCCTTGATGTGTCATTGCAAGTGCCCATTCCAATGTGAGTGATTCCTTTAGAGTTAACGCGGGTGAATCTGACTGCAGTAGATGTGAAAGATAAGAAAAATGAAGTTAATTCGGCCAGCGCTCATACCTGTATTTACATCCTGCTTTCGGTTGAAGTCCAAAGTAGTCGATTGTCGAGTTCACATGCATATGTTTAGTTACCTATGATCACGCGCGTGAACTCGACAATCGACTACTTTGGACTTCAACCGAAAACAGGATGTAAATACAGGTATGGGCGCTGGCCGATTTAACTTCATTTTTCTTCATATCTTTCACATCTACTGCAGTCAGATTCACCCGCGTTAACTCTAAAGGAATCACTCACATTGGCTGGGCACTTGTAATGACACATCAAGGATGTTAAGAGGGTAAAAGCAGGTTTAAAATATGCCCCATTGAAGTCAACAGAGTGCAAATTTTAAAAAGAGTATTAACACGGCGTAGGCAACACCGATTTTTGTCGTTGTTCTCTGTATTGACAGCACTCCAAATTTACAAAAAAATTAGCTCAATGTTAAAATTGACCGGAGTTCTCCTTGAAGGCGGCGGAGCGCGTGACGCAAACCCTTAACGCCCTAACAGGGCAAAGGAGGTTAACATCGACTTCGCTACCGAATCCCGGTAGGGCCGATTATGTAATAACCTGCGCTCTGAAGGGAGTGCCAAGCACTTTGGGGACATAACCATGTCTCGGCTTGAGGATGACTTTAGAGTCATTAGGTCCAAACTTGAGACACGCGGCGTGTTAACAGATAACGCGTGTAAGTCACCCACACGCTTGACTGATGACAAGGCTATCAGAAAAGCGGTTTTGAGCGAAAGGTATTTCAGATCCACGGTCTGTAAAGGTTCAAAGGGATGTGCTTTCATGGCCTCCAGGACCATAGAAAGATCCCAAATAGGAACCGACGGGGGTCGCGGGGATTCATCCTCATAGCTCCTCTAAGGAAGCGGATGACGAACTCGTTCCTTCCTATTGACTGGCCGCGCGTCGACTCTGCGAACGCCGCAATGGCCGCAACATATACTTTGAGCGTGGAAGGGGTCTTGCCCTTATCCAGTAACTCTTGAAGGGAACAAAGCACCCCAGAGACCCCACAGGTTTGTGGGTCTAGGTTTTTGTCGGCGCACCAGCTAGTAAACACAGACCATTTAGACGCGTAGAGCCGTCTCGTAGAAGGAGCTCTAGACTGCGTGATCGTGTTCACAACCCCTTCTGGCAGGACAACGGGTATCCGTTGATTATCCATGCATGCAGAGACCAGTGCTCTGGATGAGGATGCAAAATCGAGCCGCCAGCTTGAGAGAGAAGATCCCTTCTCACCGGAATCGGCCATGGGACTAAGTCCGTCAGCCGCATCAGCTCCGGGAACCAAATTTGGTTCTCCCATCGCGGAGCTATGAGGAGCACCGAGTGGCCAGTCTCCCTGATTCTCCTGATTACCTGTGGTAACAGCGAGATCGGGGAAAAAGCGTACAGTGGGCAGCTGGGCCATGCTTGGGCCAGCGCGTCCTTGTTCTTCGAAAAGAACATTGGGCAATGAGCGTTGTCTTTTGACGCAAATAGGTCGACTTTCGATTTGCCGAAAAGGTGCCACAGCAGCTGGACTGTTTGAGAATGCAGGGACCATTCTCCCGGACGAACGTTGTCCCTGGACAGTCTGTCTGGACCGTCGTTCAGGCGACCAGGCACATGCGCGGCTCTCAGCGAGAGCAGGGAGTGCTGAGCCCAAACGAGGAGGCGTTCCGCCAGAGCATTGAGATTTCTGAATCTGATACCGCCCTGGCGGTTCACGTAGGCCACCACTGACATATTGTCCGTGCGAACCAGTACATGGTGGCCCCGCAGGCATGTGACGAAGTGCCTCAGCGCATTCTCGAACCGTTATCATCTCCAGACAGTTTATGTGAAGGCACTTTTCCTGGTCTGACCACTTGCCAAAGACCGGCCTGCCCTCGAAAAGGGCGCCCCAACCTAGGTTGGAGGCGTCTGCCGAGATAACCTTCCGGTACGAGATAGCTCCCATTGTCACTCCCAACTGGTACCATTCGGCCGCTATCCAAGGCTCCAGAGCTGAAACGCAGCTCTGAGTCACTCTGATAAGCAGACCGCCGGAAGCCCAAGCTCGGTGTGGTACTCGTGCATTCAGCCAGCGTTGTAGCGGGCTCATACGTAGCAAACCCAGCTGAAGCACTGCTGCAGCTGAGGCCATGCAGCCTAACATTCTCTGAATAGTTTTCAGGGGAACAAGGCTGCCTGTCCAGAATGAAGCGGCCAGGTGTCAAACACCTTCATAGACACAGAGTCCAGTTCTATCCCCAGAAAAGAGTCTGTCTGACTGGGCAGTAATGAGCTCTTGGTCCAATTGACCGTGAGACCCAAGTTTTCCAGATGGCTGAGAAGCAACGTTCTGTGAGATATTAATTCTATCTCCGACTGTGCTAGAATCAACCAATCGTCCAAAAAGTTCAATATTCGCATGCCCTGAGTTCTGAGGGGAGCGAGAGCCGCGTCCATGCACTTCATGAATGTACGGGGTGCTAAGGACAAGCCGAACGGGAGGACAGTGTATTGATATACCTGACCGTCGAAGGCGAATCTCAAGAATGGCCTGTGACGGGGTATTATCTGAATCTGAAAGTATGCGTCTTTCAGATCGAGAGAGATAAACCAGTCCCTCGGGTGAATTTGCACGAGGATTTGTCTGGTGGTGAGCATTTTGAACGGTCGCCTCATGAGAACTTTGTTCAAATGTCTCAGATCTAAGTTAGGTCTGAGAGCACCATCCTTCTTTGGTACGAGGAAATACCGGCTGTAGAAGCCTGACTCGCTCTGGGAAGGCGGTACTGGTTCTATGGCCCCTTTCCATAGCAGCTTTGCTATTTCTGCGCGAAGTAGGTGTGCTACTTCTTGATTCACTTTTGTCTCGGTCCGTGCTAGAAAGCGCGGAGGATGGCGAGCAAATCGCAGCGAATAGCCCTGCTTTACTGTATTCAGCACCCATTCTGACACTCCCGGAATAGCTTCCCATGCTTTTGCGTGCATAGCTAGGGGTAGAATGGCCTCTCGGTTCCGGTCGCCACCCGGCGTGGGCTCGTGAACCTGAATCTGAGGTATCGGCGCGGTGAGCGCGCTCTCGATGCTTGAACACAGCGGCGCGCTGAAAGTGGCGGCTGGCCGGTTTACATGTAATGTCCCGGTCACCTTGAGCGGGGAACATTTCATGGGGTTTCAGGTGAGTGGGTTGTACATCTGCAGTCTCCCTTTTTAAGGGAACTGACAGAGCGAAACGCTTTGATGGCGGTCCGACCGCGGCGGGACTCGACCATCTTCTCCTTGAAGCTGCTAGGAGGACTTCGCGGGCTCAGGCGTCAGCACAATCTTAGGCCGGGGTCCCCGTGGGGGAGGCGGCCTGCGGCGGCTTGACAAGCGTGATCTCTGGCGAGCGCCTTGGCGTTGTTGCGAAGGCGGAGGCTGGGAGGACTGCTGGGTAGAGCGGCCTGCGGCGGAGCTCGAGCGTCGAGGCAGGAAGAGCTTCATGGCCTGTGTGGTCTTCTACACTTCAGAAACCTGGTTGACAATCCCACTTACAGCTGGGCCAAAGAGGCCGGATGGAGAGAGCGGGGCATTCAGAAACACGGCTCGCTCAGCCTCCCTCATGTCTGCAAGTGTCAATCAAAGATGCTTCTCCGTAACGGTGAGCGAGGCCAAGCTCCTCCCAATAGCCTGGGCCGCGGATTTAGTAGCACGAAGGGAAAGGTCCATCGCGCTCCTTAAATCCGTGATGATGGACTGGTCCGTGCCTTTCTCGTCCCACTCACGGAGGAGATCGGCTTGGAGAATCTGAAGAACTGCCATCGAGTGCAGGGCGGAAGCAGCCTGTCCAGCGGCGGTAAAGCGCGGCCGACGAGAGCTGATGTGGCCCGGCAAGCTTTAGACAGGAGGGCAGCCTTTGCACGCCATCCCGCAGAGGGTGGACAAAGGTGCGCTGCTACCGCCTCTTCATTCTGTGACAAGATTGAGGCCCCATTGTTCCTGAAGTGTGGCACAAGAACCCGTACAAGGCTGGTAGCTATCAGGAAGGTTGCAGCCACTGTTGGCATGGACACTTGTCAGACTCTCATTGGGTTGCACGCCTACACAGGATGTGACACTGTAAGCGCTTTTGCTTGCAAAGGGAAGACAAGGGCACTTACACTCCTGATGAACAACAAAGAAACAAGACACATTCTTGAAGTTGAGCCAGGAATGGGACCTCTCACCAGAACTGAGCAACAAACTAGAAGCATTTACATGCGTCCTCTATGCCCCAAAAGCATCAACCACCATGATCAACAAGCTCAGGTACCACCTTTTCTGTGCAAAGAAAGGTGAAATCGAGAGTCATCCACTCCCACCGTGCAAGGATAGCTTGAGGCAACACACACTGCGAGCTAACTATCGGGCTGGTATTTGGAAAAGATGTTTAGAAAAGGACCCACAAGTGCCAAGCCCTGTTGGCAGAGGATGGAAGATGGAGACAGAGGAGGAAGGTGAACAGTTGGTGCTGCACTGGATGGAAGGCCAGCCAGCACCTGAAGCTGTCCTGGATCTACTCGACTGCAACTGCACCAAATAATTTTCACTCCCACCATGTATGTGTCTTGCAAATGGCCTCAGGTGCACAGACTAGGGATGGGCATAATTAATCGACGATCGATAATCGATCGTTAAGAATTTTGTCGATCACGTTTATTTGTTATCGATTAATCTAATGCAGGTTGCGTTGCGTAGTGTGAGTCTTGAAGCAATGGAATTGATTTTAGCGCGGAGGTACCTGTGCATCCCGGCAACGTCAGTCCCCTCAGAGCGGGTGTTTTCAGCGGCTGACTGGCTGTCACCAGGTTGCGGTCGCATCTGATCCCAGATCATGTCAACATGCTTATCTTTCTCAACAGAAATCAGTGGACTGGTGCAGAAGTTCTATGGGAACTTCATGCGTTTTCTCAGATCGGATAGCTATCTGATTTATCAAAACGATTCCATTTACACCCGGTCATATAAATGTGTTTTTGCAAAACAGATATAAATCCGATCTTGAATTCCCGCGCTACATATTTAAATTGTTGCACGTCCGAAAGCAACTGATATGAGCTGCATTTTATTGATCATCAGCGAAAATTTCTAAATCAAAGACTGCAACAATATTGCGGCAACAGCCCTGGTAAGATCATTTCGGTTCTTTACTTTTAATGAAGATGATTGTGTTTTGATGAATGACTTTCACTTTGATTTGCGATAGTTTGCACGTTGGCTTGAATAGATGCTCATCTGTGGAGATGCGTGTTCCAGTAACGCCGTCATATCTGGCTATAACATGACATATAGCCTAGGCCTATAAAACGCTCTCACATGTTTATTTCTTAGCATTTTTGGGATAAGTCAAATTTACATATGTAGTTTCAACAACCAGATGCATTTACTCTTGTCCAGTTTCGTCTGGAATGCGTCTCAGATCTCCTCCTGAAGTGGTTTGAGCGATCGGGTTTAAATCCGCCTCGAATGCGTTTCGGAGGGCATTTACATTTGGTCTTTTCACGATCGGATAGTTATCCGATCACAGAAAACGGATGAAGTGGCCATGGGTCTCTGTTTAAGAACGCCGGCTCGCTGTTCCGCTGTTTTAGAGCACCGCAGGGCATCTTCAAAGTAACGTGCAGTTTCACTGCCACAAGTTGATCTTCTTGTAATAAAGATCTCATCGAGGACAAACAAACTGTATTTTTGTATTTTCATTGCATTTTTAATTTATAAAAAGTTGAAGAAATAATGAATTTCAATATAAAAATATTAATGATTAATCGATAGTCGATCGTTAATTCTCCCGACGATCGACTAAGAAAATTTAATCGAATGCCCATCCCTAGCACAGACATGTGTTAACTGACAGAGTGTGAAAACCAGGTCACCTGTGTAGAAAGTTCAGATGAAGACGAGGACGACATGGAAAATGATGATGATTAGAAATAATGGACATCAACATACAAACCAGCCTTTGATTAAATATATTCACTTTACAACCTGTTTCTTTATTGACTTTTACAACTAATAGGTCTCCATCCTATTTGGCCATTCTATTCACTCTATTCTATTTTGAAGACTTGTGCTGGCTGCACAAGTCTAATTTAAGGCTCTCACAAATAAATAGTATGGGTATTATACATTTTCTGAGTCATCAGAGTGCCTTGAGAATTAAAGTTGAGTTTTGTGTCCGTGGTGTTCTTTCATGCCACAGGGATAAAAGAAAGCATACAGTTTAGGCGGCAGGCATGAAAACAGGTCAGGGGTAAAAAAGGTGAGAAGGATGCGGCATATATATGCGGCTTTCATAATTAGTCTTGCACTAATTTCTATACTTGAAAGAGTATATTTCTATACTTCACATTAAAGATGTGATTGGGCTAGCCCAGTGTCAATCAAGAAAAGAACCAATCTGATCTACGTGTTTCATCGGGTGTCTAGTGCTTTCAACTAGTGCTGACTTTTTTTTTTGACCAATGCATTACACACTAATTACGCACTGTCTAACCCAGCGCCGCCAAATAAGCAAAACAAAACGTATGGGCCGCCAATGTACGAGTTTTATGGGCCGTTAAGACCAAAAGAAAAAAAAAAGAAAAAAAAAAGAGAGATGTATCGGCCCAAAAAGCACGTCGGCCCACCGGGAATCTCCCGGTAGTCCCGATGGCATTAGCCTACATGCCTGGACGTCACAAAACAAAATCCTACCTGTAGCCTTTCACCATCCACTTATTTAGCTGCTGTTGCATCAGTTGACATGCCATCTCATTTCCCCTCTTTCTTTTTCTATTTTTAGCCCCCGACAGCTTTTTTGCGTTATCCATCTTTTTGGACGACAACTCACTAACTGTTACTTGTTCCTGCTCGCTCAGAGATCACGGTTAACATTGTAAGATAACTTACCTCAGGCTTGCTTTCCGACGTGCCGTTCTTTGTTCAGCAGTGTCCAGTTGTCAGACTCGCAGTGTAAAAGACTTTGAAAACATTTCTGCCCTAACGTTACTCTGACTCGTATTGGATGTCATGTTTCGGCATTAGGAATGATGATTGTTTTTTAAAGCTGCGAAGTTTATGGTAACTTCATAGTGGGTAAATGCTGGCCTCGACCACAACCCCCTCCATCCCCCCATCCCCCCCCATGGTTTAAAGAAGTCATGTGACCTCTGTGTTTGTCAGACAGATTCAGTACTGGGCTTAAATGAAAGCCTAAAAGGTCCCCTTTCCAACAATACCAAGCACCATATTATAGAATATTGACAATATCCCTAGCATGAGCCTAAACCAGATATACACCAGATTTCAAAAACGGAATTTATTTTAGGGGGTTAGTAACTTCATAAGCTGAAAAAAAGTGATTTCGCTACCACCCCTGCACTGCTACCCCTCCACGTAGAATTGACGCGTTCTTACATTTTTGGAGAGGTGCACGTCAGGGTACGCGCGCTACACACAGCCTACGATGTAGCTACGGCGTGAGTTCGACGCAGAAGTATAAATTGGGCTTTAGGGTTGACAGGACAGGTTGTAACAAATCATTAAAAAAAAAAAAAAAAATCGAACAAAGCTAAATCTTTCACTGTCTGCATCATTATCCACACAGGCTGTTAGTATGTCCACTAGAGGTGGAGATTTTTTTTCTTCAGATTACACCGCAACCTGGATGTAAGGAATGTCCTATTCCGAAAAAGCAAATTAAGCACATGAGGCATTGTAAACACAAACCTGAATCTCTTGGTTGAGTTTAGTAACATTGCGCACAGATGACTCTTTGAGTTTAAGCAGCTTGGATTGATCTTGCAGTTTCTTCTTTAACTCTGTGATTTGTCCTTCCAGCTCTTGAAGTCTTTTTCTGCGTTGTTCACTCAATCTAGAGTAAAACAAGACATGAAAAATAATAAATTATGAAAGTGTCATTGTGTTGCAGCATTAGACCTGGCAATTTAAGTTTGGCGAGAAACTGGCACAGATATTGAGTTACTTGGCCTGATTGGTGTCCTTCTTAGCAGACTGCAGAGCATGGATGAGATCTTCCTTCTCTTTCTGCAGAGAGCCAACAGCAGCCTGCAGACTTTGAACATTCTCCTGGAGAGGTGAAACAAACAGTAACATGATTTTCATGGTGTTCAGCAATATCATTTTTATGATTTAGTTTCCAGGCTTACCTGATATTCTGTTTGCATGGGCTCCAAATGACTATCATTCTGACACATCTTCTTGACAAAAGCCTCTTTCAGTGCCAAAACTTTATTGAGCTCAATCAGTTCTTTTGACATCTGTGCCTGCCGCAGTGCATGCTGGGCTGTGTAGGCTTCAGGAGAGCCTTTGGCTTGGGGATCAGCACTGATGTCCTAAATTGAAATTTGAGCAAAAAGCAAAATAGAGTAAAAAAAGATTAGGATTTAAAATCAAAAATGTCCTGACTACATTAGGGGTGGGAATCACAGGGTATCTATCAGTGAATCGTCTATCATCGGATATATTTGGGACCACTGATAGACGAATCCACTGATAGACGCCTGCTTTCAAATGCTCCCATGTGTATCTGTGTAAGCGCTCTGTGAAGAGCGTCAAAGATGTCTATTTACAACATGTGCGTCCCATCAATGGTATAAAAGCCGAAGTGCGTCCAGACTTTGGACTTAAACATTGCTGGGGCATCTATTATTTTACTCATCTTTAGAAAAAACTATTTTTCATAAGCTAGTTAACTTATGTTCACGTTTCCCTCATTCATGCGTTGAGAGTGCCACCTCGAAGAGCCATGAAGAAGTGACGCTTGGAGCAGGGAAATCTATTTAAAGCACCTTATTTTATTAATTAAAATATCAATATTTGGCACCAGTGCATCGATTCTCGTATCGCACTGAGAAGGACAACAATATAATCGCCCTATCAATATTTTGTCCCACCCCTAGACGACATTTCAGTTGGGCATATGACAAAATGACGTTGCATATGGTAAACTACACCAAAATGGCCATAAGACTTCCTTTCTTTCATGAAATACTAAGCAATTTATTTAGCTGGACGTTTAACACTGTGCATTGCCAAACAATGAATGTGGACGGATAGTGGATGTCAGAGAACACGGGAGGTCATATTCCAAATTTAACATTGCACACAAGTATGATGTTATATCATTGATAAAACTCTGGTGATAGAAATAGGGTGCTTATTTGGAGAGTGAGATGATGCACCTCATCAGTTTTGAAAGCCTCGTCACATATGTGGGTATACGTAGTAACCAAAGAAACTCATGCAGATAGGTTGGTTTTGTCTGGACACAAATTTTACATTTACATTTAGTCATTTAGCAGATGCTTTTGTCCAAAGTGATTTAGGACTAAGTTAAGCAAGTCATCGTGAAGAGGCAAAAACAACGCAAGAAGTGCTCAAAATACAAAGTTCTGGCATTGTTCAGAGTAGCATAAGCCCGATAAGGGAGGATTATAGGAAAGGATTTAATTTTTTTTTGTATTTTAAATGGGTTAAGTGCTCACGGAAGAGATGAGTTTTCAGTTGTCTTTTGAATGTTGTCAGGGATTCTGCATTCCGGATTAGGGTGGGGAGAGCATTCCACCAGCATGGAACCGTGAATGAGAATGTTCTGGAAAGTGATTTTGTGTCTCTCTGTGATGGAACCACAAGCCGTCGCTCATTGACCGATCATAGACTTCTAGTAGGGATTAGAGATGCGCGGATGGGTTATTATTTCATCCGCAACCGCATCACAAAACTCATCATCCGTCCGCCATCCATCCGCACCAACGTTTTTGACCAATTTTCAAAACCGCACCTGCCCGCCATCCTCTGAATGTATACATATATTTTTCATTTGATTGGTTCATTTGTTTGGTTCAACCGCCCGCCACCCGCCCGAATTTAATTAAAATATTATTTTTCGTCAGTCCGCGGCTGTAACCGCCAACCGCGCATCTCTAGTAGGGATGTAGAATCGTAGGAGCGAGTGAAAGTAGGAGGGTGCTGAGCCTGTGATAGATCTGTAAGCAAGCGTCAATGCCTTGAACTTGATGCGAGCAGCGAGTGGTAGCCAGTGCAGAGAGATGAACAGAAGAGTGACGTGGGCCCTTTTTGTCTCGTTGAAGACAAGACGAGCTGCAGCATTCTGAATCATTTTATTTGATCACTAGCAATTAATAATGTGGTGGACAGGCTTCCTGAAAAGATCTGATTTGAGAAAAAAACTAAAATCTAATTTGCCTGCAGTCTGAACTTAGCCAAAATGTGCAGAGTGGTGGGTCCCACAGTTGAGAACCACAGACTTAATACATACCGCTGGTGGGCCATTATCAGAACCGCCAGGACTGGAACACTCCACAGATGAAGCACTGGCTGAAGTCATGGCATCAATGGTGGCAGCAATCCCCATACTCTCGCTCTGTTGGACCAGGTCATTTGGTTTTATTGTAATTTCAAATCACTGTAAACTAATGATAATGAAAACATCCTACCAACGTTTAAAATCTTTGGAGTCTGTTTATGGTGTCGTCGAAAAGTTTAAATACTGTATTTAACTATTTTAACTTAAGGTGCTTAAGTCAGCACTCCTGTGAGAGACAGCAGACAGAGCTAAACCTCATCCTTACATGTCATGGTACCACTGATAACATCTTGTTACTCAACTACATCCTTCAGAGCACTTTTTCCAGTTATCTTTCACTCCGCCTTCATGCTCACCACAGACTCCTCCACTGGTCACCTTTCACCGTAACCTCCACCTTATTAACCAGTTCTCCTCTTTGGATGTCAATGAAGAAACAGACTCTATATGTTCTAGTACCTTAACATTATGCCTTGCTAATATTTTCCACCGGCTTCAGTCTTACCTTACAGGCAGATCTTTCAATGTTTAATGGAAAAGAAAGGGATTCTGAGTTAAATCAACCAATCAATGGAGTGCCTTAAGGTTCAGTGCTCGCTCTTTTCTCCATTTAGATAACTTCACTGGGAATGATCATAAAGGCACATGGTTTCTCCTACCACTGCTATGCAGATGACACCCAGCTCTTGTGTCATTTCAACCTAATGATACTGTTTGAACTTTTATCTCTGCCTAACTTTCAGCCATTTCTGCCCGGATGAATGAGCGTAAACTACAGCTTAACCTTGCAAAGATGGAGCTTCTTGTAATTCCTGCAGATCCGTCAGCTGACCACAACATCACTGTACAACTTGGTGTCCACAACACTAACTTTTTGTCCAAGCTCTTGGTGTGTCCCGGCCTTAAAGGTGACATTATGCATCACAAGACGGTGTACCCAGAATGTGTCAGTGAAATTACAGCTCAAAATACCCCCCAGTTCATTTATTATATCTTGTCACATTTGCCCCTTTTTGGGTGTGAGCTTTGTCCCTTTAAATGCAAATGAGCTGCTGCTCCCCGCCCCCATTCAGAAGTCGGCCTATCTTTTACACAAGCTTCGGATACAATAACAAAATACGCTAATCTCACTCATCCAAAATCTCAGAAATAACCAGTAGCGGAGTGCAGACTTACGGAGAGACTCAGGATGAGGTTGCAACTTTGAGACTGCACCTGGATGTTTATGAATGGTTAGTAAATACATTTATGTAGTTGTTGTGGAGTTACATTGATTCATCTCATCGACTTGCCTGTACCGTCATGTTTAAAGGCACACTATGCAGTTTCCTTTTTTCTCAAACAGCGACCCCTAGTCTCGCTGTGGAGTACTTGTATTTAAAGGGTCATGAAACCCCCCTCTTTCAGCTCAAGTCTAGCTCACAATCTTTTTGAAAAATGCAACTTAAATTGGTATGGATGGCTGTGAGAAGAAGGGAGGAGAGTGGGTGTGGCACGGCAGAGGGGAGGGGGGAAACTGTCATCGCCAGTGGCCCATGCATATCGACTGTCACTAAAAATCAGTGGTAAAACGTGAGGAAATGCTAGATTTTTTTATAGCTGGCAAAGTTAAAGTCTAATGAAATACACTGACACCTTATTTTTGTCCTTTCAAAAGTAACTAAATGCCCTGCTACATATATAGCCTACTACAGTAATCATAATTGTATTTAAAACATAAATGTACATGTATATGTATAATTATGTCATTATAAAATATATATTTGTTTATACACTATAAATGCATATATTATTAAAATAAATTTTCCGCTTTAAAAAAAAAAAAACGTTCCGTACATTCTAGATACATACATAGATCCTAGATCTACGCGCCCCCTGAACCCACATAATAAAGATGGACAGTGACAGAAATTTGCACAAATTAAGCATACGTTCCATACAATTGAGGTATTATCGAAATATCAAAATTTTAATAACGAGTGATTATTTAACAAAAGGCAAGTAAAACGGTCAGGGTTACATTTTAGACCAGTGGTTCTCAACCTCTCCTGCAGGGACCCCCTGACAGGCCATGTTTCTGTTTTAACCCTGAAATGGCACACCTGATTCAATTAATGAGTATAGGAAGAGTAGGAATTAGTCACTTAATCAATTAAGGCGGGCGTACACAGTGCGATTTTTGCTGTTTTTACGAGCTCGCAGATAATTTTTTTCACTCGGGAGAAATCGAGTGGAATCGGTGATGCTCGCATGGTCGTGGCTCGCAGCGTGTGAGAGGAATTACGAGCCGAGCCGAGCACGTTATGAGCACCTCCCCGACCTCCCGATCATCTTTAAACATGTTTAAAAAATTCGGGGAGTCGGCCCGATTTTCACCAGCTGTCCCCTATTTCCAAATTATACACAACCACGTGGGGCTATACCTCAGTGGCAGCAACCATACAGCGTGCGCATACACTGTCTCTCTCCCTCTCTCACACTCTCACACACCCACACACACACACTTCTCTCAATTAAAATAATAATAATAATAATATTAAATAAAAATAATTAAATACAAATAATAATTCTCTCTCTCTCTCTCTCTAGTTTTTATGTTGAATGGCTACTGTTCTCTGCTTTACAACAAATCATTTGCACACACATTTCGGTCATTTTTTCTATCTGAAGCTTTGCCATGCAACATTGACGGTCTCTGTGTTTAGCGCGAAAGCTCACGTGATTGCTGCCGGCTCGGGATAAAATTCGTGCAGGACAGTCGTGCCGTGTACCAGCTGCATTGACGCGATTATCAGTTAAACTGACTCGCAACGTGTGCAATATCTCACGACCTCCCGAGTGTCCGATCCTGGTCCGAACTCGCACCGTGTACGCCCGCCTTTAGTCAACTACTCATTAAGCCTTTAATTATTTGAATCAGGTGTGCCATTTCAGGGTTAAAACAGAAACATGGCCTGTCAGGGGGTCCCTGCAGGAGAGGTTGAGAACCACTGTTTTAGACACACACACACACACCTCTGAAGTGATAGAAAAATCCTCGGGAACGCAGTAGTCGCAAGACGCAAACTGCATTGCTGTACAAGGCCGAAGTCCACCATTCTCCAGTTGAATGGTTGCTACGCACACATAGTTTAGATGTGCCCGTGGTAGATGGGCAACCAACCGCCCACAGCCGGAGTCTAGCCCGGGCAGCATCGCGGGGAAAGATGCACTGGAGCTTTTGCACCACGAAAACAAACGCGCGTCCCATCATTGCCTCTCTCATCTACTACGCGATATCACACACGTGGTGTCATGAATAATTAAGAGAAAGTGTCTTCTCATTGGATAAGAAAACTCAGTCATGAATAATTATGAGACACCGATGAGTCATCAAAGTACTATAAGTGCTCTGCCATGTCACAGCCTGTGACGTGGACACGATAAAGATTTTAAACCCGGAAGATGAAAATAGCGGAAAACTCAAATTTAACCATTTTCCCCCCTACTATTAAATCTAACAGATGCTAATATTGTATTCAATGGTGTTCAACACACATACCTCTGTTAAAATCTCAGAAAATTTGTTTTAGGGTTTCATGACCCTTTAACGTTACTGTTGTAAATGCCACTCACGCAGAGCCGTCTCTGCACACTTCCGACCGCGCTTTCTTCGTCGTCTCTGCCATGATTCATATCTGAAATGCATGCTAGTGTCTTCCATAGAGGCTGCTTCATATGTTGTTGATGTATGTGACATCATGCCGTAAAGCAGGCCGGGCGCCACCTCTCAAACTTGCATTGCTGGTTTTTCCAGTGTGGGTTTTTCCCCTTTTTCCCAGGGATACTTCACCTCTGGGAAGATGAATGTGTATTTAAAATAGGTCATTTAAGTAGAAGAAATGTGAAGAAATTTTTGAATTTGGAGCTTTCTAGACTGAGAAAACCCAGAAAATGTCTTTTTGGCTTATGTGGATGAAAGACAACAACTCCCAGAATGCACTTGCTTCGCTGCCTTAGGAGGCCACGCCTACCGGTAAGGGAGCGCAGTTGAAAACAAACAACAAGACTAGCCTACGTGATGAGTTTGCCAGGGATTTAGAGATCGCCCAAAATGTCCGGGATTCGGCTTTTGCGTTCTACAGTCGCCATTCATTCATTATGTTTACTGTGGCGAGCAGGACGAGGCTAACGGCCGCGGGAGAACGGCGCGAGGCCGGTGGCGTCATTACTGAGACGCGCCGGGTCTCGCATCTCTCACAGAGGAGCGGGAATTTTCTTAGCAATGGTAAAACGCACATCAACCGATCACTTGTTTAGCGTTCATGTAAACACTACATTCAGATTCACCAATCGGAATGAATTCAGTTAGATTGAAACAAAAGGTGTGCATGTAAACAATGAATGGCGACCGCAGAACGCAAAAGCTGAATCCCAGACATTTTGAACGATCTCGCCCGCCGGACAAGTCCGGGAAAAGGAGGATGGTAACCCCTACTTACTCAGCTTTCTCCTACTATTCAGCTTTCTCCACAGAACAAGAGCCTGCTAGCTTAGCTTCCAAAGAAAGACGGCTGACACTATAGCCGCTTTTCCACCGAAATTACCCGGAACAATTTGTCCCAGGAACTTTTTTCCCAGGAACCTTTTTTGCCCCAGACCGGTTGCTTTCTGCGTTTACACCGCGGTCTAAAGTACCGGGAAGGTAAACTGCGCGCAACTGCTCCTCCCAGTCTGCGACGGACAGTAATCAGTTTTGAGCGCCACATTTATAAGTTTGGAGGAGATTCAAACTGTGTTGCAGTTATTGGTTTACTAACGAGGTAATTAACATAACAAAATAGACGAGCACTGATACTAAAGCGTGTTCAGAAAGCTTGTATGCGTATAAAATTAAGACAAGGTACGTTGTGAGATGACTGGGAATAACGCGCAAAAATTTCCTTTTGCGTAAATACTCTTTAAAAAAAGCCTGAACCCCGTCTATCAATCATAAATAGTGACAGTCTTGTAAATAGTTGTTTGTTACACCTCAATGCGCTATTTCAATCCTGTTATAGTAAATTTGTAACATGGTTTGCCTTGAAATAGATGACAAATGTGTAAACATAATGACTTAATATTAAAAGCTGTGGCATAAAAGAGACGAGCACTGATAAAGCGTGTTCAGAGCTCGTAATGCTAACGTTAAATATAAAATTGTATGTTATCAGCTATTGCGGACATTGGCCGTGAGATGGCTGTGACGAACGCGCAGAAAGTTTCCTCTTCCACAAATACCCAAATAATAAAGCCTGAAACTCGTCGCCAGTCCCCCAGTTTTTTTTTATTAAATTCCATATTTGCAGACAGACAACTTTACTGCATGAAGCCACTTTTTAAAAGGGAGGTTAAAAATAAAGAAAATGCTGCGTGGAGTCATCCAACCAAAATGCGGCGTGAACACAACCAATCAGCTTGTGCAGCGCACAAGTCCCACCCCTGAAAGTTCCTGAACTTTGAAAAAGTACTACCTCGTGAGCAGGGACTATCGGAGGGGGAAATATTTACCCGGAACTTCATTTAGACCCTGGTTCCTGCGGTGTAAACACATCGAGTACCAGCCCAAAGTTCCTAGTTCCTGGGGAAAGTTCCTGCGGTGGAAACGCAGCTTATGTGTACATTCTGTGAGTGAGATCCCACCCTCTATGGGCGGGCTGAAAACATGCGGAACAACGCCATCTACTGGCTGTAGTCTTTAGCCTCTGGCCAGAAAATCCTCCGATGACATCGGAGGATTTTTTCCAGACAAAAAATACATAAATCTCTCATCTCAGGGGGATATGAGGGTGGAAAGCACGGTAATTCGAAAATACTACAGGTTTTCTACTAATACAAAGCTTAATGCTAAATCCTGAAGTATCCCTTTAAATGCCTCTTTGGATGTCCTTATGAAGATTATAACCACTAAAGTACTTCTGAACATTTTGTCAGAGATACCTCCCATTTTAAATTATATGTTAGTAAGATTAGTTGTGATGGGAAGAAATGAAAAACCTGCGTTTTTGAAACATTTATTTTAAATCCAGACAGTTTGCCATATTCTCTAGTAGTTTCCTTAAGTAGTTGAAGAGTAGCTTCCCGTTTAAAGGGAACATGTAGGCTATTAAACTGGTTTAATAAACCGATTTAGACTAAACATTTATTTTAGGCTATTATTCACATTTACTGTAAGGACACACCCTTTATAGTTTAATTTCCATAATATACACAATAATTATGAAGTAGATGTTGTATTCAAAAAAAGTATGGGCAGCATGACAGTATTTTATTTTAATTCAAACTCAAACAAAGCACATTAGGAAAGCAACCCTCTACAAAGCGAGTAAATCACTTGCATATGCAACTAAATTTTCATGCTAGGCGACTAAATAATGTCTATCACTAGCCAATGGCTGATAAATTGTTAGATTTCACTCGCCAGTGTTTGAGTTAGAGGCTAAGTGTAAGTTTAGCACAGATCTAGTTTCACTCATCTTGAACACTGACTGAGCACTTGAGTTTAGTACTATTCCAATTCATTTCAATGGATGTGCAGTGTATTTTACTCACTGTTAAACTCTAGTATGAAGGCGCCCTATTCTTCGTCGCTTAGCTGAGAGCGCTGTTTCTCACACACGTGAGCTTTCAGATTTAAAAGCAAGCAGAAGCCACTGTCGGTTTCTTCGGTAGTGGGCGGAACTAATACGCAAATGGCAATCTTATTGGCTAACACTCACCCATTACTGTCCCAAGTTTTGATATAGTTGATCTTTTGTTTTGTTTTCAGAAAATGAAGCCTCTAAGTGCCATCTGAAATTTTCTTCTTGAATGATAATTTTTATAAAGCTTGTATATTTAAGTTAAGTAATTTAAATGACACTTAAATCACTTAAATGACAATTAATAGGCAATTAGCATTGCCATTATTGTGAAATTATTGAACTTAAATATACGAGCTTGATAATTGTCATTCTAGAAGAAAATTTCAGATGGCTCTTAGAGGCTTTTTCATTGCATACACGCATGCATTTATATACGTGTAATACATACATATATACACACATATATATATATATATATATATCTGTATATCTGTATACACATATATCTGTATATATATATATATATATATATATATATATATATATATATATAAAATATATATTTTATATATATATATTTTATATATATATATATTTTATATATATTTTATATATATTTTTTATATATATATATATATATATATATATATATATATATATATATATATATATATATATATATATATATATATATATATATATATAAAAATCTTTAGACAAAACTAGAATGTAGTTTATCTTTTGAACCATGTTTGAACTAGGGCTAAACTATTAATCGTATTTCATAACGATTTCTGCTTTTTAAATTTTATTTAGGCCTATTCATCATTTGCATTATCTTGAATTAGTAACAAGCCTCCACTATCTTTCCTGCTCAGGGTTGCCAGATGTCAAAATCTTAATGCCCCAAATGGAGCTTTTTTTTTTTTTTAGGATAGATTTTCTGCCCAGTGTTTTACTTCATCTGGTCAATCTGGTAATCATGCACACGTGCTGTGGTGGGGCCAGTAAAACTTTTGCAAGTCAAGTAAAAAATCTGTACCACTGGACCAATCGGGAGATGCTTAGCACTGAGCCACGTGCCACTTTTAGGATGGCATATCGGTGTTTCCCCACACATAATTTACTTGGGTGGCAAATGATATAAGGTATATTAAAGACCACCCAAGTAGATCTGATAAGCCGCTGCAGAGAAACAAAGCGAGAGAGATTTCCCATTTCCGCTCTTTTAAAGAAAACAATACATTCTCCACTAAAGGTTTCCACCACAATGGTCAAATTCCAGTCAATACCTGCAGATCTAAGATGAGCTGTTGAAGGTTCTGGATCACCTCCATATTCTCCTTCAGTTCCTGGTCTTCCAGAGTCTCAACCACTTTCTTTAGGTCCACCTTACACCTGAAATTAGAGACATATTCAAATTACTGAAATTTTTTAACTTCATTGGTTCACAGATCGGCAAGACATCAATGCTTACGCTGAGTGCTGCCTCAACTCCTCAAGCTTGCTTTGCAGTTTCTCATTTGTCTGCTCCGTCTGAAAGAACAATTAAATGATTAAATTAATGCACAAAATTTGAAGATGAATGGTTAACAGTAAAGTTAGGCAAAATTTGCCAAAGCTTCCTGGATCAACATGCTAGTGGTAGGTACACTGAGAAAATGTGCTGGCCATAAATGTTTTGCATGTCATTAATCTATTTTTCAAGTAAACTGTGCAGGACATTGGTCGTTCTCAGCATTAAACATTAAGTTCTGTTAAGATGCAACCTGTCACAAAAACAGTGACATCCACTGTAATTTTATCACACCGCAATTTGTTGCTGTGCTGCATGAACAAAACTAACATTCTCAGAACTACTCAGCTAAATTATGATCCTCACCATGATGATCCTTTCAAACATAAGAGCAGTTTGTCCCACTGCCTCACTCAGCTCTCGGCTTAGCTTGCTGTTTTCATCTTGCAGACAGCGATTCTGCTCCAGGATCTTTGACACATTCCCTGCTGGCTCAGACCTACAAATCAAACTCATCTTTAGATTTAGATATAATAATTAACACTCAAAAACTGAGCACATAAAGCAGTTTTTATATTTAATGACAATTGCTTCTACTTCAATACTCATGCTTAAATGTAAGCGATGAAGCTGTATCTGTCATAAAAACATGTTGACTTCATTAAGCAAAAAAATTATTTATAATATATATGATTCTTTTTTTCTAGGTAACTAACGACCTATGAACATTAAATACTTTCCTGCTTACAAGCCGTTTTATTAATGTATTTCTACTGTTAAAACAGTGATTTATATATTACATATATATTACAGTAAGCAATTTCGTTGTAATGTACCTTCTGATGTTCATACATATTTATTTTGTGCTGCAACCAATAGTAAAGTGGAACAGATGACTGGTTTATGTGATGTGGCCTGAACTGAGGTGGCTACAGCAATCTATCAGGCCACATTAAAAGAGCGTCAAAATGACATTTCAATTTGAATGCTGAGAGTTACGTTCCTTAAAAGTAACAAGACAAAGCTTATTGCAATTATTGGAATAATTGGATGAGAGGTGCACTACAAATAATGGTTAGTGAAGTTTTATTCACAAGTCAAAAGAAAACAGCACAGGCTAAAAAGATCTTGGGATTTAAAAATCAATATTGGTTAAAATCGATTCATTAATATTGGTGAACCCAGACCTAGAAGAAACATTTATATAATTAGAAATGTGATATTTAAACTGCCTTGTGCAATTTAAATATTTGCATTCATATTATCTGATTGTTAATCATGATATCTAAAAATGAATAGAAATGTAAAGGGGTGGTTGATTATGATTTAGTTGTTGTGTAATGTTGCTGTTTGAGCATAAACATCTGCAAAGTTACAACACTCAAAGTTCATAGCAAAGGGAGATATTTTATTTTAAAGGGGTGGTTGATTATGATTTCACTTTTCTAACTTTAGTTAGTGTGTAATGTTGCTGTTTGAGCATAAACAACATCTGCAAAGTTACAATACTCAAAGTTCAAAGCAAAGGAAGATATTTGCTTTTAAAGAAAAGGACTACAACAAACGGCTTGTTGGGACTACACAACATTCCTCCCGGGTTAGTGACATCACTAACCCTATAATTTACATAAACCCCGCCCCCGGGAACACGCAGTCCATGTTGAGAAGGAAAAGTTGTTGTACAAGAGTACATTTGTGAGTCAGCTCAAACTTTAGCATCCATCTTTTCACATGCAATAGAAAGTCACTCTGTATGCATCTCACAACAGTTCCTATACGAGCGATTTATAGATTTATCATGACAGAATATAGTTAGAAGATAGTTAACTCCACATCAGCAACAAATTCATCAACTAACCATTCAGAGACGTCCTGTTGCATTCTACATGTCACTTCTTCTTGAGTCTCTCCATCTTTGTCTGACTCCGTTTTAACATTAAAGGCAGAACAGTTTCTGTCATTTTAGTGTGTCTGCGTGAGGTAATCGGAGCTGCTAACACACGAGCTCTTGAAACCCCGTCCTCTGCAGCAGCTCATTGGCATTTAAAGGGCCAGGCACAAAACGGTGCTTTTTGCAAACCCTCAAAAAGTGACAACTTTAACTTGCTATATAAAAATATCTGTGGGGTATTTTGCGCTAAAACTTCACACACACTCTCTGGGGACATCATAAATATATTTTACATCTTGTGAAAAGGGCATTTTACCACCCCTTTAAAGAAATAGCTTTTTCAGGACTACAACAAACGGCTGGTAGAGACATTCTTCCCGGATTAGTGACATCACAAACCCTAAAAATTTACATAAACCCCGTCCCCGGGAATGCGATTGACAGATTATCATGACAGAATATGCTAATCAATGACTAGAAGATACCTACACATAAGCTACCTAAATTCATCAACTAACCATTCAGAAATGTCCTGTTGCATTCTACATGTTGTCACTTCTTCTTGAGTCTCTCCATCATTGACTCCGGTTTGAACATAAAAGGCTAAAAGTTTTTGAAATTTTCAGTCTGCATTTTCAATTTTCATGTCTGTGTGAGGTAAAAGGACACAAGCTGTTGTAGCTCCCCCTCTGTGCCGGGAGCAGCAGCTCATTTGCATTTAAAAGGACAAACACATAACGTTACATTTTTGCTCAAAAAGTGACAATTCTAACATGCTATATAAAAATATCTGTGGGGTATTTTGAGCTAAAACTTCTCATACACACTCTGGGGACATCAAAGACTTGTTTTACATCTTGTGAAAAGGGTATTATACCACCCCTTTAATTTAATAGTTTGGGCTCTTTTGTTAATTCTCACCATTTATATTATAGTAATGTTCCAAGTGAAAGGATTTCTTGTATAGTTTACAGCAGGGAAAATTTTCTTTATAACCTCCAACAATCGCAGTCTGTAAGCCCTTAAAATATTCTGTCACCTCCCTACTGCAATCTTAGCCAATTCCTCGCTAGAAAAAGCTTCCAGATCACTAGTAATCTTTGGTTTTCACGATACCACTGCTTTCCACAAAATATTTTCAATGAGCTTTAAATCTCAAGACTGTACAGGCCACTTAAAGTTGGTTATAGAATATTAAGTCATAGAATATTAAGTAGATTTGGATGTATACTCTGGGATGACTGTCCTGCAGGAAAGTCCATTGATTATCAAGCTTCAGTCTCTGAAGTATCAAGCCATTTTGGCAAAGATGTTGATGCCTTTGGTGCAAAGAATTCATGATGTCCTTCATAGGGTCAAGATTTCCACTTCCTGCAACAGCAAAGGACCCCCATAACAAGACTGGACCACCTACATGTTTGACCATAGAGATGGTGTTCTTCTGCTCATAAGCTTTGCCTTTTTTGCACCAGACATACAGCTGATTCATGGCTCCAAAAAGTTCCAATTTGGTCACATCACTCCATAAAACATTCTTCCAGAACTCTACAGGTATATCCAAATGTTGGTGTTATGGAAATCATCTTGTAGCCATAGACTTTCTAATGTAATAAAAACTTGTTCTCTATAGCTTTTGTGAGAACTCTTTTGACTTGGCCATATATGCTACTCAACTTTAGCACATGCATGGGCTAAAATGTAAGTGTAAAATCACCAGCTAATTCAGTTTTGTTATAGAGTTTCCAAAGGCTTGTACCGTGCCATACAAATAAGTGAAACAGCAGTGTTGAATAGGGGTTGGATAATTATGACAGCTGTATTAAAAAAAAGTTCTATAAAATCAAAAGCATTACATTATTTATTGAAATAACTTAATTTGCCACTGAACTTATGGATGCCATTTTTTTTTAACTATCTTTAAAAAGGTAACATTTGTATAATACAGTCTATGGGGGTGGTTTTAATCATTTTGATCGCAACTGCATATAACATAATGGCGCTGCACATCTTACATTTAATGGGTTAGTTCCCCCAAAAATTAATTCTGTCATTAATTACTCACCCTCATGTTGTTCCAAGCCTGTTCGTTTGTGTAAACAGTGCAGTGCTTCAAAACATTAACACAGTTAACCAGTCGACCAGTCAAATAGTCACACAGACTATTTTAACGATGTCTTTGCAACATAATTGCCCCTTTCAAGGCCCAGAAAGGTAGTAAAGACATTGTTAAAGGTGCTCTAAGCAATGTTGGGTGACGTCACTTCTTCTTGAGTCTCTCCATCATTGACTAATGGTTTGAAAATAAAAGGCTACATTTTTTTATAATTTTCAGTGCATGTCTGTGTGAGGTAAAAGGACACAAGCTGTTGTAGCTCCGCCCTCTGTGCCGGGAGCAGCAGCTCATTTGCATTTAAAGGGACAAACACAAAAACGTCAAGTATTGTTAAACAAAACGGAGGCTAACTCGACCCTCCCTCCTTCTCATCCCGTCCCCCATTCTTCTCTTCACTGTTATGAGTCACGATATGAGTGTGATGCTGACGCAGGAGCTGGCCAATACTGAGCCGGCGTTCTGACATAGAACAATGAAGCACTGCATTTTTAACATTAACAAAGGTCTTACAGGTTTGGAACGAAGTGAGGGTGAGTTATTAATGACAATAACTTATGACAGAATTTTCTTTTTTGGGTGAACTAACCCTTTAACTGTATTTTCATCTACTTTATCAAGTGATTCCTGACATCTCCACGCATTTTCTAAGCCATGACGAGAAGCCTGTTGTAAAAAAATAACACTGCTGGATTATTAATATGTTTTTGAGTATGACTGCCTCAAATAACCCATAGTCAATTATGAACGAACATATAACATTATAACGAACATACATAACATTATAACGAACACCGGTAAACTTACGTGCTTAGCGGGTTAGTGAGATTAATCAGATACACAACATACAAATATTACACGTTATGTATATGGAAGATTGGCAATATGGCATGATCAAAGTGATTCAAGCCATCTGTGTGCTTTCACTGTATTTCGCCAGTCTGGATGGCATGCTGTCCTAATGCCAACTTGGGGTACCGCCTAAAATGCAGCAATAACCAATCAAGAAAAAAGTTTTTTTGATCATCGTTTTAAAGTACTTGTGCACATCCCTACTGCATATAATCTTCACTGTATACATTAAACAAAGATTAATCCTTAAAGTTACAAAAGTTATTCAGTCAAGAGCAGTGAGTGATTTCTGTCTTATGTGGTTTGATTAAAAATAAAATAAAAATAAATAAATAAAAAAAGTACAACAGCAGGAATATTAGGCTGCTGTCAGTTTAAGACCTAATGTATGGATCCTAGTAGACCTATTGCTCCCTAATAGTAGACTAAATGTTAGTCTACGAGAAGAGGCATGGTCAACTAAATATTAATCAGTCTGTTAGCTGCAGAACAAAAAAACTCCACAGGAAATGACACAGAAAAAGGTGACGTGCGGCCGCAAACATGACATATAACATGCAAGTAACAAGCCTAATGTTAGGCACTTTACATGGCTGCGCATATCCAAGTGTTCATGTGGAAGCTAAATTAGTACCGCGCTCACTGCAGGACACTTAACTTAAATTCTACCTCCACGTCATTGGCAATTTAATCATGCCATTATGATTAAATTGCCTATATGATTAAAAATCCCACTCTCCGTCCTAGCGCTACCAAATCCGGTGCTGGTGCCACCATCTGTTGAACTTATTGGCACCAGTGCCACTGCTCTCAAATGTTAGTCTGGAGCCCTAGACAACATATCACACAACAAAAAGTGGTTATCATGACAGGCCAATGCATAGCTGCAGTAGTAGGTAGAGAGAGAGAGAGAGAGAGAGAGAGAGAGAGAGAGAGAGAGAGAGAGAGAGAGAGAGAGAGAGAGAGAGAGAGAGAGAGAGAGAGAGAGAGAGAGAGAGAGAGAGAGAGAGAGAGAGAGAGAGAGAGAGAGAGAGAGAGAGAGAGAGAGAGAGAGAGAGAGAGAGAGAGAGAGAGAGAGAGAGAGAGAGAGAGAGAGAGAGAGAGAGAGAGAGAGAGAGAGAGAGAGAGAGAGAGAGAGTTGAAACTTGCTTTGTTGTAAAATCACAGAAACTTTTCAAATTACTGAGTTGATCTGATAATCTGTGTGGATTCATTTATTCTTTTAACCAACATGTTATTGTAAATAAATGGTGGCAAAATTATGGATGGAACATGATTTTTTAAAAATATATATTTATATATTAATATTTTTTTCTATAATTCAGAAGGTATGTTTTAGAGGAAGCAAAAATTTTGATCCACTTAGTGTCTGACAGATGTGTGACTGTGCACCTGTGTAGTGGTGCACATTTGTGACCGTCCTGCAAAGTTCGGGCTCTCAGCAATTTATAGGCTCTGATGCCCATACACTTAAAGGTTGTATCAGCGATTTCAGGCCCACTCAGAGCCTAGGCTACCTACAGAGACGCAGTTTTTTTGACGGCATGCTAACGGGGCGGGCAGCTAGCGGATTGTTAGGAAAGATTAGATGAATGTGATCATCTATGTTTGGGCCTGAAATCGCTGATACAACCTTTAAGGCAGAAAATAAAATAAAAAAATAAAAACAAACGTAATAGGAGACCCTTAAATAAACCCTCTTACAAGACTGCCAAATAAAAATGAAAAGTCAGAAATGCTTCACAATAAGGTTCCATTAGGTAACATTAATACATTCACTAACATTAACAATGAGCAATTGATTTGTTACAGTATTTATTAATCTTAGTTACCATTAGTTAATAAAAATACAACTATTACAATTTTTCCACATTTACTAATACAATATTAAAATCAAATTAAGAATAATGAATACTTAATGTTTTTTATGAAGTTAACTAATTTTAAATGGAACTTTACTGTAAAGTGTTACCCAAAAAAATCTTAGGCCATACCCAGTCAGCACAGATGCAACACCACCACGGGCATGTAGCAGCATCACCTGAAGATCTTGCACCTGTGTTTAAAAAAAGAAAGACAGAAATTAGAATTACCTACATAATTCACTCAGCATTCAATTTAATTTTAAATAACTTGTCATGTAACAGCTGTCCTTTGAAAACACACTAGACAAAGTACCTGCTGTTTGAGTCGCTTCATTTCTAGTGCGCGTGGGTCAACATTGAGAACAGGCTTATTCTTGATTTTACGGGCACGGTCCGCATAACGCAACGTGTTGATGGTCTCCTCAATGTTGGAGTCTGCTGGACTGACACACGCAATCATCAAGGTGTGGCTGTTTCCTCCGAGGGAGTCTGGGGAAAAGGTTTGAGAAGCATTTCATGACCAACTAGCCCAAAAAACAAAACAAAAAAACTGTTGACATGTTGCTAGATGTTATAATGTTAGGCATTGGGTGCATCTCAATCAGCTCCTTAGCTCATGAATCAGTATATCGTGTTCATGAACTTGAGCACTGGTAAGGACAGTAAAGGATGCTGGCTCAGTACACATTGGGACACTGATGACTATTTCCGGCGACATGACGATGGTACTTATAAACAACAGCAGAGCTAATGTTTTTCTGACATTACTTGTAACGATATTTAAAGTGCATTATGATCATTTTTTTACTTGTTACATATACATGAAACATTTCAGCAATAAATTATAAATGTTAGCTGGATTGTTAATTACCCGTCTAGTGATTTATGTTTATGACGAAATATAATCAGGGGTGCAAACACATGTATGGTCAAAAAAGAGAGAGGTAATCGAAGCCCTCGTCCCGCGGCAAATATCCAGATACTACATTGCCACCATCCCCAACCCACCCCTATAGGCACATATGAAATTTAGAAAAACTATCTTGCACTTCTTCTTCTTGCTTTCCTGAAAACAATTTCACCTGATGATTTGAATAGCTCTTTTTGTAAAGAATTAATAATTCTAGGATGATTGGGGTAATTGTGTAGGGTAGGCCTAGCATCTGCATAGAAACTAATAAACAAAATACAAATATAAATACAATGAAACACAAATACACAAGAAATAAAGCAGTGCTTTATGTTTTTCAGGTAAATTTAAGTATTAAGTATTAAGTATTAATACAGTTTATCGTTTGACAAAACGTGATTTTTCTCTTTCTCTTTTGTTGTTTGATTAACTTTGGTGACACAAACAGCTGCAGGTATATTGGGTGCTGTCCCTTTAAGACGAATGCACGTATCTAATACCGGTAATGACACGGATCCGTTTTATTTTGACTGCGTTTACGGGGAAACTCGTTGAGACGGACACTGGCTTATTTTTTCGTGCACATGTCTGTTCAAACACAAATAGATAAGAAAGAAAAGGGAATTCGGTGTTCACGAACTTCACGTGCTGTCTGCGACTGCGTGGCTCTGTGCGCCGACAGACCATCTATATTTGGATGTTCAACATAATATATATAGCCTGATACAGCATAGACAACGTCGGCAGTATTGACGGCAAAATACTATAGGCTACAGAATATTTCGTTCTGTTGGCCTATTGACAGGGGCAATATTTGAAAATCGATAATTAGGCCTATTTTTTAAAGTACAATTATATGCATTTGTCAAAACCGAGAGACTTTCAAGCATCAAAATGTAATTTATTAATATGTATTCGCGCCTTCTATTTTGTCTGAAAACTTCCAACACTCTTGCGTGTCGCGTGAAAAATAGGCGTCGGTTGCGGTTCTATTTCTAGCACGCGGTTTCGGCACTTGAGAAGTGTGTGTGTCACACAGGCATTGTGCTCTAACAAGCTCTAACCAGTTAACATGAGAGCCGACATAAATACGGGCACGCCACGCAGAGAGAAATGTGATGCAGTGGCAGATCCAGAGTGAGACAGAAACACTAGTGGTTCACGCTTGCGCACATATAGGCTACTTAAATTACTGCTGGTTTGGCGCGCAGTGTTCTGATTCGCTTATTTCCTAATTACTTGTTGGTGGACGCAATCCAGAATTACTGTTGGTTAAACTATAACCAGACCCCCCATACCATCCCCCCCCCCCCAAAAAAAACTCTTCGGATCTGCACGATTCACACAAGTCACCCAAACTGACGTGAAAAAAGCGGGAGGCGCCGAAAAGCGCGCTGTTTGCACCCCTGTATAATAAAATATTGGTTGTATATATTGGTTAAAAACTTCTAATCGCATGTTATGTGTAGCGAGTTGGCTCACGTGGTTTACGTTTCGTGCTTCAGAACTTCCGTTAAAGCAGTGGTTCTCAATCGGGGGGGGTCACAAGGGGATCTTAGTGATCCTCCAGGGGGGCCATGAGAACTTAAAATTAAATATATTAATATAATTCATCTTTTTTATGTTAAAAAATTAACAAAGCACTACCTCTCTCGTACGTATTCTGCGATTTGTTTTGGAGCAGCCCAGTTTCTCATTGCGCTGTGTGAAATACAGACTGAATGGTGGCTAAAAACACCCAACCGCTCAATGAACATAGGATACGCAAACTAAATATCTCAGTTGGATAAAGAAAACAAGTGTCGCTAAAAAAGTTTCAAAGGATGACGATTGTGATGAAGGTAAAGATGACTACAGTGACATACAGGAGTCATACATTAGGCATGCACAAGTCTTGATGCGCAAACAAACCGTATGTGTGCGCTCTTGGCTCACTGATCACTATAATAGTAATTCTGCATGAACACTGTGGAACATATTCATGTAGTTTAAATGATTGTACTGTGAGTGTTTTATAATGGATGCTTGCCGAAGAAGCGTGTTTTGGAGAAGTTTGTGAGGATCCGTGGTGTTTATGTACACATAGGCATCAGATAATCCAAACATGGACACGATTGCTTGTTCTGACAGTGGAAATGTCCATTGATGACATCGACCTGCCTTCAGATCGCTGAGTTTCCACACAATCAGGATGGTTTTATTTTTTATTTGTATTTTGGTGTTTAATAATTCTGAATGGATCCATATAGTAGCGTATGCAGTACGCACACTCAGAGGCCCACACAGAAGAAAATGAATAGTTGAATAAAGTCGTTATTTTTGTTTGTTTTTTTGCGCACAAAAAGTACTCGTCGCTTGATAAACTTAAGGTTGAGCCACTGTAGTCACTTGGACTATTATAACAATGTCTTCACTAACTTTTCTGGGATGGCAGATATCGATTACCAAGCAGCCTATGAAGGAGTGAGCCAGCTCTAATTTGTGTTCGGAAGATGAACGAAAGTCTTACGGAGTTGGAACAACATGAGGGAGTAATTACTGACATAATTTTCTTTTTTGGGTGAACTAACCCTTTAACTATCTTGAATTTATTTAGTTTAAAAACACCAACATGAAGTTGAAAAGTAATAACACTAGAATACAAATGTTTTTGGGAATAGACGGTTGGGGGGAGGGGGGCTTGCAGTATTGATTCAGAGTAAAAGCCTTGGGGTAAAAAAGGTTGAGAACCACTGCGGTTTGCAGTGATTTAGTATGTCTTAAACTACAGCTGGTTCAAAACGCAGCAGCTCGAGTTCTTACCAGAACCAGGAAGTATGACCATATTAGCCCAGTTCTGTCAAAACTGCATTGGCTCCCTATTAAACATCGCAGAAATTTTAAAATATTGCTGATTACTTACAAAGCACTGAATGGTTTAGCCCCGCAGTACTTGAGCGAGCTCTTAACGCATTATAGTCCGTCACGTCTATTACGATCTCAAAATTCCGGCCAGTTGATTATACCTAGAATATCAAAATCCACTGCTGGCGGTAGATCCTTTTCCTATTTAGCACCAAAACTCTGGAACAGTCTTCCTACCATTGTCCGGGAAGCAGACACACTCTGTCAGTTCAAAGCCAGATTAAAGACACATCTCTTTGACCTAGCTTTCACATAATACATTATAGACTTCTATAATTTAATGTTATGCTGCATAGATTAGGTCAGCCGGAACCGGGAACACTTCCCAAAAATCCTGATGTACTTGTTACATCATGAGAAGAATGGCATCTACGCTAATTTTAGTGTCTGTGTTTATCCCAAGGTTTTTCCTGCAGCCTGCCGGATCCAGGCCGTATCCAGATCTGACGAAGGACCTTCACCTGGACCGATGACAACGCAGTGCTGAAGTGCCAACTAGTCTCTCCCTATGGAGGATCCCACTACCACTCTACAGATAAGGCGTTGTCGGGAAAATTCGTCTCGCGGTCCTACCCCAAAGCAACAAATAAAATAAAATTCCTTATCAAAATTTATAAGGAAAGACACGTACTTAGGCTTGGCTTGTAGGGAATTCCAAACCTGCGTATATTCTAACGCACATAACTATAGAACCCATTCTAAATGCTCATGTGAACGCCATCAGCGTTTCTCACAGGTTCGCGTTTAAAGTCTGTGTAGAGAGAGTGGTGTCGTCTTAGCGGCCCCTAATTTAATAACAAATGATCATTGCGACGGAACCAAATCAATTAAAACTAACTTTAGATGGAAATAACTTAACTCTGCTGTAAAGCCGAAACAATCTCTGTTACCTTAAATTATACGCTTATCTCTGTAAAGCTGCTTTGAGACAATCTACATTGTTAAAAGCGCTATATAAATGAAGATGACTTGACTTGACTGCGGTTAAGGGAACAAGGTGAACATCAATGCTTCTTGGTTTTCACCGTGCATTGTGGGACTTTTTAGGGAGCGAATCAGTGTCCTGGAAGGATTCTGAGATTAAGACACCCATTAAAATGGCAGACTCCCTGATCAGTGCCCTGACTACTGAACTAGGGAGATGATTGAGACGATTGATGATAGATGATTGATTAGCATTGTTAGCATGTTTGCAGGATAGTTGCTAGGCTGTAGCTAGAAAGCTCTAGGAGGAGTTAGTCAGAATTTTACTCAGAATGATGTTAAAGTACTGGATTTAGTATGTCTTAAATTCCTTAATGTTCACTCACTCGTTATATGACAGGGCTCTAGACTGCGACCATTTTTTGAGAATTTTTGGAGTCACATTTTTGCGAGTGCATGGTTACGCACTCAATTGGCGTCTGCCTACTTACACTTGCCTTAGGGACTTATTTAGTCTGACGTGCATCATCGACTATGGCAAATCAGCTATTCTCCTGTAGTTAGTCCTGTTGGAGTTTTCCCTCTTTTGCACCTCACTTTTAAATCGGTAATTTGAAAATGCGCACAGCCGCATGGGAATTCATAACAGTGCGGAGCAAAGCGAGTGTTTTCAATTAATTCCTATGGAAGCTTCTATAGGAATGAACTGAAAATGCTCGCTCCGCACCAGTGAATTCAAATTAGCACTAAATCGGGGTGGCAACTGCTTGAATGGTGAGTTCATTATTATTAAACAACAAAACAGTAAAATGACAAACTTGCTTAAATAGGCGCCTTTACATTCCAATTTGAAACCAAATCTTCCGCCAGTCACATTTGATAGTTATAAGATTAAAAAAAAATTGTCAACATGTCTCGTGTCACAGTCAGTCTTTTTACATCAGTAGAAAACTAGGATATGCAGAATAAGACACGTTACTATTCATCAGCATGCATTGATTAATCCCATGTTGTAGCCCAAAAAAAAAAAAAAAAAAAAATCGTGTGCTGGTGCGACCAACTAAGAAAGTTAAATCGCACCAGTGCGACCAGTGGGAATAATGAGTCTAGAGCCCTTTAAATGTTGTAGTAAAAAAGTGATTTGATGAACAACTGACTTTATGGACTAAATGAATCTTACCCTGTAAGAGGCGCGTCAGTTTGGAGTCCCTGTATGGCACAAAGGTCCCCTTCTTGCTTTCATCACCGAGTGCACTGATCACATTCCCCAGAGACAGCAAACCACGGTTAATGCTGATTCCTGTGAGACAAATGTCATCAAGAATGTGTTTAAGGAATAGCTCCCTCAAAAGCTAAAATTCTGTCATTTACTCAGTCATGATATTCCAAACCCATGAATGACTTTCATGGAACACAAAAGTAGAAATTTTGGAGAATACACTTTTACATCAAGCAAATAAAAATAAAAACACCACCAATAATGTATACAAGAAAGTAGTTAGATGTGAGTTCATTTGCCCATTTAGGTAATCTTTAAGCTATTGAGGTTGAACTTCTTTGGCTTGCTGTCCACAGTGAAGAATTGAGAAAACGGCTTCAACCTAGGGCTGGGCGATATGGAGCAAAAAATATATCTCGATATATTTTGCTATATCTCGATATACGATATATATCTCGATATCTTTACAGGAAAAATAACCCCCCAAAAACTACTGCAAAAACAAATATGCCAAATACCACAGTCTTTTTTTATTGAAGTGCAAATAGGTAGGCTGTTCATGTAGGAACAAAGTGCTTCTGCAGCATAAAAAAAAAAAAATCCCTGTATACAAAAATAATAATTTAACTGTAAAATAAAGGAAGAAATAATACATATTGTACTATTTTTAATAAACCTGTATAGAAATATCATTACTAATTTTGGCAAATAAATAAAAAAAAATGCCATATATCCCCCAAAAACTGCACAACTGTAGAGTAAAACATTAATTAAAAAAAAAGTGATAAAAATGCATCTAAAAATTGACATGATTGTTACAAAATAACACTGTCTGGGGCCTCTGGGGAACTCAGAACAACTGCTAGCATAAAGTTTAAGGTAAAAATAACTGCCATTAAATTATAGTATCTGACTACTATGCAATTAGATAAACTGTTCATTCATTACATCACTTTACCTCTGTCTTTATCCACCTTTATCTTCTTCTCTTCTTTTCGGCACTGTATATAGCAGAATAGGTAACTTAGGCTAATGCTAATTTATAATGTGTCATGTAAATTCGGCCATCCGTCACAATCAGGAAACTTTCAACGTGTCTAGAGCTGGCGCGAGCTGCCAGGCCCGTTTCTAGGGGAGCATGTTAAGTGTGAGTGTTAAGCGCCCTCAAACAAAAGCAATGCGGCGAGAGGCGACGCTACACAAAAAAATACCAACAACAACTGATCGCGCGCGCACTGTTTCTGACGCACTTCAAGCACTCGCTGGCCGGGGAAAGATTGATGTGCCTGACCGGACTCGGGGGACTTGAATGAGACAACACGCGAGGGCGGGGGCGAGCACAGCACAGAGAAGGCAAACAAGCAAATTGGCGAAATCAGAATTAAATATAAACAATATATATATATATACGATATGTCAAAATCCATATCGAGTTTAAAAAATATCTCGATATATCGTAAATATCGAGATATCGCCCACCCCTACTTCAACCCAAGCTCTGATATAACCATAGGGACTACTAGTGCTTGGAAGATAAGAATGAGTGGAAAGATACTTATATTAATAATACTGTTATACTGGCTATACTGTACACCCAGCACTTTACAGCTGTTACACATACCCAGCACTTGATTGATTGATCCTGGTTAACTACTTCACTAAAGTGCTACTACACTGCATTTTTCTTTCCTTCCTTTTCTTTCCATTTTAAATCTCCTTTTTAAAATATCTCTTGGATCCGTTTTGCCTCCATTGCCATTTAAACAAGTGCAACTGCGTAGACATCAGTGCCTGATGAAAAACTAAGCTTTAAACTAGGGATGGGCATTCGATTAAATTTTCTTAGTCGATCGTCGGGAGAATTAACGATCGACTATCGATTAATCATTAATATTTTTATATTGAAATTCATTATTTCTTCAACTTTTTATAAATTAAAAATGCAATGAAAATACAAAAATACAGTTTGTTTGTCCTCGATGAGATCTTTATTACAAGAAGATCAACTTGTGGCAGTGAAACTGCACGTTACTTGAAGATGCCCTGCGGTGCTCTAAAACAGCGGAACAGCGAGCCGGCGTTCTTAAACAGAGACCCATGGCCACTTCATCCGTTTTCTGTGATCGGATAACTATCCGATCGTGAAAAGACCAAATGTAAATGCCCTCCGAAACGCATTCGAGGCGGATTTAAACCCGATCGCTCAAACCACTTCAGGAGGAGATCTGAGACGCATTCCAGACGAAACTGGACAAGAGTAAATGCATCTGGTTGTTGAAACTACATATGTAAATTTGACTTATCCCAAAAATGCTAAGAAATAAACATGTGAGCGTTTTATAGGCCTAGGCTATATGTCATGTTATAGCCAGATATGACGGCGTTACTGGAACACGCATCACCACAGATGAGCATCTATTCAAGCCAACGTGCAAACTATCGCAAATCAAAGTGAAAGTCATTCATCAAAACACAATCATCTTCATTAAAAGTAAAGAACCGAAATGATCTTACCAGGGCTGTTGCCGCAATATTGTTGCAGTCTTTGATTTAGAAATTTTCGCTGATGATCAATAAAATGCAGCTCATATCAGATGCTTTCGGACGTGCAACAATTTAAATATGTAGCGCGGGAATTCAAGATCGGATTTATATCCGTTTTGCAAAAACACATTTATATGACCGGGTGTAAATGGAATCGTTTTGATAAATCAGATAGCTATCCGATCTGAGAAAACGCATGAAGTTCCCATAGAACCCTTATTTCAGTGAGAAATTTTTTTTTGTATTTTCACAAACCACGCATAAATGTCATTATCTCAAAACAACAAACTTTTACACACATGCTGCTGATATATTATTGTAGCAGAGTTTGTGCTGAATACAGTGTAATTAGACTTTAGCCATGAAAATGTCACAAGTAACAGAAATAAGCACAAATGTCAGAGCATGTCAGAACACCTCCAGGGCCCAGAAAACAGCTCAGACCCCAGAGGGTTAAAGAGATATGCGAATAACAGACACACACACAGACAGACGTTCCTGTAATTTATAGATCGATAACTAGGAAAACCTTGATTGGTTTTCCCTAAAGCCCCTTTCACACAGAGATTCCAGAAAACACAATGACAATGTGTCCCGTGACAATGTGGATCATTTGATTTTGGTTCATTCACTCTGCCAGTGATTTTCTTGGAATCTGTGCATGCGTTCACACAAATCCCCTAAAGATCCAGTAAAGACATGTGACATCAGGATGTATTTGTAGACATTTTTCCATCCTTCCTTGTTCCTTGATGAACACAAACTTTCTTTGTTAATGTGCAATGTGAACATTGATCTGCATTGAGTCCTGCCTTTGTTTACTACGCGGTTACGCCCAGAGACGTGACTAAGCGTCCCAACCCCCATAGATGCACTTGAAGCGTGCAAGCATCCTGAAAGATTTCGTATTTTCGGTCATCAGAATCATCTACATTGTAACTTAGATTTAATCAACTGAAAACAGTGTCTGTAAAGGTGTGAACCAAATGGCCCACAATCATATGGCCCATACAGACAAATGGCCCATAGAAACTGATGGGTGTGAAACCCAGTGTTTCCCCTACCATTATATAAGGGGGGCGCCCCGCCCTCCTAACGGCTCCCCCCGCCCCCCTTGAAGATCAAGTAAATTTGATTTGATTTTCTTTATAGCACCAGATAAAAAAAAATATTTTATTACAAAAACTAAATAGCCCTTAAGTAATATGTTATTTATCTTATTTCCACGATGGCATGTCTTTTCTGTCTGTGTTTGCGCGTTTACAATTATCCCAATGAGTGCGCACGTGCGCACACTCACACACAAACAAACACTTGCGTCAAATACAGAGCACTAGCGGACAGAGCGTGTGGCGGGAAATATGTCGCTGAACTGAAGATGGCAACACTCACTCTACTGCGAGTAGCAGCTGGAGTAGCTCTCCGGCTCCAAGTCTAACGCCCGTTTCACACATATTTCGTTTGCAGTGTGTATGCGGTGAGTTTTGTTTTCCGTACCCATGTTAACAGTGCTTTCACACTGCACGCGGATGCAGTCCGTCGATGATCGATCCGTTCCAGTTGCGGTGCGTATACACGGGCTCTGGTATACAACAGTGCAGCGATCGTTTCCACACCGAGTCTATTTTTGCCGTTTTTAATATACTGTCTATGATTTTTGCTGTGCTGCAAACGCTGAATTAAAGTGACAGCGCATGTTTCGTGGTCAAAATGAACACAGATTGACCTGAAAATGTAGTCATTTCACCATAAGTGCGATTAATTAAATAAAATGTATGTATTTATACCATACATTTATTTAATTAGATACTACTTTTTTTATTTTAAGACCGGGGTAAAGCAAGGAAAACTACAATTTACCTCAACAAGGCGACATAATGACATTCGTGGAGGTGGAAAAACAAGTTCTTTGTGACATGCAAGATTTATTGTATTAAAATTGAAATGCAAAAGATTTTAATATAAATACATGGTTAAATATTTTACCACTTGCTTGAGCAACTTAATATATAATTTTATAGAAGTAATGCATTGAATAATTATAATACATTGTTTAAATTGTGTTTAAACGTGAACGCGTTCACAGCAGTGCTGTGTCTGACAGGATTATTCTCTCCAATAAATGCATCATAGAAATAAAAGCTTCTCACAAAAAAAGCCCATTTAAAATTTGTTTGTCATATAAATGTATTAACTAACATTAACGAACAATGAATGAGCAATATATTTGTTAGTATTTATAAATCTTTTTTTAGTTGTTAGTTAAAAAATAAAACTATTTAAGCTCTGGTCCATTAATATTAACAAATACTTCTATAAATTTAACAAAGGTTATTTGCAAAAGTCAATTTTAAAAAGATTTAAATATGTTTTTTTTTTTAAAGAGATATCTTGTTAACTTTTTTTTAAACATTTGTGTTTTATGTTAACTTTTACAAAGCATTACCCTCCCAGACAACCAATTAATGTGACAGATAGATAGAAAGATAGTGTCTGTCAATTTTCCCCAAAGAACTTCTTATATCAAACTTCATTCACGCACACATATACAGTATGAAACACTTGCATACACATACTAAGTAGTCACAAATACATGTATACTGCTGAATGCTCAAATACAACACACCTAAAGTCACTCACGCACATACACGCGCGCTGTTGGCATCGAGCCTGGAGAAATGTAGCCACACTTTTGATCGACTTTTCCACATCTTTAGGGTATTTTTTGGTGTGTGACGTGTGCGCAGACTGGTGCATAGATGTATACACTAGATGTCGCCTTGGCTACGGCAGTTCATTGGAACGAATGTCTTTAATGCGACATCTAGTGTATATATATATCTATGCACCAGTCTGCGCACACATCACAGCAGGATGCGCTCGCGCCCTCAGATCACTTCGACGTGGCTGTGTTACAAGAGGTAAAAACGATATAAATACTGTTTGTTTTCTCACACAAACCGCTCGTTTCGTGTCTTAGGCCATCAATGTGTACTTACGATGGGGAATTGTTTAATTTGGACGATGGGGAATTGTTTTAATTTGGACTCTGTGCATGCTCTTTGAGGGGGTGACCATAGACCTGCATGATATTAAATATCAAAATTGAAACTACTGCGGAAAAAAAGACACCTACATCTTGGATGCCCTTGAGGTAAGCTAAAACATACCAAAATTTAATTTCAAAGTGAACTATCCCTTTAAATTACACTTCAAATATCTTTTTTCCAAAGGTGGTTTCTTTCATTTGCTGTCGTTTTTATCACGCTGATGTAAGTTCAAGTGTCTGTTTCAAAAATAAGTTGGTTTTTAGTTAGTTACGTGATGCTATAAAAACGGTGGTGTGACGTCATGATTGACAGGTTCTCTGAGCGAAGTAGTCACTGAAGCACCAACGGACATTTTTTTTCGGGATCTTCGGAGGACTGAGGAGATTGTATTTACTTTATTTTAACAAGCCTCTTGTCGTACTGCAATACATTTTTAAAAAAGTGTGCAGAATGCACTTTCCCTGAGTGCATTCTGCGAGAGTGAGGCGGAGTGAGGGCGGAGCGTTGATTTCGCGGCTTTACTTCCTGCTCACTACTGCGCAGGTCTGGTCCCGAAATCGCTACTGCGCAGACTCAAGTTCCAAGATGTCAGCGCCATATCGAAACACTGGCGGCTTCAGTTCTCACCATAGACAGTAAAAGAAAAGGACACAGCGACCCCATTGGATTCAACGGAGACAAAGTGAAGTCAATTAGAAACTCTTACTTCCTGGGGGTCGAGCGTACTGCGCAGACTCAAACTGAGCTTGACGACGTAGATGTGACATGAGCAACCCATCTGTCTTCTAGTAGCTGTGCCAAGAGAAATCTGAATCATTCCCTTCCGAAACTTGCAGAGACGGAGAGTGTGAGGAGGTGTCCATGAGCTAGGAGCAGGAGAAACTTTTGCTATGTATTCTGATTAATTATTGTCACTTTGCCTCCACGTCCCCCCGATTGCGCGCGAGCTTCTCCTCCTGTCCATACGGTAATTATCTACTGTGCGACAGAGTCGCGTGGTTATGACGCAATCGTTAGACTATTTTTAAAAAATAGCTTATACGGGGCCATAACGGAAGCTACAAGGTAATGAAGCCTTTTATACATTTTCGTGTTTCTTTAGAAATAAATAATGGACAAATGGAGTCTTTAAACGCCTCAGATGTGAAGTTATTCGCGGTCAAAGTGACGCCAAAATGAATGGGAGTCAATGGGATGCTAACAGCAGGTGGGGGTCCGCTAGCCAATGGCGGCACCCGGGGGTTAGGGCTGCACGATTATGACAAAAATCATAATTGTCGATTATTCCCTTGAAATTCAAATTGCGATTATTAATTACGATTATCACAATTTACATTGAATATGTAGGCATATTATTATTATACATGTTTACTTTAAAATTGTGAATACACACACTGCCCCCCTTTACTTAAAGGAGAACTCGGCAACTCTAGCGAACTCTAGTCACTTCTTCGCTGATTTTCCCTTTTGTTGTCGCATGTTTTCCCCACGAGCTCCCCCTACAGCTGTGGTGGGGCGTATATTTCACAACACAGTCGTAAAAAACTCACTTGCGGCAGCCTCCTCCCCCTCTCTACCGCTGCTCATGTGCGTTTGTTTTGATCGGAGCAAGCCAACTGTATCGCGTGGAGCTATGTCTACTGAGGTGGGTAATCTGGTAATACATCATAAATGCGTGTGTGTTTATGTCGAATTGCCGTAAAGCAATTTGTGTTTCGCGCTCGTTCTCGTTCTCGTTCTCGCTTTCGCTTCTCACGAGACTTCCAATTTCTATCTTGCCGGGACGGTAGTGAACAAGTTGCAAGGTTGGTTTTCCGCCTGGGAACGCTGGGGGGAGCGGGGAAAGTCACCAATATCACCAGAACAGGTTGTTTAACCATCCAAATGATTTCTAGACAGTTTTATTAAGTTAAAAAAGCTACCAAGTTCTCCTTTAACATACACATAAAGTGTAAGAATGACTAAATAGTAGTTAAGACTATTAAAGACTACTAAGAAATAAACGTTAGGCCTATGCTAAAGCTTTTAAATAGCAGTCCCAAACTTGCTTTTGTTAATACAATGTTGGTATGAGCCCCCAGTCATTTCAAATATATATAAAAATAAATAAAAATAAAATAAAATAAAGTGGAAAAATTGTAAAAAAATACAAAATTGGGGTTAATATTAAAACGACAGTTACCATGGTGATACACAATACTAACAAGAACGGTTAATAATGAAACATGGAAACTGCTCCTGGTGAATAGTGAAAATCATCCCTGCATGCAAATCCTTCTCAGCTAACACACGACGTACCAGTAACGTGATTTATTGGTAGGCTATTTTACTTTTATTTTGTGACTTAGGCTACCAATTTACAACGTAACAACGTTGCATGCTCGTAGTTTCCTTTGCACTTTATAAACACAGCGCGCGCTGCCGCATTTGCGCGTGCAATTGAAGAGTGTGCGCTTTGAACACAGTATCCTATAACGGCTGACATGACAGGAACGTCCGTTTTTCTGAGGTGAAATACTTTATTTCAGCATACACATACATCGCTGCCTGGTAGTTTCTTCCTATTGTGCTAGGTTTTCTGAAGTAGTTGTGATTTGCCTCTCATAACATGCTCTAAATGCACACAGAGTGGATTTCTTTTTTTTTTTTTATCGCGGCTTTGAACGATTATGCAATCGTGGCATCCATAATCGTAATCGCGATTAGAAATTCGATTAATTGCGCAGCCCTACCGGGGGCACCTTCAAAATAATAGAAAACCCTGCCCCCCCCTGGTTCTCACCAATGGAAGAGAGCGAAGGGGCGCCATCCATATTTTTTACAGTCTATGGCACATACACACACACGCAGTATTTGCGGTAAAATAATTGCTGCAAAGACCGGTACAACGACAAATATGATGAAGCATTTGACTGCACTGAGCAAACATAAGAGCAGAAAGTTTCTCCGTCTTCGACTGGTAAATGAAGAGATACTTTGTTGATCACTCTGACAGTGTTTATATTACATTACAACATGGCGTGGTTGAATTCTAATGTAGAATGCGGTCTGTTATTTCTTGATAACAGAACGCTGCTAAGTATAACACACCGTTGCCATGAAAAACAGAGCGTTGCTATGGACGCAGGATTCTAACCGTAGAGACGGAACGGACTATTTTCTTTAGCGGAAGCAATACAATCGTTTTTAAATCAATAAACTCCTTTTTAAATAAATATTTTGTGTCAAATTATTGATTTATTTGGTAGGTAGCCATGTAATAAGCAGGATAATGTAGAGCGAGGCGGTTGTTACAACCCCTTCAGGCTGATTCAAGACCCCCCTCAGCTTCACGTCGGGATCCTGATCAGCCTGTCGGGGTTGTATTAGCTATAACAACCGCCTCGCTCTACATTATCCCTTACATAATGACCTACTGAATGTACACTGCCGTTCAAAAATTTGTTGGTTAGTCAGAATTTTTTCTCAGTAAGGATGCATTAAAGTGATCAAAAGTGACCTTAAAACATGATGTTTAATGTTACAAAAGATTTGTTTCAAATAAATGCTGTTCTTTTGAAATTTTTATTCAAAGAATCATGAAAAAATTTATCAATTTCCAAAATATTAAGCAACAAAATGTTGATTTCTGAAGGATCATGTGACACTGAAGTAATGATTTTGAAAGTTCAGCTTTGACATCACAGGAATAAATTACATTTTGAAATATATTCAAATAAAATAACAGATTTTAAATTGTAAAAAAAAATGTTCCTTTGTGCTTTTTTTTGTTCCTTTGTGCACTGGCTAAGGAGCATGAGTCAAACTGAAAAAATAAAACCAAAGTTTTTCTGAGGTAATGAGTTATGCAATATAGTTAAAATGGACTTCATCAAATTGGTATCGGAAAAAGTATCGTTCAGGAACCGGTATCAAAATCAAGGTATTGGTATCGACATTTTTTGAACGATACCCAGCCCTATTGTTTACACAGGGAGCATTCTGGGACTGATTCCAGCAATATTACTAGGTCCCCATTCCGGGATCAATCTTTCCTTTTTCTGTTTTGAATGCGCGCTCGCTTTCACTTACACTACTAAATCCGCTTTCACGCGTACCCTGTGCACATAGGCCTATAATTTGCTGGCATAATGGAGACGCTATCAATATATCAGGGTATTGAAATGGCTTTTGAAAGCCCACCCACTATTACTTTCACTTTCATGGGAGCAGCGGTACGAACTAGGGGTGTACACGATTCGATACAAATCGCGATATTGAACTCATGATACTATTGCGATATTTTAAGCCAAAATAAAGATTATTATGTGGGTCCTATTATCAGGACCCACAAATATTACCCCATTGAATTATTATACATTATATTCAACATTATATATAGTAATTGAATGTAACAATGTCACTGAAAAGTAGTACTTGCGCTTTCAATACAGGCATTTGTTGGATTTAGACAAGCCACGCACACACACACACACACAATCTCCCGGTGCTTTATATGTCCCACCTCTCCCGCTATTAATGCACTATACATATAATAAACCATCTAAAATGCTTTGAATAATGATATGAAGGCATTTAAAAATGACTATTCCCAAACTGTAGGCTAAATGGTTAATTCATCCATAAATTATTCTGCATGCCATTTCCTCACGCGAGAAAACATGTCTAACACCGACTACCACAGCAAGCCTAGTATATATTTCCATTGAATATGGATGGGGCAACACATTTTGTTGGAAAAGAAATCATAAAAGTAGTTTATTTGTTGTTGTTAGGGGTGGGTGATAACGCTATCACTATATAGTTATTTCGCTTTGAATAAAGTTATAATAAATTTTTGGTACCATTGAAATTTCATAAATCTCATCACCAATTTCAATTAGGGGTGGGAGATATTGACAAAAATGGATATCTCGATATTTTTTTCCAATATCTCGATATCGATATTCAGACGATATTTTTGCCATCCTTCAAAGAAATGTGTGCAAACTGGCAAAGAAGGTCCAATTGGTCTTTTGACTTGCTGCATTTGACCTATGTAGGCTATAGAAGAAACAATAAAGGAGCTAACTAAACAGAATCTGAGGAAGCCCCTATCTTTTTCCACTTACAAAAAAAAAAAAAAAAAAAAACGGAACTAGGCACCTTTTGCAACTGATTATTAAATCAAACAACAATATTGTTGATGATAAATTCAAAGTAAAAAAAAATATTTTCAAAACGCTATAAATCCATCCATTTTTTCCCCAAAACGCTATAAATCCATCCACCCCCCCCCCCCCCCCAAATAAAAATTGATGGTTTGTCTATTAAAAAAAATCCTTTTGTCTTTTATTTTTCGTGTTTGCATTTATGAGGAAAAAACAATATTACATGTCAGTTCTCCATTATGGACGCGAGTGCTCTGAAAGCGGCAAAAAGACTAAAGACTTTCAAACTTTCACAGAGACCTCAAAAAAAGCCAGAACAAAAGCCAAAACAACCAAACAAAAACCAAAACAAAAAGCACAAAGCCTTTCTTTAAGACGAATTTCGTTTTGTATTAATTGTATCTTAATTTTAATAATTTTTTCATTAACCAATTTCCTGGATTAATACATTAAAATTAAATATAAATATAGGCTAGCAATCACAACATAAGGCGCCGTGCTTGAACTGGAGATTATATCATCATGAACCGAACCGTAGCCTACTCGCCTCACAGGCCTAAAAAATGTGAAATATATTTACAGAAAGCTGGTTCTAAACAAAACCATCCAAAACAAAATAAAACTATGTAGCCTAATAAATGTGCATTTCTCCGTTGCGTTCACAGCCTACTGCGAAGATCGCGAGTCATAGCCTATCGTCAACTTCATCTTTGCAGCCGACACAGAAATTAATAAACAATTAAAATGTCTTATTGCAATATTTTACATATTCATAATCATTACTTTTGGTGGATCTTTGAGGCAGCTTTTTAGGTTTATGGCGTTTTGGAAAAGAGCTCTTCACGTTTCACCAAGGCACAGCGGCCCTTCAGCACATAAGAACAAAAGAAGAGAAAAAGCACGGACTTACTAATTACGAAACTTTGATGTGGTTGAACAGGTGAAACAGTCACAAATTCCTCTGCAACTCAAACCTTCTCAGTACGAGTTATGAAGGAAGAGAACAGCATTAGGCTACAGTTTTCAGCGCGTCCTCCTCTGATTGCTGTGTTCTGACTGAAAAAGTGCGTGCAGGAGCACATGCGCAAACGGTTTGTAAAATGTCTTTTTGTAAAATGACATATGATAAAATAAAAATAAATCATATATCATTTTAAAAACGGTTTTGCGCATGTGCTTCTGCGCGCACTATTTCGAATTTACGTATGAGTTTTTGACGACACGGGACGGGACCATGGGCTGGGCCACTCGGAGGTTGCTTCCGCAAATAGTACTGCCCTACTGTACATTATTAAAAATCGCTACATATAATTGTTTAGAAGGTTATTGTGTGCGTTATTTGTTTTCTCTTTAACTTCTTTCAGCTCGTTTCATGTTTGGGGGGTCGGATTGTACAAATTATGAAATATTCGATATCCCAATTTTGCATATCGTCCAGACAACAATTTGGATATTATCGTCTAAACGATATATCGCCCACCTCTAATTTCAATATCACAAAAAACATACTAGCAGAAGTATAAAAAAAGAGTTCACTGAAGTCAAATAAACAGCAAGTTAAAAAAAGAAACAAATAAACTGATTACTAGCAATAGGACAAAAACAACAAGAGAACAAAAGACAAAAAAATAAAACACCTCCTTGAAAAACTTCAAGCACTAGAGAAAAAAAAAAAAAAAAAAACTACCAGTTTATCTCATCTGCCAGTATATCAACTACCCCTAGCTGTGTTGTTTAAATTAATAAATATAAGGTTTTTTTATTTATCCCAGTCCCTGTCCATTGTAACTGTGGACATCATATTCTGTAGAATTTTTCCTTTTGTGTTGCACAGAATTCTTAAAATAAAGTACAAAAATAAAGTTTTCTTTCTTAGGTGAATTAATTTACACCCTTGAGTGTAAAACAAGTCATAAGAAATGCGGGCATGGAGGGATCCCATTGAAAATGCAAACCTATTGACTTAATTTATTTCAAAATTAAGTAAATTAGCATAAATATAAATAAAAATGGATTTTTGATTGCACTCACCCTCTTTGAGCCGATCTCCCTCTGCTTTAGTTTTTTTTTGTCTTTCAGATCCAGCGAGATCCACCAAGTGCAGTTTGGACACCATGACATCATTCCTTTACAAATAAATTATATAATTAAAATATATTATATAAAAAAAAATATGTTTGTTTGTTTGTTTGTGTGTATATATGTATGTATCCATATATTAGCATACATTAGCAGTTCACCATAATCATTTTTAGACCTGCATACATTTTCTTTGAAAATTCATTTCACCTTTACTTCAATTAGCACTTTCTTGCATCAAAACAACAAATGCTTATCACTTTTCTCATGCGCATCTTTCAAACACAAGCTGCATGTCCATTCTAAATAGGGCTGCAACTAAAAATTATTTTGAAAATCGGTTAATCTGTCGATTTTTCCTATTAATCAGATGAAAAATCTAAAAATCATTATACATTAAATTGATTTCGATCCATTATTTAAAAAATAATAATAAAAAAAAAAAAACTTCCACATCCTGCCCAGTGCTGTCCTCCAAACAGTGTGAAATAATGCCTATGTATCTATGTAGGCTATGCTGAACAAAAGCAAAAAAAGGTTAAAATACAAACATTAAAATAGTAAGCAATCAGTTGATTTTAGGTTTAATATGTAAAGCAGAAATGAAAACAAAAGCAATTTTCTTTTAACTTTTACGAGGTATGAAGAACACAAACAATCCCTTGTATGAATAGTTATATTAATGGGTTATTCTAACAATAAATATGATTACTTTTGTTACATGTAGAATTTTAAAACCTACAATTTATTTCTAGCAAAAATGTTTTAGCAAAATTTGTATTTCAGTCATTAAAGTATCAGATAGTTATCAATAGAATTTTTGCGCTCCTGTTTTATTGCGCTCCGTCTTTTTGACACGCATGTGCGCACTAGTCTGTCAAGTCTGTGAAGTTCAGCAAGACGCTTGTCAGAATATACAAAAAATGGAAATACTCGTGGGACTTTCTTACATTTACAGGTAAGGATATAATCATAAAATATAAGTTATGCGCTGAGGAAAACGTGTGAGATGCATTGAACAGCAAACGCATCTGTGAAAGCACGACAGGGCAAGCACTTGCTGTTGGTTTAAGTGCTTATAAATATAAAGCATTCTCATGTTTCCGACAATTAAAACATGTATCTTTCCCGGAGCAGCTCACTCTGTGTACTCCACTATTTTCCATATGCTTTTTGTCCAAAGAAATTGGTTATTCACTATTCTAAAGCAACGTGCACAGAGTGCAGACACGATTAATCAATCAAATTTGTTGTTGATCACTTTCATTATAGATAATTGATTTGATCAATTAGTTGTTGCAGCCCTAATTCTAAATATATAATCTTGTGACAAATTAGCTAATTTTCTCCAATTCTATAAAACCTTAAACATCTTATACAGCCAACTGTCAAATTTGACAGCCTCCAAACAACTACTTCAAGTTGCTTAGTTTAACAGCCTCCAAACAACTACTTCAAGTTGCTTAGTTTAACAGCATACGCCAAGATTACATACTTGTCTCCTTTGCGTCGCTGCTCCAGTGATATGGTAAAAATGGCATGTGAGCGAGATGAGGCTGCATTCATGGCTGTTGAGCCCACTGTTCGTGCAGAGTTTCCCAACTCAAGACAGCTCACCATCTCATGAGCAGTGAACACATCCTTTTCTGTCAGTCCAACAATCTACACCAAGAAGACCGAAAACAAAAACAGACACCAGTGGTCATACAGGGCACATGGGAATTAAGAATGTATTCAGAGACGATAGCCTTGTGGGTAGCGCTCCAACGCACAAGTGCAGTTGTCCCTGGGAGGTAAGCCCAGATTTGTGGTCCACTTTTCACTCCCCCACAATCAGGGTTTGAAATTAACACCCACCAAATGTGGGTAAAACTCCACTGTGACGGGTAACACATATCAACACACTTCCCAATTAGGTGGGTTATGATTAAAATATTATGCTCTATCACTTTGCATGGTATCACTATCAGAGCCTTTCCCCTAAAAAAAAAATCACCATCCGCGTATCTATCAATAACAACATTGAACACTACACAAATATTAATTGAATTTTTTTTTAATTTAGGCGATCAAATAGCTAATCAGTGTCTGCTCGTTTATTCAAACTAAGTTGTCCTTTAACAGACGAACGTCGCATTGTTTGAAATTCAGCAGATCAACAGCCTTGAGCAAACCATCAGTTTAGTTCTAACACGCCCTTCTTTAAAAGGGGTAAGGATACTTAAAGGAGAACTCCGGTAAATTTTAACATTGAGCTAATTTTTTTGTACATTTGGAGTGCTGTCAATACAGAGAACAACGACAAAAATCGGTGTTGCCTACACCGAGTTATTCTGTTTTTAAAATTTGCACCCTGTTGACTTCAATGGGGCAAGTTTTAAACCTGCTTTTAGCCTCTTAACATCCTTGATGTGTCATTACAAGTGCACAGAAAAAGTGAGTGATTCCTTCAGAGTGAACACGAGTGAATCTGACTGCAGTAGATGTGAAAGATATGTACAAAAATTATGTTATTTAAGCCAGCGCAAATACCTGCGTTTACATCCTGTTTTCGGTTGAAGTCCAAAGTAATCGATTGCCGAGTTCACGCGCATAGGTTTAGTTACCTATGATCACGCGCGTGAACTCGGCAATCGACTACTTTGGACTTCAACCGAAAACAGGATGTAAACAGGTATTTGCGCTGGCTTAAATAACATCATTTTTATACATATCTTTCACATCTACTGCAGTCAGATTCACTCGTGTTCACTCTGAAGGAATCACTCCCATTTTCTGTGCACTTGTAATGACACATCAAGGATGTTAAGAGGCTAAAAGCAGGTTTAAAACTTGCCCCATTGAAGTCAACAGGGTGCAAATTTTAAAAATAGAATAACTCGGTGTAGGCAACACCGATTTTTGTCGTTGTTCTCTGTATTGACAGCACTCCAAATGTTTAAAAAAATTAGCTCAATGTTAAAATTGACCGGAGTTCTCCTTTAATGTATCAAATAATGAGACTAAGTTCGATACTTTCATGTCCTGATGCAATTTGTTGAGGCTCCAGTTGATCTTTGCTGATCTTGTCTTGATGAGAGAGAACCAGTGGGAGTCAGAGGATCTTTGGTGAATGGAAAGACAAGGCTGCAGTCTGGCACAAGCTTGGGAGTCCTTAGAAAACTTCTAGTTCAGCATCATCTTCATATCAGGATTTCAGAAAGGGACTAAAAGCGTGATCTTGTGATCAGTGATTTTTAAAGCATGAAGATGTCACATCCTCTGGAGGTGTGTGAGTTGTTCCCTTTGGAAGGAATTTATTTACGACCTTTTGTTCAAGCAGGCCTCAAAACATGTCATTTGACTGGGTGTTTAACCATAGAATCTTCAAGATTCTTATAATACTAATGCGTCACAAAGCTAGCAAAATGTAATGTAAATTTACAAATGGGGACGAAGAATGGAGTTTATAGAGACTAAACATGCTACACATATAATTTTGGTTAACCATAGTATGCAAGTCTGAAACATTAATCCAAAAGAGTTTAAAAGAGAGAATGAATACATGGACCAAACCACATAAAAGGAAAATCATTAGATGGGAAAATTAGATGCATGTTATACATTTCTCAAGTGGTTGTATGTAGAATATATAGGATTAAAAGTAGGGATGCACCCAATACTGAGTTCATGTACTCATACTTGCAAAAATGCTCCAATACCAACAACCGATACCAGGCAGCGTTTGTACACTTGTGTCCAGACAAAGAAACACTGACAACAAAAGAGTATAATGGGGATAAAAAAAGAAGGCAGTCTATGAAGTAAATGTATCTTATTAGTGGAATATTAAACGAAATATGGTAACACATAGCTGTGGTGCGCAAGCTGATTAGAGAAAAACACGCAGTGGATTGAGCGCGCAGCAGCACAGACGTGAACTCGTCGAGCGCATCCCTTTTTCACAGATGTCAGTGGAAAATTTGTAGTTCAGTCGGATGAAAGAAAGGAGAACGAGGCATGTAGCTTATTATTAACGATCCACTCAGCACGTTATTTGGATTCAAACTAAATCGTATATGTAAGTATAACATGAACTGTTACCTGATTTATGTATAAGGAGTGATTACTAGTGGTCGACCGATATTGTTACGACTGAGGAGGATGAAAGTCACTTGCTTTGTTGTGAAATCACATACTTTTCAAATTACTGAGTTGATCTTATAATCTGTGAAGATTCATTTAACCAACATGCTATTGTAAATAAATGGCGGAAAAATTATGGATGGAACATGATTTTTTTAAATATATAATTATATATATTTTTTTTCTATAATTCAGAAGGTATGTTTTAGAGGAAGCAACAATTTTTAATCACTTAGTGTCTGACAGATGTGTGACTGTGCACCTGTGTAGTGGTGCACATTTGTGACCGTCCTGTGAAGTTCGGGATCTCTGCAATGTATAGGCTCTGATGCCCATACACTTAAGGCAGAAAATTAAACTCATGACTCATGATTAGACTCATGCTCTTGATTGCTGATCGTTCACTCAGCACATGTTATTTGGATTGAAACTAAATCGTATATGCAAGTATAACATGAACTGTTACCCGATTTATGTATAAGGAGTGATTACTAGTGGTCGACCAATATTGGATTTTTTGATGGCCGATGCCGATATCTTAGAGAGCAGGATGGCCGATATAAAGCCGATATTTTTATTATATACTTTATATTTATTTTAATCAATATTTTATACATTTAAATAAATTAGAAAACAAATCTTTAAAATAAACATGCTTATACTTTAGATGGCAACTTCTTGAATCTGCAATCCTATTACAGTATTTTTCACAAATAAAATAATTGTTTAAATATATGTGAATAAAAAGGAAGTAAACACCGTAACATTGCACTCAGTAATCTGGTAATATTGTGTGCACTGGTAATCATATTTTTTCAAATAAAGACAAGGTAACGCTAATATTACATACAGCACACAGTGAAAACGCTGGATATAGCACAGCATATTTTAAAATGAAGGATTTAAAGTTTTTTCGATCGCATCTCCAGTGAAGCTGATCTTCTGTTTGCATTCACTCACTTCGCACGGACCGACCGCCACTCGCAGTAACACGTTTATGCAGGCTACAAATGCACACAAGATATCACAGCTGGATTCCATTAAATCTGAAAGGTTTGTGAAATAAAATGTTTATTAGATATTCAGAGATTTGTTTAAATGTAGATGCGCATTTGCTGAATGTTGACAGTAAATGAGAAAGTATTTTAGCCTAACTGTTTGCCTTTTCTGTAACAAATATAAAAGCAACACTTTACTTTTTCGCATACCATTTACTTTTTGTTTATTAGTTCTGTCTAACAAAGTATTAGATATGACTGACAGAGATCGTAAACCAATGAAGAATGTGATTGAGCGCTGTGTGATCAGGCGCTGCTGTTCTCTTCTCAGGCACTGGTGTTCTCAGCACTATCAAAATAAAAGTCCCGCTTCCAACACACCGGCCAATCAGAAAAACTTATCGGCCGATGCCGATATTTTTAAAGTTATATAGGTCGATCACTAGTGATTACCTACATTATTACCGGACGTGTGCAAGTCAAGAAGTTCCATGACGCAATCATCCAAAGCGCGCACTTTTTTCATCCCTAAAAATTTTCCAAAGGAAATATTTATTTGATGAACAAATTAAGTCAACTACTTTGATTTATATTCTTTTGGTTTCTCTACCAATACATTTAAAAATTACAAATGCAGTGAAACCACAGGTATCCGGTTATATGGTATCGGCGAGTACCAAAAATAAAAGTATCGGTATCGGACTCGCTCTGGAAAAAGTGGTATCGGTGCATCCCTAATTAAAAGAGATTATTTCTCCTTCTCAAGAAGGATTAAGTGAGAGTCAACTCTTTGCAAATTCCTTTTGGGGTCGTAAAAAGTCTTTGTCTTAATGTGTCCTGTAACAGCCGGGTTCTGCCAGTGTGTTAAGCTTCATTTGGAATGTTAGGTTTCCAAGACCTTTGTTGGGAGAGTGAGTTTGCTGGATTATTCATTAAATATAATGAATAATTTGTGTGTGTCTGATTGGTCCAGATGCTACTCGGCCAAGAAAATCTCAAGCAGTGAATCTCTACTACCCCCTTTTTAGGGGGATTTTGAACAGGACATGGAGTTTGAAGATTAGGTTCAACTGTCATAGCATATTTCAGTCGTAATGGGCTTTTTTTCAAATCTACCAATATTTGCTCTTATTGCAGCAACTTTTTACATTGACCAGCATTTACCTAATGCAATAACAATTGGTAATACTTGAGAAAGGCTACAGAAGTCTAAAACAATCTCTGGGTAAGGTAGTCAAAACATGTAACCACATCAGATCTGTTCTGAATGTGACCTATACACCATCAAGACTACTACCTTACTTATATCATGCCACTTAGCACTTTCATAAGGCATCCCATGTAAAAAATGAAGCTTGCAAAATACTTCGTTTCAAGCCATCAACATGGCTGAAATGCTAAATTCCAATTTTTCACTTTCCAAAATTCTAATCAAATTCTAAAACACTTAGATTGGAAAATAAGGAAATCAGTATTAATATGAAAGGGGGGGGGGGGGTCAAATCACATTTCACCTAAGGAGAAATAAGAGGAGAGGGTCTCAATGAAAGTGGTCACAGGAAATGTATTTGAAACACACATTAATACCATGGGGAAACAGTGATGATTCTCAGCTGATCGAACCCGAAAAATATTTTATAACAACTGGGAACAGGGCCAAAGGTTTTAAAAAGCATGAGGGTGAGCAAGATCAAGTAAATGGGGTCAATTGTAAGTTCATGCTCATACTACAAAAATACTTTGTGGTTCTGCATGGTTATAGATTGTAAAACTCACTTTGATGCCGTCTTTAGGATCCTCTCTGATACTGATGACGGGTTTGTCCTTTGACGTGCACAGCAGGTCCAGTATCTCTTCATTGTAAATCTAAGATTTAAATAAAAAGGTTTTTTTTTAAAAAACACCCTTAAGTTACACAAAATAAGTATTGACTTCATTCATAAATTAAATCCATAAAGGAGGACAACATGCTATGCAAGCTATACCTCAAGGTAAGATACAGTAAGTAGAAATTCACAGTCTGCACATTTAGACTTTTCCTGATAGATTCTTCGTATCACTCGCGGGATGACTCCAACTGTAGGCTCGTTCTCTTGTTCAGATGTGTACGTGCCACCCATAGAGAACGTCTTCCCTGACCCTGTCTGTCCATAGGCCAGAACAGTGGCATGATAACCTGTGATTGCAAACAATGAACATTCATTTACATTTAAGTTATTTGATGTTAACCATGCCTTGGGTCTTAGCATCAGATGGCATAAACTTGGACCTCACAACACGATGAAAAAAAAAAAAAAAGTTAACCATATTGGCTGAGGTTAATGCAACTTTCAATCCCCCAATCAACTCCCCTGTTCCTCAAGATCTACCTACCTGCAGAGCTCAGATCCAACACACCTGTCTGTAATTATGAAGTGCTCCTGAAGATCTTAATTAGCTGGTTCAGCTGTTTGATCAGGGTTGGAGCTGAACATTGCATGAAGGTAGATCTCCAGGAACAGAACTGGGCACTCTGATTTAAAGGGGTAGTTCTGCAAACAGAACCTTTTTTTTTTTTTTTTTTTTTTTTTTTAAGAGTACTAGAAACCAAACCGTTTTGGTTACTACAGAATACCATTGTATGGACAAAAAAAAGAAAAGAATCAATCTTTTCAATCAAGAATCTGTTCCACAGAAGAAAGAATATCACATGTTGGAAACAACATTGTTCAGAAGCCCAGTCGTGCGCAACTCTTTGCGACCCCATGAAGTAAAGCATGCCAGGCCTCCCTGTCTTCCACTATCTCCTTGAGTCTGCCCAATTTAAAGGCACAATATGTAACTTTTTTGCTTTAAAAATAGCAAAAATCACTATATCTATGTTATATTTTTTTTTTAGTTGTGTACTTACATTATCCCGACTGTTTCCAACAACTTTCAAACCAGGAGAAATTTGTAATTTAATTCGAGAAACGTCCCGTTTCTTTATTTCCGTTTTGTCGCCGTCAATGGTGTCATATCCGCGTTGTCCCTGGTTTCCGCTCGTGCTGCCATAGCAACCAGAGCCCTCTGATAGTAACCAAAGCGACTGACGCGGACAACTTTGTAGTTCGCAATGTCTATTTGCACGCTGTTGTTGTTTCGTTCAAACATTATGGACCATGGCAAGCAGACTTTGGATAAAAAAGGAGAACTAAAACGAGAATCAATATCAGCGCGGTGTTTTCGAGATGCCTAGAGCCCCCATAGACAGTATATAAACGAGAGCTCCACGTCCGAGACTTCGACCATCCGAGACTTCGACCGCTCCTACATGTACTTTATTAAACAGGTGAGCACATTTACATAAAACTAATGAATGTTATATAGTTCAACAATGATAAAATGTCAGAATATGATCTGTATGTTATTCTAATGTTGATCTAGCTTACTGCTAGTCTCATACAGACAAACTAACACAATTTAAACACATTCAAATGCAGCTTAGTGTGATAGTGTAATGTTAGACCAGGTGAAACAGCGCTGCGTTACCTCACAAGTTTAATTTGTCTAATAAACTGACCTGTGAGTAGTAATTCTGCGTGTAGTTCGGTAGAATGAAATGTCCATATTCCTTTTATATCTGCGGGACTCGCGTCGCGTGTGGAGCTGACAGCTGTCTCTTAGCAATCCCGAACTGCTTCATATCACAGTCATAATAAAAGCATCGATGTATTCACTCCATAAACATTATTAGATCGGTCGGCTTGACGTTGACGACAAGATCCATAATTCTTAGCAAATGTTGCGTCATCAATCTACGCCTTTGTTATTGTAAATAGGTTAGCGACCCGTAGTGGCGAAAAATCCCATACTGTCCGTTTAATGTTCATTGCATCAATAACACTAACCATCTCATCCTCTGCCTTCCCCTTCTCTAGGGCCCTATAATTTCCGCGATCACGGAATCGCGGACGGAATCGCGGAATTGCCAAATTAACGCGGAATCTAGTGTCAACGCAGAAATTCGCGGAATTTTACATATTTGGAATAAAATTCTGTTTTTGTGTGGGAGAAAAACGTATGTCTGAGGAAAATCGCATACTGAAAGAACAAGCAGAGAGAGAGGCCCGGTCGCGCGCGCGTCTTCAAACTGTCTTGCTCTCTCTCACTCCCTCGCGCTTATTTATCTAAATCAATTGAGAATTGACACAATGGTAAAAGATCGGAAGAACGAAGTTTCACGTGGAGCATTCGGATATTTTTTTCCTGAATTAGGCTACCGCTGGGTGTGAATTGTGCAAAAAAAAAAACTTTACCTTGCCTTCTCTGAAAAGCGTCCCGCCCATTCAGCTGACATAAAAAACACTTTCAATAAACTAAACAGAACCTATCCAATGATGAAATCTTTTCTCTGTTGACAAATCTTGTGCGATGTCCTAACTGCCGGGATAATAATCACACAACGCGTACAAGTCTGCTAATGATACGTCCGATTCGCGAACTAATGACTCCTGTGAACCGATTCACTTTAATGAATGGATGAACAACTGATCTGTCCAACACTGAATCGGTTCGGTGTATAACAAAATCGGTAACACTTTACAATAAGGTTCCAATTATTAATTGGAATAATTGAATAATTTAACTCTAGTTAACTAGGTCAGTTAACATTAACTATTAATAAACTGCACTTCTACAGCATTTATTAATCTTTATTAATGTTAATTTCACCATTTAGTAGCCTACATTATTTAAATGAAAAGTTGTATTTGTTAACATTAGTTAGCTTAATGCACTGTATGAAGTAACATAAAAATACAGGGTTAGGGTTAACTAAGATTAATAAATACAGTAACAAATGTATTGCTCGTGGTTCATGTTAGTTAGCCTAATACATTCACTAATGTAAACAAACCAAACCACATTTAACACCTCTTAAAATGAGAATTTTGTTTGTTACCTCAATAAATTTAGGGTCATTCCTATTTTATTTGTGTACAATTTAATCATTAACATTAAAAACACTCTTTTTACGACTAAAATAACAGTAATGGGTAAAAAAAAACCTGAATTCCCAAAAATTAAAACGGAAAAAACGGAATTTGCAAAAATTAAAACGGAAAAAAACGGAATTTGGGGAAAAATAAAACGGAATTTGGGAAAAAATAAAACGGATTTTATAGGGCCCTACTTCTCCCTTTGCCTTCAATCAATCCCAGCAATATTTAAATATTTATTTATTTTCCCTCTTCAATGCTTGCACCTAGGAACCTATTTCAAAGTTTGCGTTCTCAAGCCACCTTGCACTGTTGTTGGAGCGCCTTAAGGGTTTTCTATTAGAACGGTGTCGTGTAAGTTAATAACCAATGATCTTTGCAATGGAAGTGAATCAATCAAAACTAACTTTAGCTGGACAATGACTTAATTCTAGAGCTGCTTTAAAGCCTAAACAATCTGTTACTTAAATGTCCTATTATCACTGTAAAGCTGCTTTGAAATAGTCCATATTGTTAAAAGCGCTATATAAATGAAGGTGACTTGACTATTTCTTTGCATTGATCAACTAAAAAAGCCATCCTATCTCTCCTTACTATTATCTGGAAATCCAAAAGTCCAAACGGCAATGCAGCGCGAGCTCACTAGAGCAGATACGTTTACTCTGATCGGTCTCGGTCACAAGATCCAGTGAGAAGTGCTTGAATTCAGCGAAGAATACAAATGTCTCAGTGATTTAAACCAGTTTAAAGGCAGATGAAACCGCGCTGACAAACAGGAGAAACACTGTGCGCAACGATACAGTCAGAAGCCTTTTCCGTCTACAAATTCCCATAATTTACCATGGATTTACTGTAACGTTAGCCTAGTAATATTAACTGCACCATGAAATGTGGGATATAGATATTGAATTGTATTATATTATTAATGTAGACAATGTATTAAAGGACTAATGGAATATAATTACAGTATTTAATAATGCATTTAGGCTACTTGTTTTTCAAAAATCCACCAGTCCCAGTTCTTCTGGTCCAATCAGCGTAGGGCTGTGTGAGATTTGACTGTCAAATCACAGTTAGTGCACACGCCACAGATCCCCTCTCCCCTCTCGCGCATGTTACAATATCACAAGCACATGCCTGAAGTTCACAGGTGTGTTTACGAAGCGTGATGGCGGAGAAAATCTACTAACAAGCTTCCAATTCCTCGGTTAACAACCAGAGCTAGGAGGTCCAAAACAACCAAGGAAAAGAAAATGATGCTTCGATGCTGAAGAGATGGGCCCGTTCACAGAAAATCTGGTGCACACGCACTGAAAAGCACGAACCAGGGGGCCAATGTTTCGTAAAAATTTGAAGCTTCCCGGGAGCCGCCATTGATTAGCCGACCCCTCACCTGCTGTTAGCATTCCATTGACTCCCATTCATTTTGGCGTCACTTTGACAGCGAATAACTTTACATCTGAGGCGTTTAAAGACTCCATTTGTCCATTATTTCTAAAGAAACACGACAATGTATACAGGGCTTGAATTTCGGTGCGGGATTGCGGGTATTGCGCATATTTTTTATCATTCCCGCAGGTCTCCCATTTATAATGCGGGAAATTCCCGCAAACATTGATTCACTTTAGCATGTAGGTTCAGGTTGTATTAGTAAATTAATCCACGCAGATGGAAAATCAAATCAGTCATTTTAAAACTGTCTGCGAGACGCAATTTCACAAACAGCGTGAGTGATTCAGCGGCGCTGCGTCTTCTATCTCGCGTCTCTCAAAATGGGTTGCACAATGCAATCGTTAAGCGCGCAGCAGGCGGCGGAAATACACTCGCGTTTCGGGAGTCGATCGGGCCAGCATTGCATCACGAGTAACTAAAGTTTACCATTTGCACGTCTTTTCAAGTCTCACCAGTTTAAACAGTCACGCGATTTTAAACTCTTCGGTACTTGCGCGCTGTCTGAGAGATGCTTTTTTCTCTGCACACATACATAGAGTAAAGCAGCCTCACAAACAGCTCGCGGGTAACAAAAGTTATTTTTCGTGGATTATAAATCGCTTTAACAGTCAAAAACATAAGAAAATGATGTCAATTTCGGTCTTGGAGAGTATCCTCTAATCTAAACACAGTCGGTTATGTCTTAAATAAGCATAAATCGCACGTGACCGTATAATGAAAACAGGATCCGTGCACTAGCTCTTAAAGGGACAGCAGCCATATGTGTCTGTCATTAATTTGTTTGTCAAAACAACAAAACATAGCTTTCATTTTAAGGAATCAGGATTAATAGCCTATGAATTTAATTTAGTCAGGACTAAAATACTACCCAGTGTTATTTTACATTTGATTAGGCTACTTTATTCAGTCTCTGTAGTATTTCTGAATAGCCTACTAGTTTTAGACCTAAGCAAAAACTTTTCTCTTTATTTCTCTTTATTGATATCTTTATTCTATTGTATTTATTTGTGCTACTTTTTTCAATTTAATTCAAAGATTGAAATCAAGCTTCCTTGAGTTGTGTAAATTCTTAAGAACAAAATGACCCCATTGTAAAAATGCAATGAGTAGGCTAAGCATACATTTAGGCGAGATAAATGTAATTAAAAAAAAAGTCTAAACTCCCCCCTCAAATTAAAAATTCCCCCCCATAAGAATCACCTAAGGGGGGATTTCCCCCCCATTTTCCAAAATGAAATTCAGGCCCTGGTATAAAAGGCTCCATTACCTACAGGGCTCGACATTAAGGCTTGTCCGCTTGTCCGCTTGTCCGGGACAAGTGGATTTTTTTGTAGGACAAGTGGAAGAGAAAATTAGTTGTCCCACTGGACAAGTTAAATTTCAAACAAAATAAAATGCCATGTTACTTCACGTCATGTGCTGCTCATTACGTCTATAATTTTACAGATTTAATTTTACCGATTTGAGACGTCGCATAACTGCCAGATTCAAACTGTGCTTTCGCGCGTTGGCTGGCACTGAGCCAGAGTAGGACGCGTTCAGCGCTGTCATATATCACAACTAAGCAGTGTTTAACCTCATGTTTATTTTAGGTTTAAGATATTTAAATACACATAAGCACGAGTAAAACAATACATTTTGAGTTTGTAAAATACACACTGATGTCTGTGGAAGCAGCAATAACAATCTATTCAAATATAATTTGCCCGACATGTGTTATTCATATCAGACAAACATAGTGGAAGAAACTATAAAGTTTACTCTATTCTTCTCAGTTCACCGGCCACTTTCTTGCATTTATTTCGGGAGAAACTGATGAATTCACGTGCTGTAAATCCGACTGACAGGACAACATTGTGGCGCCCATCTCATGTTATAGATCGATTATTTATAAAGGTTTTTAAACAACCAAACACACTCACTCACACGTATTTGAGAATCAGAATATCAGATAGGATGATTGATGACATGGTAAGCAAGTTTGTGAATATTTTGAATAAAAAAGGAAAAGCGAAATAAAAGCGACACATCAGTCATTCATACAGTATTATTGTGACTGCGGTGTATCGCGTGACGCGTCGCCATGGAAACATTAAAGGGAACGTTCGCCTTGAAAAAACTCACTCGGGGCGGAGGGGGGTGTCGTGTGTCAGTTAGAATATTTTAAACTTACGCGTGAAAGGGTTAAAGAAAAGATCAAACATAAATATTTGTGTGTGCTGTAAAGTGGTTAGAAAAAAAATAAATCGGAATCGGCAGGTCAAACTCAATGAAAAACTGGAATCGGCCTAGAAAATTGTAATCGGTGCATCTCTATGTTTACAAAATTATTTTAGGTATAGTATACAGTAAGTCTAGCTAGCTTGCAAATACTGAGGATACCTACAAGAGTCACCACTTCCTCTGGTTGATACACTGCACACCAGCGTGCAAAGTATTACTTTGTATTATGGAGTCTGGAGATCCTTATTTATTGTTGAAGGGGAACTCTGTTCTTGGGACACGTTCCTTTCTACTGTTTCAACTGAATTTTATTAATATTGATAGTGTTTGGATGCTTTCAATGGTTTGTTCGAATTCTGCATTAACAAAACACAAAAAAATAAATAAACGATAAAATTATAAATCTTTACCCGGACAAGTGACTTTTGTGCATGGACAAGTAAAACATAAATTTACTTGTCCGAAGGACAAGTGCCTCAAAAAGTTAATGTCAAGCCCTGACCTTGTATCTTACGTTATGGCCCCGTAGAAGCCGTTTTTGTAAAAATAGTCTAACAATTGCGTCATAACCACGCGACTCTCTGTCGTACAGTATAGAGATTACCATATAGACAGGAGGAGAAGCTCGCGGGCAATCGGGGGGACGTGGAGGCAAAATGACAAAATAATTAATCAGAATACTTAGCAAAAGTTTCTCCTGCTCCTAGCTCATGGACACCTCCTACTCACACTCTCCGTCTCTGCAAGTTTCGGAAGGGAATGATTCAGATTTCTCTTGTCACAGCTACTAGAAGACAGACGGGTTGCTCACGTCACATCTACGTCGTCAAGCTCAGTTCTAGTCTGCGCAGTACACTCAGCCATCAGGAAGTGAGAGCTTCTTATTTGCTTCACTTTTCTCCATTGAAACCTACGGGGGTCGCTGTGTTCAGTTTATATACTGTCTATGGCACGAACTCGATGGGAGGGTGCTCGGTGGTAGTGGGGGAGGGGCATGAGAGTTGTAAACATTCAAAATTTCGGCTAAGTCCCCTCAATCTGCCAGACTTGACGACTGCAGCTTTAATAAAACTCAAACAGTCAGAATATTACATTTCACCAAATAAAAATTGGCACATGCAGAAACTAAGAAATACATTTTTCTATAAAGACATTTATTTTGTTAAGGAAAAATAAATGTTTGAATGTTCTACCTCAGATTTGTGAAATGTTCACCTGTTTTGCAAGTGTTTGTCATATGTTCTGACAATAAAGAGTAGTTAAAAACCACAATTAACGCTCTGGTTTCTACAACTTTCACTTAGGAGCAAAAATCTGCCTTTAAACCTTTAAGATTTGACATTTATCGTGATAATTATTGATATCGACTGATATATAAAAAAAAAAAAAATAGAGTGATAAATTTTTTTGGCCATATCGCCCAGCCCTAGGGGATGGTTTCGGAACTTCTATCCTTAGTTCTTTAGGCACTCTTTCTACCAGACCTAATCCTTGAAATCTATGCCTCACCTCCACCGTATATATTTATAAGGGATATGATTTAGGTCATATCTGAAATGGCCTTTGGGTTTTGAGTGGCGTTGCCCACTTTCTTAAATTTTCAAGGTATCGTATCGAAGTGGGAAACTCCATATTGTGCCAACACTAGTTTGCATTATATTATTAGGTCTGAATCGCAGTGCGTTTGTGCATCAAAGCAGCAACCATATACCCCTGTTGCTTGGAAATGACAACGCAGGAGAGGGCATCTTATGCATAAGTGTTGCTAACCTCACATTTTGTTTTTTTAACCTGTGGTTTTGTTTTCAAAACATCAGCACTTGCTTCTATCTGCTGTGAATGTAGTGCAAATGTTCTAAAAAATGCAGGAGTCCATTTCTGCTGAAGGCAAGCAGAAATGAGATATACATTCTCTCTGCTTGCAGTGCGTCAGTCATGCTTGTCAGGAGAGTGAGTGAGATGCACACAAATGCATTGTCTTTGTCGAATCATATGTTATCAATAGAAGTTCACTTTCCGCCATTTAGTACGATTGAGTTCATATCAGTTTATTGCAATCAGTTTTATACGGGTACGCACCCAAGTTAAGAAAATGTTCATCATCCAAACAAACCGAACTCTGGCGTCAATCGAACCCGGGTGCGCATCAAAAGTCAGGGCTCCAAACTGCGACTATTTTCATGCGGGTGCAACCAAAATGTTGTAAGAGGTTGTGCTGGCAAGACCACAACACTGCCCAACATCAGTTGGCAAAGGAAATTAAAGCTGAACGAAATTGCGCTACTCATTTGTGCTTCACGGACCGTTTATCAGTTTGGACAAATTCAGCGCAACGCAAGCCTATCTCGATCATGCGACACCGTTACTACACAGTGCTGGGAGATCCAGTGAGAAAGCGATTGATTTTGCCACAGAATTATTAACATTGCAGCGAGGTCTACTGAGAAGCGTTCAAATTCTGTGAAGATTACCCTCACGCCACGTAAAATGTAAACATCAGACGTTGTTATAGGAAACATGCTGAAAGTCGCTGCCGAAACAAAAGTGCCAGACAAGCAGAAAATTCCTGGGAAGGCGTCCAGGAGGCATCCGGAACAGATGCCAGAGCCACCTCAGCTGGTCCCTCTCTATGTGGAGGAGCAGCGGCTCTACTCTGAGCTCCTCCCGAGTGACCGAGCTTCTCAACCCATCTCTAAGGGATCATCCAGCCACCCTGCGGAGAAAGCTCATTTTGGCCGCTTCATGACCATAGGTGAGAGTAGGAATGTAGATTGACCGGTAAATCGAGAGCTTCGCCTTGCGGCTCAGCTCTTTCTTCACCGCGACAGACCGGTACATCGACCGCATTACTGCAGAAGCTGCACCGATCTGTCTGTCAATCTCCCGTTCCATCCTTCCCTCACTCATGAACAAGACCCCAAGATACTCGAACTCCTCCACTTGAGGCAGGAACTCTCCACCAACCTGAAGTGGGCAAGCCACCCTTTTCCGACTGAGAACCATGGCCTCGGATTTGGAGGTGCTGATTCTCATCCCAGCCGCTTCACACTTGGCTGCAAACCGTCCCAGTGCATGCTGAAGGTCCTGGTCTGATGGGCCAGCACGAAAACATCATTCGCAAAAAGCAGAGACAAAATCGTGTGATCCCCAAACCGGACACACTCTGGCCCCTGGCTGCGCCTAGAAATTCTGTCCATAAAAATAATGAACAGAACCGGCGACAAAGGGCAGCCCTGCCGGAGTCCAACATGCACCGGGAGTCTGCACCAAGCCCCTGCTCCAGTCGTACAGGGACCGGACAGCCCTTAGCAAAGAGCCCCGGATCCCATACTCCCAGAGCACCCTCCACAGGACGCCGCGAAGGACACAGTTGAATGCCTTCTCCAAATCCACAAAGCACATGTGGATTGGTTGAGCAAACTCCCATGAACCCTCCAGCACCCTGGAGAGGGTACAGAGCTGGTCCAGTGTTCCACGACTGGGACGAAAACCGCACTGAATCCAAGGTTCTACTATCGGTCATATTCTCCTCTCCAGTACCCTGGCATAGACTTTCCCGGGGAGGCTGAGAAGTGTGATCCCCCTGTAGTTGGAACACACCCTCCGGTCCCTCTTTTTAAAAAGAGGGACCACCACCCTGGTCTGCCAGCCCAAAGGTACTATCCCCAACCGCCACACGATGTTGCAGAGGCGTGTTACTTCTAAAACTAAAAGTTTCAAGACGTAGGAAAACTCACACTTATTTAAAAATAAAAAAAATACATTAAAGTACCATTGTAACCAGTAGATGGCTGCAGAGGAGAGCTTATTAGCTTATTAGCATTTCCACTACCTAATTTTTTTTTCACTTGTTTTGCTTTTGAATGAATATTTAGACATTATGAATGATAATAAAGTTAATTTTATCTACATCTCAACTCAAGCTCAGTGCTTTCTCATCCCTCCATTGTTACTAAATCAGGGGCTAGCGCCACTTTCTGTAGGACTTAGGCTACGTTCAGACTGTCAGTCCAAATACGATGTTTGTGCATATCCAAGTGAAAGTGTGAACGGCCAAAAAAAAAAAAAAGCGTTTTTTTTTTCAATTTGTTTCAATCTATATCCATTAGAGCCCGACCGATTTATCGGCAGGCCGATATTATCGGCCGATATTAGGCATTTTCCAAACTATCGGTATCGGCATTTGTAATGGCCGATAAATGAATATTTAAATAAAATAAAAACGGACGAAACACCCTTCAACCATGTCATGAGTGTTGGCGTTGTATAGTTTATCCACCAGAGGGCACTCTACACGTCCCTGTTGGCAACACGTGTATAACGCACCACACATCCTGCAACCTGCTGATCCAGACAGAGTCGGGCAGAGAGAACCAGTTATCCGCGAGTGAGATCATCGGTGAAGTGTGTTCATGGTAGGGGTGTGCGATATGACGATTTTTGATCGTGGACGATTAAAATGTCTCCACGATCTGCTTTTGAAGAAATATCGTAGTATCGCGCATTCTATCAGTTGCTATTCTGGCGCCCATCATACTGAACAACGCGACGTATATTCACATAAAATGTTAACGCAGCGGAAAGGGACACTGCAGTTCACAAAAGTTCATAATTTGCATGTGCTTTGATGCCTTGTCGGTTAAACATTTAATTCGCGTGCTGATGCGCTGTTCGTGTTTCTCAGCGCGTACATCATGTGAAGCTCACATGCACTAAAAGCCTGTCTACCAGCGCCTGGATACTGGACTAAGTTATCTTTCGAATCTTATTGTGCTAATACTGTCAAATACACACAAGGTTTACATAAACAAAGTCGGTGATGTCTAAAGTGAAAGCAAACTTGAGAAAATTGATAGAAAATCTGCTTGTCAAATGCATGTATATTAGACGCGTTGCGCGCAGCTCTTAAAGAGACAGTAGTAATAGTAAACACGTTGCAGACTGTCGTTCAGCCGCAGCATTAAAGAGTCACATAATGGATTTAGATCGCTAAATAGTAGGTTTTAGAAGGCAGGCAGCAACTGATGATTGAAAATGGTTTGATGTAGCTTGATGGAAAGAATTTAAAAAGTGCAGGTAAAGGGATAAGCAAGCTGACATTGTAACTATAAGGTAGTTTATAAGGCAATGTAGGGACTAATTATATTTTGATGTTCCTCTGTTCTGTTGTGACAATAAAAGAAACAAGTTTCTTTTTAAAATGCATTATATTATTTTAGTTAAAACTCATAAATAACTAATGTTAGGGAAATCTGTTAATGTTTTGTTGCGCGTTTCTGAAAAAAAAAAAATATATATATATATAATAATAATAATAATAATAATAATAATAATAATAATAATAATAATAATATATATATATATATATATATATATATATATAGTGAGGAAAATAAGTATTTGAACACCCTGCTATTTTGCAAGTTCTCCCACTTAGAAATCATGGAGGGGTCTGAAATTGTCATCGTAGGTGCATGTCCACGGTGAGAGACATAATCTAAAAAAAAAAATTCCAGAAATCACAATGTATGATTTTTTAACTATTTATTTGTATGATACAGCTGCAAATAAGTATTTGAACACCTGAGAAAATCAATGTTAATATTTGGTACAGTAGCCTTTGTTTGCAATTACAGAGGTCAAATGTTTCCTGTAGTTTTTCACCAGGTTTGCACACACTGCAGGAGGGATTTTGGCCCACTCCTCCACACAGATCTTCTCTAGATCAGTCAGGTTTCTGGGCTGTCGCTGAGAAACACGGAGTTTGAGCTCCCTCCAAAGATTCTCTATTGGGTTTAGGTCTGGAGACTGGCTAGGCCACGCCAGAACCTTGATATGCTTCTTACAGAGCTACTCCTTGGTTATCCTGGCTGTGTGCTTCGGGTCATTGTCATGTTGGAAGACCCAGCCTCGACCCATCTTCAATGCTCTAACTGAGGGAAGGAGGTTGTTCCCCAAAATCTCGCAATACATGGCCCCGGTCATCCTCTCCTTAATACAATGCAGTCGCCCTGTCCCATGTGCAGAAAAACACCCCCAAAGCATGATGCTACCACCCCCATGCTTCACAGTAGGGATGGTGTTCTTGGGATGGTACTCATCATTCTTCTTCCTCCAAACACGTTTAGTGGAATTATGACCAAAAAGTTCTATTTTGGTCTCATCTGACCACATGACTTTCTCCCATGACTCCTCTGGATCATCCAAATGGTCATTGGCAAACTTAAGAAGGGCCTTGACATGTGCTGGTTTAAGCAGGGGAACCTTCCGTGCCATGCATGATTTCAAACCATGACGTCTTAGTGTATTACCAACAGTAACCTTGAAAACGGTGGTCCCAGCTCTTTTCAGGTCATTGACCAGCTGCTCCCGTGTAGTTCTGGGCTGATTTCTCACCTTTCTTAGGATCATTGAGACCCCACGAGGTGAGATCTTGCATGGAGCCCCAGTCCAAGGGAGATTGACAGTCATGTTTAGCTTCTTCCATTTTCTAATGATTGCTCCAACAGTGGACCTTTTTTCACCAAGCTGCTTGGCAATTTCCCCGTAGCCCTTTCCAGCCTTGTGGAGGTGTACAATTTTGTCTCTAGTGTCTTTGGACAGCTCTTTGGTCTTGGCCATGTTAGTAGTTGGGTTCTTACTGATTGTATGGGGTGGACAGGTGTCTTTATGCAGCTAACGACCTCAAACAGGTGCATCTAATTTAGGATAATAAATGGAGTGGAGGTGGACATTTTAAAGGCAGACTAAGGCTACGTTCACACTGCAGGCTGAAACGACCCAATTCCGATTTTTTTGCCCCTATGCGACCTGTATCTGATCTTTTGATGACAGTCTGAACGACACAGATCCAATCTTTTCAAATGCGACCCAGGCCACTTGGGTATGTGGTCCCAAATCTGATACATATCCGATCTTTTGAAATGCGACTTCAGTCTGAACGGCCAGGTTGCATGTATCCGACCCGCACGTCATTGATACGCGAAAAACGTCATAATTCTGCATTGAAGTAGTCGTCGGTTTGAAAACGGACTGCATATTCGTCGAGCTGAGGTAAATCTGCCGAACGGGTCGACCTCGACGAGTGACGTCGTTGACCGTTGAGTACTCTTCTGCGCATGCAGGTCACTTCTGGGTCATTTCACGTTCACACAGGAGATCACAAAAGGTCGCATTTAATTGGAAATGTGAACGGCCTTGCAAAAAAATCGAATTTTTTCAAAAAATCGGAATTGAGCATTAAGCCCTGCAGTGTGAACGTAGCCTAACAGGTCTTTGAGGGTCAGAATTCTAGCTGATAGACAGGTGTTCAAATACTTATTTGCAGCTGTATCATACAAATAAATAGTTAAAAAATCATATATTGTGATTTCTGGATTTTTTTTTTTAATTATGTCTCTCACAGTGGACATGCACCTACGATGACAATTTCAGACCCCTCCATGATTTCCAAGTGGGAGAACTTGCAAAATAGCAGGGTGTTCAAATACTTATTTTCCTCACTGTATATATATATATATATATATATATACACTCACCTAAAGGATTATTAGGAACACCATACTAATACTGTGTTTGACCCCCTTTCGCCTTCAGAACTGCCTTAATTCTACGTGGCATTGATTTAACAAGGTGCTGAAAGCATTCTTTAGAAATGTTGGCCCATCTTGATAGGATAGCATCTTGCAGTTGATGGAGATTTGTGGGATGCACATCCGGGGCACGAAGCTCCCGTTCCACCACATCCCAAAGATGCTCTATTGGGTTGAGATCTGGTGACTGTAGGGGCCATTTTAGTACAGTGAACTCATTGTCATGTTCAAGAAACCAATTTGAAATGATTCGAGCTTTGTGACATGGTGCATTATCCTGCTGGAAGTAGCCATCAGAGGATGGGTACATGGTGGTCATAAAGGGATGGACATGGTCAGAAACAATGCTCAGGCATTTAAACGATGCCCAATTGGCACTAAGGGGCCTAAAGTGTGCCAAGAAAACATCCCCCACACCATTACACCACCACCACCAGCCTGCACAGTGGTAACAAGGCATGATGGATCCATGTTCTCATTCTGTTTACGCCAAATTCTGACTCTACCATCTGAATGTCTCAACAGAAATCGAGACTCATCAGACCAGGCAACATTTTTCCAGTCTTCAACTGTCCAATTTTGGTGAGCTCGTGCAAATTGTAGCCTCTTTTTCCTATTTGTAGTGGAGATGAGTGGTACCCGGTGGGGTCTTCTGCTGTTGTAGCCCATCCACCTCAAGGTTGTGCGTGTTGTGGCTTCACAAATGCTTTGCTGCATACCTCGGTTGTAACGAGTGGTTATTTTAGTCAAAGTTGCTCTTCTATCAGCTTGAATCAGTCGGCCCATTCTCCTCTGACCTCTAGCATCAACAAGGCATTTTCGTCCACAGGACTGCAGCATACTGGATGTTTTTCCCTTTTCACACCATTCTTTGTAAACCCTAGAAATGGTTGTGCATGAAAATCCCAGTAACTGAGCAGATTGTGAAATACTCAGACCGGCCCGTCTGGCACCAACAACCATGCCACGCTCAAAATTGCTTAAATCACCTTTCTTTCCCATTCTGACATTCAGTTTGGAGTTCAGGAGATTGTCTTGACCAGGACCACACCCCTAAATGCATTGAAGCAACTGCCATGGGATTGGTTGATTAGATAATTGCATTAATGAAAAATTGAACAGGTGTTCCTAATAATCCTTTAGGTGAGTGTATATATATATATATATATATATATATATATATATATATATATATATATATATATATATATATATATATATATATATATATATATATATATATATATATATATATATATATGTGCCGATATATCGGAATATCGGATTTTAAAACCAACAAATATTTGTATCGGTATCGGCCTTCAAAATCCTTTATCGGTCGGCCTCTAATATCCATATGTAGTTTGAAATCCTATTCAAATCGCATTTCTGGAAACCTGTTTCAGCCTGACCGCTCTGATCGGATTTTGCATGGTTTATGTGACTCTCACGCCACATAAAACGTAAACGTCAAACGTTGTTAAAGGAAACATAATGAAAGTTGTTGCAGAAACAAGGCTGTGTTGTTCCAAAGTGCTGGACGAGCAGAAAATTACAATATAACGGAGACGACAGCACGGAATAAAGCCGCTCATACCAGTCTCCTACAGTTCTGCCGCTGTCTAACCCTACTGACACAGTAAACCAGCGAGGCAGCTACACATTGTCATGTTGTAAAATGTAAATAATTTTTGCGGTTGCGGTTGTTGTATTTGGCGTATTCCTACCAACACAACGTCATTGCTATAGAAACCAATGCCAATATTCCTTAAAACAAAAGAGCTGCATGGACACACAAATCGGATCTGAACAGTTGCGATACACAGTGTGGAGTCGGACGTCAATAATTTTAGATGAAATTCCAATCGGATACACAAATAATCAGATTTGGACTGACAGTGTGAACGCAGCCTTGGCTGCTGCCCTCAAATGTTAGTCTGGAGCCCTGTGAACTTAAAATAAAAACTCACATTGTAATTTAAGTTAAGTCTATTTATTACCAAGGAATTTGTCAGTCAAGTCAAGTTAATTTATATAGCACTTTTTACAATACATTGTTTTGTAGCAGCTTTACAGTGATAACAGGAAAATAATGCAACAAAGTTTGTTTCTGTTGTTCAGCAGATCTAGAAGAAAATAGCGTCATTGTCTAGCTTAAGTAAGTTCAGTGATGGTTCATTTTTGTTGTAAAAAAATTATTAATTTAGTTCATTTATATATATAGCCGCTCTGGAGAAAACAGTGATGTCATCGTCCAGCTCAGCTCAGTTCTCATATAAAAGTGTCAATGCAGGCAGATCAGTAATATTGTTGAATATTAAATGCCCCCAACTAAGCAAGCCAAAAGCCAAAGGCGACAGTGGTAAGAAACCAAAACTCCATCAGGTGACAGAATGAAAAAAAAAAAAAAAAAAAAAGAGATGCACCGATTACAATTTTCTAGGCCGATTCCGATTTCCGATTTTTCATTGAGTTTGACCTGCCGATACCGATTTTAGCCGATTCCGATTTCATTTTTTCTAACCACTTTACAGCACACACAAATATTTATTTTCTATCTTTTCTTTAATAGAACATTTTGCATAGAACATAGATCATTTTTTTGAACAGATAATCGCTATAAAATAGAACTATATAAATTACTCCTGGTGTGGGAAATACACACACACACACACACACACACATATATATATATATATAGCCTTGCAGTATAAAGATATTTCTATAATTTCTGGCTAGTTTACTTTATTTTTTATAATCATAACCATACTTGCAGTTGCAAACAAAACTGAATAATGAAAACAAGTTTAAATGGGTAAATCTTCTACAAATATTTTTGAGTCTTCGTTTTCTTTTCTGACATACTGGAGTTCTTGTCAAAACACTAGACATACTTATTCTGTGCATTTTGAGCAATTTGTGTGAATTCATTTTTAGTTTGTCCATCAAAAGTGTGCTTTCACTTTAATTGAGCTTGAGCACCGTAGCAAAAATAGACCCGCGCCGAAACCCCCGCTTCACTGCTGCTCACACGACGCCCCTGCTTGACGCTCACGCATTGCTCCTGCTGCTGGTGTGAATACACTCACTGATTAACATGCACGCCGAAAAAAATTACGCGCTGCTCACATTTGCGGTGTGAAAGAGGGGTGAGAGGGCCATAATTCACAAGGTTTCCTACATGTGCGTTCCGTGTGCACGTGTGATGCTGATGTTTCGCAATGTGAATCATGCGGCGCCCAAGTGCATTTGACCGGCATAAAATCAGCACATGTCCGACTGACCGGCCGGTCACGGCCGATCACGTGAAAATCGGCCAATTCCAGTCACCAGCTGATCAATCGGTGCATCTCTAAAAAAAAAAAACTTGGGAGTAACCAGGCTCAGTCGGGGGGCCAGGTCTCCTCTGGTCAGTAATACAGGAAAAATGCAGGAAAATGTGAATAACTGTGTTGCAGGTTGATTTGAGTTGTGCCCCTAGGCCCCCTACATTTTCTGCTTGTGCTCCTAAAATTCTCAGTATGGGGCTACAGTGCTTCTAGAAAAAGTTAGTCTGGAGCCCTGAAAGTTGAAGAGTTAACAGTTAGATTGATTTATACAAAATCTTTTGTGGTAGTAACCGATCATCCACACCTGCAAAGTTGGTTAATAAAACAAAAGCAATAATTAAGTAATAGTTAGTTAATTGTTTGCACAATATGAGGTACATTTAAGCATCTGAAACCTTATCAGTTTGACAATTTTGTCTTGCAAAGTGCCATGTAAAAATCTAACTTGACTTATTTTCTTATTTGAATTTTTTTATTTCATACTCCTTAACAGATACAGTTTTTATTTTACTAAGCTCTTAAAGATTTTTGTAATTTCTTGGAATATCTAAATATCCAGGTTTTTCCAGGAAAATTAATAGCTTAGTCAATTCATGTGTACAAAATTTGAAATTCTTGACTCTGCATTGCACTTATGAAAATGTTTTGTAATAACTGTAGCACATGTTAAACATATGGCTATAATTAAAGGCAAGACCATTGATGGCTCCTTTTTACCAGGCTTAGGCCAGTGTCCACTTTAAATAAATAAATACTGATATTTATACTGAAGAATATATATATATATATATATATATATATATATATATATATATATATATATATATATATATATATATATATATATATATATATATATATATATATATATATATATATATATATATATATATATATATATATATATATATATATATATATATATATATAAAATATATAAATAATATATATATATATATATATATATATATATATATATATATATAATATATATATAATATATTATTATTATTATTATTTTACTTTTTCTACATTGTATTTTAAAATAGTACATTCTCAATAAAATATAGCCTAGGTCACAGTAGCCTATATACGATGCTTTGCATATGCCACTCATGCAAAATTACATGAACCAGACTTCAATCTTAATGTGACACCCAGTGCTGGACCTAGTTGCGCATTTCGGATGGGAAAACAAATTAATAGATAGGTGTTCAACTGTCCTGCTGTTATATCACAGTGAATACTATAGTAAATTCGATTTTGAAGCAAGCAGGAATTAACTGACCATATATACACAGCACAAAGGCTTTGAAACTCATGTTTCAAAAGGAAAGACAAATTCCTATGAGGCAGGCCCATTTGAACGATGGAGAGGGTAATGCATAATATTATACTAATACCCAACTATACTCCAAAAAAAAAAAAACATATCAAAAATAGATTTTACGCTCGCATGAAGTGGTTTTTCAGACAATTAGAAAAAGGAATATTTAGCAACACTGCAATGGAAACATTTTTTTCGCATTTACAGGTCACCTGGTGTACGTAAAAGTTGATCTCTCTTTAAAGGAAGCGCTGTTTGTTTGGACAGAAGACGAGACTTTTTTAAATTCATAAAAGACAAAAGTATCACGGGAATACTAGATTCTAAGTCAAAACCGAGGTGTCAGTTTTGTGTACCGTACCGTTACACAAAACTGACACCTCGGTTTTGACGTCACGATTCGGTGTAGCAGGGGGGAGAAAACTAAACATAAAATTGCTTTTTTTTTTATAAACAGTGGTTTACTGAACAAATTGTGTCTCTGTCTTTAAATGAATTCAGTTATAATTAAAAGTTTAAGGCTAAAAAAATATATATCTCTGCTAATGCTGTAAACTGAGCCCTTACTTGCCCATTATTATAATATTAAAGCTTAACAATAGAGCCCAAACTATTAGCCTAAATTCAGTTGCTATTTATTTTTAGATATAATAATAAATCACTCAAATAACAAATTGTATGCTAACATGTAAACTGCACATAAGGCAGTTTTTGCATTAACTTCTAAATTTAATTGTAAAATTATGTTTTTACTCCAATTCGTTGTTGAAATAATCATTTACACACTGGCAGTTATTTTCATGACATTTTAAAGGTCCCGTTGCATGCGATTCCATGTTTCAAACTTTAGTTAGTGTGTAATGTTGCTGTTAGAGCATAAATAATATCTGTAAAATTATAAAGCTCAAAGTTCAATGCCAAGCGAGATATTTTATTTAACAGAAGTTGACTACAAAAAAACGGCTCGATTGGACTACACCCCTCTACATCCTGCATTAGTGACATCACCAGAACCGTTTCTTGACTAACCTCCGCCCACAGGAATGCTCCCTCAACTCTACTGGCTACTTGCGCACTTCTTATAACTTAGGCTACTGTGTTTACTCAGCTCTTACGGTGATTTTCTGAAGTAAAACTGACGCTTCATCTTTTGTGTGATGTACAATAAACTTTATTAAACTCATCAGTACATGTTTGATCATCATTCAGACAGCAGACTTGTAGGCTATTAATAAATAATGGATACATAGACTACAAGCAGATGACAAATACGTTATAATAACCGTAATTAAACTACTAAACCATACCTGTTTCATCTCTATACAGCAATCTGACTCTGTAGGCATTATTGTCCGTATCGAAATGAACGCCGTTACTGAGAGTTTCTGATATTATCATCATTCCGTGAGATGAATTTTTCCTGACAGACTGAGCACGAGCTCATGAAGCTCCGCCCCCTGTGTCGTCCAGCAGCACCTCATTTGCATTTAAAGGGGACACACTGAAACGGCTCGTTTTTCTGAGCCCCAAAAAATGTCAATTTAAACATGCTGTAAAAAATGATCTGTTGGGTATTTTGAGCTCAAACTTCACATACACACTCTGGGGACATCAGAGACTTATTTTACATCTTGTGAAAAGGGGCATAGAACGGGACCTTTAAACATACATTAAATCAAGACATCACTAACAAGTTAAGTAAAATATAATGAATATGTAGGCTAATATAGTGCTTAGCAAAAGAGTTAATTTCTCTGGCAAACTAACAAATGAGGTAAATGATGTAATGCAACGTGGGATATTGTTTACAAGCTGGTTTAGTGATATCTTCCCGCCATTGAAACACTGATTGAGCGATTATATGAGATACGTTTCAGTAAGTTGAATTGTAGCTTTCATTCACGTTTATTAGGAGGAGATAATCGCGTTCACTCGCACTGCTGCTTAATCTGAGGTGCTTATAGTGATCTGTCACGCCACATTAAAGAGCGTCAAAACGGTATTTATTGTTTGAATTTCATGATTAAAATGGATACAATTTGAAATGACACTGTTTATCGAAAGTAACAAAACACAGAGCTTAATGCGATTATTGGTGGTTAGGCTACAACGCTGTATTCGTCTTGTACACATAAGACACAAAAATCTGCAGGACGAATACGTGTACAGTTACACCCCTAATTAGGCTACTATTTAATCAAATGCCAAAGAGGAAAAATTTGTTTTGTGACAATGTAAAGTGTGGTCAACCTCAACAAAGCCTCAACATTGGGGCAGCAGAGGGCGGGGCGAGTTCGGTACGGTTTGAATATCGTTACACCCCTTAAAAAAATATATATATATATATTCACTGAATACATACACACTGTACTGACTCAGTGTGCAAGCTATTGTGTCTCACAACTCTGTATTTTCAAAAAAGGAGATCAAAAGTATTTCTGTGCTGGTGTCACCATTCAATTTGGTCACACCAGCATGGTGTCAAGCCACTTTGGGCTGAAAACAAATCAGAGACCCGCAAAATCCTGGTGGGACTGTTTTACATACCTTTAAAAAGCCCAGACAATAAAGGAGACACAGCGGAGTTGAAAACTTCTTCCTGTTCTGTTGTGGGGTCAAACACATAATCATAGGTGAAAGCCTTGTCAACGCCAACAATGACCTGAAATGGGAAGAAAAAAAAAAGATTTCATAATAATAATAATAATTTGTTACATTTTATATAGCGCTTTTTCTGAGACCTCAAAGCGCTTCACATAGATGGGGGAATCTCCTCAACAACCACCAATGTGCAGCATCCACTTGGATGATGCGACGGCAGCCATATTGCGCCAGAACGCACACCACACACCAGCTTACTGGTGGAGAGGAGACAGTGATGAAGCCAATCAGTATATCAGTACATGGGGATGATTAGGAGGCCATGACGGACAGAGGCCAAGGGGCAAATTTGGCCAGGATGCCGGGGTTACACCCCTACTCTTTTTCGAAGGACATCCTGGGATTTTTAATGACCACAGAGAGTCAGGACCTCGGTTTAATGTCTCATCCGAAGGACGGTGCTCTTTAGGCAGTATAGTGTCCCCGTCACTACACTGGGGCATTAGGACCCACACAGACCACAGGGTGAGCACCCCCTGCTGGCCTCACTAACACCTCTTCCAGCCGCAACCTGGTTTTCTCAGAAGGTCTCTCCAGTCCAGGTACTAACCAGGCCCAGCCCTGCTTAGCTTCAGTGGGCAACCAGCCTTGGGCTACAGGGTGATATGGCAGCTGGCATGCTGGATTCATGAATCTTTAAGTACTGACATGACCTTTTGATGCAAAAGAGTGAATGAAATAGGCAAGATCTCATGATACACACCTGAGGTTCACCAGGTACAAAATTAAGACAGCACTGACATCCTTCATTTATCTCTTTGGGAACCAGAGGCCGGCATCTCAGCGCAACCCTCACAGGAATGGCTCTCTCATCCTCCTTGGTCATGCTGGAAGAGCAAATAAGGCTGAATCAAATGACAACCCAACTCACATATTGTCTTGCAAAGTCAGTGTGCACAGAGCAAGACCAGACCAGTTACATAGTTATTGCCATTATGTTAATACTGTGTCTAAGAATAATTAGTCTGATCAACCAAAGACACCAATGAAAGCCTGTTGCACTACACAAGCTTAAAGTTGTCAAATTCACAATGCATTATGTGAAACATTTAGCCTAGACATTGAACAACTTTAGACAAAACAGCTGACACTCGTCACAGCTTTCCTTTGACAGAAAAGCGCTGTAAGGCACACTGACTGGGTTCAAAAAGGGTGTAAAAAAAAAAAACTTCAGGGATTTAGTGGATAACCAGAGTCCCCCAAAAGTGCACCCTGCAATTCACCTCTTTCAATTGCATCATGAAACTAGAAACTACAATTCTTTAGTAATGGGCTAATCTTGGTCATCTAGGGACATAGTTGAGCACTCAGAGTTTGACATCACTAATTGCCTGCATATTAACAAAACACTACGGTAGCCTTTTGGGTTGGAGGTGCTTAAATCCTAATGTGTTCCATCAATGGCCCCTACTACTTTTTGCAATAGCATTATTAAAACCAAAGATTAAAGTTTGCATTTGAAGAAGTTAGTCAACAAAAAGCCACTTTTGTGAAACTAGTGCAGCTGACAGTTAATTGCGGTCTACAGCAACATTCAATGTAAAGTTAGTTTAATAGATAACGTTAGTTACTTTTTCATCCAGTCCAAGTTTGTATGCAACTGACTAAAACAAGGTTTCTGCAGGTTTTATTATAGTAGATTTAAGACTTTTTAAAAGACCTTTTCAAGACCAAGTAACGAAAACAAAAAGGACTAAAGAGAAGGGAACACACGTCAATATGTTCTCTTTATGTCTAGGGAGCACACAATGAGTTGCATTAGCAACACTTCAAAGTTTCAAAATACAACCTCCTACCAATCTCCATTATTTTTTACATTTTATTATTTTAACAAAACAAAACAAAAAGCTTAATTCCTGCTTAAACTCAAAATCAGTCTTCAAGAAAAAAACATTAATGACTAACTTGTTAGATTAACGTTATGATTTATCCAACAGGCCTAAGTCCTGAACTAGCCTACACTTAAAGCCATTATCAGGTATCTTTATACACACTTTCTACATATAAAAATAAATTTGAACTAAACAACACACGAACAAAATAAGGAGCTGATAGCAACAAACCGGGATGTTTAAAATGCATGTCATTAACGTTACCTTCCGCCCTGTAACGTAGTCTGTTGTTATCGGGCTCGAAGAGTAAAGCGTAGTAAACGTTCCTTTCTACACAAACTTGACAACAGTTTCAAATAAAACAAGAAAAATGGTAATCTTAATCGCCCTCACGGGATACCGTTATCTTTTGTTAAGACAGACGTCCTTAACAGTTTCTGCCATTCAAATTCGAGCACAGCGTTAGCATCTCTGAAGAAAGACCCTGCCCGCCACTTTCAAATAACCTCCTCCGCCTCTGCCGTAAGAGGTCGATCAATTCAGCTCCGCCCATAGACTGTCGTAAAAACTGTATTCCGTTTCTCCATAGGGAAATTGATTTTGAGCGATAACTTATAAACCTTTAAAAAACAGACCTACTAAAGCCGTCAGGCCGCATAATTTGGGGTCGCTATGTCCATTTCTTTTACTGTCTATGATTATTTCAGCCTATTTTTAAAACAATCGTGTTTAACAGCGGAATTCCTGATGAAAACTACATTACCCATGACGCTGTACAGAAAATAATACCAATCAGAGTCGACCAAAGCAACACGCGCCAAAGTAGCTCTTTAACTCCGCCCACTCACATGAAGCACTCATAGGAAGCACCAGAGAATGTCTAATATGGCTCTGGAAGCACTGTGAAAAATTCGATTATGCTGTTCCCAATGCTTCACGGGAATGTAGTTCTTTCCTCAGTAAAGTGGTCAGGGTTGAGTCCATAGAGTATAAGTCTAAAAAATAAAAATATGGTTGCTTGTTAGGAAATTCTAAAAACTTTGTTTCTTTACATTTATGGTCGCTGTTTGTCTTCTCACATCTAATAGCCAATCAGGGTTTGGGTAAAATACTGTTGCCCTATTTGTATTTGTAGGATATTTATTTATTTGTGAATGGAACTACACTGACCACCAGGCTGCTGCATAACACCCGCGGAGACAACTCATTATATGTACAATCTGAAATTAAAAATAAGATTTATTTTGTTGTAACACTCCTGTGGGGAGCTCCGAAACGGAAAAGCGTTATAGATAAGTGCAGCTTATTAATTCGTTGTCTTTTGCTCAACTTGTGTTATTGAATGTAACGTTAACGTAATTTGCTTTAGAGCAGGTGCACTAGTTTAGAGTGAAAGAAAAATATTAAAGAGTAACGTTAGGCTATATACCAGTGTATAATGCGATTAAAATGGTAGAACTTAACATTTTACTGCAGTGGGGATATATGATTATGAGCGAACATACTAACTGAAGTTTATCTGAACGCACTGTTTGGAATCTGACACCAACAGTTTTTACAGTCTTGGTTACACTTTACAATAAGGTTTTATTTGTTAATATTAGTTTTCAACATTAGTTAACATAGAGTAAGAATGCGTAGGCCTAATACTTCAGAATTTATTAATCTTAGTTAATTTTAATTTTTACAATTAAAATCAAAAGTTATACAGTATTTGTTAACATTAGTTAATGCACTGTGAACTACAAGAACAAACATTGAACAGTTGTATTTGTATTAACTAATTTTAACAAATACTGTAACAAATGTATTGGTAATATTAGTTAACACATTAACTAATGTTAACAAATGAGACCTTATTGTCAACTGTTACCGATATTTTGCATATACTGCTGCATGAACTCTAACAACAACATTTATCAAACCTATGCACTTAAAAAACTAATGCTTAAGATTTAAAAATGACTTCACAATGTATTCCTTTATTTAAAAGATGCAGTTCAGAGAAACCCTCACAGCTAATGCTGCTGAAATGGAGGTCGAGGGATCATGGACTGGTGGCTTCAGCCTCCAACTGGCAGCAAATCGAGGAGCAGACACAAGATAAGTCTTCCTATTGATCAGGAGGCAGACACACTCTGGCAGTTTAAATCTATATTAACAACACACCTCTTTAACCTAGCATAAACATAACGCATTTATATCATTAAAATCCCTATAATCCTATATAATTCAAAAAGGATTGTTAGGCCACATAAATTAGCTCAACCAGAACCGGAAACACTTCTCATAACAATGAACAATGGCATCTACGCTAATGTTAGTCTCTCTGTCTCATTCTTATCCCGAGGTTACTGTTGTCAGTCGGATCTAGTCCGTATCCAGATCAGATGCTGGACCTGCACCCTAAGATGAACACAGTGAGCCCTGAATGTCAGAAGAGACCATGACAACTAGACGAGACCTAGAAACAAACACCTGTTAAGACCTTGTTGACACAACAGTCATCGACACAGTCATCGGATCAGATCCACGAGAACCAGACCAGTCCTCCACACAGACCCAACGGCCAGCTTCAACTCCCCTCCCACCAAATGCCGGCGTGATCTTATGAAGGTAAAAGAGTAGCAAAACTCGAGAGTATGTAGATGTGAATTTGAGAACTTGTACAATTAATATATACTTTTACGCTAAAATTTACACTCACAGGTCCAATGTGAAAACTTGTTGAATGTTGAGATCAGCACTCGCAGAAAATAGTCACAAACCTGTATTCTGAATTTTAAGCTGCAGATAGTTACAAATGTAAAAGCCATTCACAGAAATACAATGACAGACACAAACTTGTATTCTTTCATTCACATTCGCAGCACAACCTCAATTAAGCACTAGCAACTTCTCAAATCTGCCATTGCAATATCAAATCTTCACACATTGACTTTTGCAACTATTTTCGTGATATATTAGATGCGTAACTAACTTCTGCACTTGCAAACTCAGTGGCGGTAAGAGAGATAGGCGGGGCAATTTGAAATGGCAGATTTTAGAAGTTGGAAGGACACTCCGAAAGAAAAAAGGAGATCGCTCCTTTGCTGTAGCAGCGCCTAAACTTTGGAATAGCTTGCCTATACATATTAGAGACGCCGATACGGTGCAGGTTTTCAAAGGACAACTTAAAACATATCTGTTTTCAATAGCTTTTAATCAGTGACTCTTTTACTACATGTGTTGCCATGTATGATGTTGTCTTTGTAGAGTAGATTTTTTCCTCTTTTTGTGCTATGTGATACAATGTAAAGCACTTTGGTCAACTTGTGTTGTTTTAATTGTGCTATATAAATAAAGTTGCTATTGCTATTGCTATTGGAAGTGCCTAATTGAGTTTATACTGGGAATGTGAATGAAAGAATACAAGTTTGTGTCTGTCATTGTATTTCTGTGAATGACATTTTAACATTTGTGACTATTTATCTGCAGCTTAAAATTCAGCTGGTCCAAAATGCATATTTAGGCTGCATCAAAATAATCCACACGATTCCAGTCGACAAATAAAAGTCTTCTGAACTGAAACGATTGATCATTTTTATAAACAAAACAATAATTATGTAGTTTTTAACTGCAAACGCTCACCTTTTCCATCGCTCTGTGATGTGCACTTGGTCACATGTCTTGTAATCGCATTATGTTACGCTTTTGCAAGCGTGCATTGCATTTCTTTAATTAAACTGTCACTTTTTGAAGTTTAATAATCCTATTTCACTCTATATCATGACTTTTGTTTTTCTGTCCATAACATTAAGACTATTTTTAAAATGCCTTATGTTAAAGGGTGCTCATTCCTGTTCCTGGATATCTGTCCCAGCAACAGGAATGAGCACCTCTTACCTAAGGTATTTTGCATGTGCTGTTGTGATCAGCAAATGTGGAAAAACTTAATGGATTATTGAAAAATAATCACTGTAAAATATATTGTGATGTTAGACTGCTTTTTCAAATTTATAAAAAAAATAGGGAATTTCTCAGACTTTGAAATGTAACTTTTTTTCTTGTCGTCTTAGGTGCTTCCTGGGCATCAACCTTGATACAGGATCTAAATCTAAAAAGAAGCAGGGTGGCATCGATCAGCAAGTTTGTTCTCTATTGCGAAAACCTGTGGATTTTGAATGAATGGCAACATAAGCAGATTTTGTGCTTTTTTTCCATTTGCTCCGGTCATTGTTGGCTCTCTTCATTTTCACCTGCCATATTGCCACTGAATATGTTGGACTGCCCTTATGGTTGAGACCTTCACTTCTACCTGGCTATTGTTTTGGATTTTCCCTCTGGCTGTGTTTATTGGACTGATATCTCGTTGCCTACTCCTGCCTGCTCTCACACTTAATCTGCCTCATCCTTCTGGGGTCGCTGCCAGTATAAGTTAATAAACAGTTTTGTTTTTTGGGTCCTTACCCATTACCTGACCTGTGCACATTCATAAGGTAAAACACACACATTCACAAGCCAACATGCATTCAACATACATACACATTCACCTTTACCAGTTCTTGTGTCATTGCATTTGGAAGAATTAGAATTAGAATCTGTGTTCTGAGAATAGTGTCAGTCAAGTTAGAGTCTGGGATGTAGTCCTAACAGCTTAATGCAACATGTTTGTTATGATATTATTGTATCAATTGTAAAAAATCAAACAATTGAGGAAAGCATTGTTTAATCTTTTTTTTTTTTTACTACTACTTTTCTGTCATCACATTGCATTGCTGTATTTAATTGTAACTTTGCGGTTAATTACTGGCTACTAATTGCATTACTTTTACAGCTGAAACACAATGAATTACTGTACAAGTTACAGCTGATAACTATTTATACAGTTATGCACTGTGAAATTACAGTAATGATGTGATATCATTAACTGTGAAATCCCTGTACACAACAGTAATTTTACTATAATTTACATTAAATGTCTTACTGTAAATTACTGTGAAAGTAATGCAATTAGTAGCCAGTAATTTACTGTAAAATCACAGCAGATTTTTTTACAGTGTAGGCTACATTTAGCAATATAGTGGGTGGATTATGTACTGTATATGATGTATATTACATTGAACTATGCTTTTCTCCACTGACGTTCTGATGTTCAAAGCATTTTTAAGGATGAGTGAGTGGAGGAGGATAATTTTCATTTTCTAAATGAAGCAAGGGTGTAGAGTTACATTCAAGCTATTTTAAGGCATGAAGAAAAAAATTTCACACTTAAATATATCGTTTTGGTGATCAAAGATGAGTTTTAAGGGAGACCATTTTTGACTACAGGGGACTTTAAGTTTATTTCTAATGTAGTTATTTGAGACTATTTTGTTTTTTATTTTACCCTTGATTTCTGTAAAATTTAGATCTTTCTCTTGTGGTGTATTTCTCAGAAGGATCAATACTTTTCATTGGATTGCATCCATTACAACAACAAAATTCTTAGGTCTAACTGGTATTTTAAATGTATTCAAAAATTCCATTGTTTAAAAGCTGACTAATATATATATATTAAAACCAGTTATCAAAAAAGAGAGATTTAATTTTGTATATGATATCCTTGTTGTTCCAAATATAATATTTCCTAGGTGAAAAATGATGCTTATAGGCGCCCATAAAAGCTTGTTAATGAAATGTTGCAAGCTTAATGGTATTTTCAATTGAATAATTACACTTCAATAAAAATGAGAGGTCACCCAATTGCTTGAATACATAGTTCGTTAAGGAATTCCAGATATTGTTGTAAAGGGATTCCACTGAAGGCAAGTTATAAAGAACCCAAGTGCAGTTTATTACAAATAAAACAAAACATGAAACAAAAACATGGCGTGACATGAAAACAAAAACCAAGGCATGAACATGAACTACAGGAAACAATACTTGACCAAGACACATGGCAAACAAGAGGGCTTAAACACACAGACTAATGACAGGACAAGGGACACCTGTGAACAATGAACAGACATTTAACCAATGACAAGACACATGAAACATGACAATGACATGAAACGTGACCAAGACAAGACCAAATCGTGACAGATCCTCCCCTCTATGGGTGGCTCCAGACACCCAAACAAAAGAAAAAATATTCAAGGAGGGTGGTGGAGCGTAGGCGGTCTTGGGGGAGGGATGGTGGGCCAGGCCCGTGCAGGGGGACAGGACATGGGTCATGGCATGGCGTGGGCGGCCCTGGGTTGTGGCAAGGCGTGGGCGAACCTGGGCCGTGGCATGGCGGCCAGGATGGACCTGCAGTTCAGGTGGCCAGGGTGGACTAGAATAGTTCAGGTGGCCAGGGTGGACCAGACAGTTCAGGGGGCCATGGCGGCGCGGCCTCCATGGTCCTATCAAGAATAGATACCAGCTCAGGAACAGACGTGACGTGAAAAGTCTCTGGCTCGGCAGACGTGACGTGAAGTTCAAATGTGTGCACCGCCCACACACACCACATGGCTGTGGCCATAATGGTTAGTGTAGCAGTCACTTAGGGCTCAGGATTAGCCATATCTGCTGAGGGCTCGGGTTCAGGCGTGGCAGCGGCCATCTCTGCTGAGGGCTCAGGTTCAGGTGTGGCGTGACTCAGACTTGGCAGGCATGACATGAAGAGACTCAGACTTGGCAGACATGATGTGAAAAGACTCAGACTTGGCATGCATGACGTGAAGTGGCTCAGGCTTGGCAGATACTGCGGGTTTGTGGGGCTTCTCCTCAAAACCCACAGTAAATAAGGAACCGCTCAATAATACCCCTTTTCCACCAAGGCAGAGCTGGTGCTGGTTCGGAGCCAGAGCCTAGTTTCAAATCGGTTCTTTGTTTTTCCACCGCCAAAGCACCAGCTCCGAACCAGTAAAACTGGTTCTTAAGTAGCACCAAATCATTGCAGGGTCTAAAACGGAGCCAAGAAAGAACCGCTTGCGTCAGGGGCTGGGGGCGGGGTTACCGTGACCAACAAGACGAATAGAAACTTGTGACCGCCATTTTTAAATAGCAGCTAGTCGAGCTAATAGCAGCTCGATTATAATCCGTCTATGTAAGTTACGGCGAGCTGCACGAACGCGTTGGATTCCGATGTATTTTTGCAAATCCATGAGCATCCATAGTATTACAACGTCCGTTATTGTTGATGGCTTGTTCGAGATGCATCGGAGCGGCAGGGACCGATCGGAGTTGCAGGGTGTTTGAAGAGCACACGACTCCTTGTGCTTTTAGATCGCTATCGCAGTGCTTTGATGTCACGCGGCGATCGATCTGCGAGAAGCCGATGCATCTCGAACAAGCCTGGCGTGTTTGTGTTTGGCGCTACCGCACTAGCGGTTGCTGGGCAACATGAGACGTATACAGTGACGTAAGATCTGGCTCTGTTGTGGCTCTCTAGCCGGTGGAAAGGCAAACCGGTTCTAGTAAGCTCGTCAGTCGAACCAACTCTGAACCAGCTCTGGCTCTGGCTCTGAACCAGCACCCGGTTCTTGTTGGTGGAAAAGGGGTATAATAGGGCATAGTCCATGTATTGTGCCAGAGACCAATGAATTTTTCCCCCAGGCAGCTGGGAGCAAACAGGCTCATTCAAACCCACCCTAAAAATGTCCTTAAGGGGCACATCATTAAAGTCCAACAGGTAAGAGAGTTCACAAAACTCTGCCACATAATCCTCAATGGTGAGGTTGTCTTGACGAAGACAAAGGAGGGCAACTGCTGGGTTCATAGTAAATGGTCAAGTATTCTGTAAAGGGGATTCCACTGGAGGCAAGTTATAAAGAACCCAAGTGCAGTTTATTACAAATAAAACAAAACATGAAACAAAAACATGGCATGTGAAAACAAAAACCAAGGCATGAACATGAACTTACACAACAGCAGAACTACAGGAAACAATACTTGACCAAGACACATGGCAAACATGAAGGCTTAAAGACACCTGTGAACAATGAACAGACGATTAACCAATGACATGAAACATGACAATGACATGAAACGTGACCAAGACAAGAGCAAATCGTGACTGTCTTTATTCTTTAAATATAGAATAAGCCTATTTTAAATACATTGTTTAAAGCATCATAACTCAACACCTCTGCACCATGATCTTTGGAGATGCATAAAACTTATTTTCTCAGATAATGTGGCATGTTTTTCCAAATTAATAGGCTCTATGCACGATCGCTTCCGCGTTTTGTCTCAGCCCGCCCAGTTACATCCGGTGCTGCGTCAGAAGCCGTTTTTGCATTATGTGGAGATAATGGCAAATTACACTCTCTGTTTACAAGAACTTCCAGCGGTTAACGTGAATGATGTTAACAATATTGTGAGGCAGTTAACTGTCACAAATATGAGTAAGAAAGAGAAGTTCTTTAAATTAAAAATTTTGAGCTACATCAACAACTTTTAGGGTGAGTATTCTCTCATATCACGCGAAATCCGACTAGCGAATCAGTTTCTAAAATCGTTGTCTCCGTTTCTGAGAAAATGAATTTTATTAAAGTGAATTGTCCTATAGAATGCGCTATGCGGAAGTAAAGACGCCGGCTGAGATCCTACCGGAAATATGTCAGCAGCGTTCGTGCATAGAGCCTATTCAAAAAGCATTTTAAGTTTATAGGGAATATCCAATGATAACAACACATAGCCTAAACTGATCTGGGGCCTGTACCATGAAGCCGGATTAGGTGGCTAGCCAGCTATGTTTCAGTTTAGTTTCCGCCAACCCTGGGTTTTAGGTACTATGAAAGTAGCTCGGCTTTAATCTGTGTTCGTTGCCATGGTATCTTACGCTGCACGGCTAACCTGGGGCCTGTACCATGAAGCCGGATTAGGTGGCTAGCCAGCTATGTTTCAGCTTAGTTTCCGCCAACCCTGGGTTTTAGGTACTATGAAAGTAGCTCGGCTTTAATCTGTGTTCGTTGCCATGGTATCTTACGCTGCACGGCTAACCTGCTCCGGGGCAGGTTATGTTCTGGATTCAAGATCTCAGACTGAAGTTTGACCAATCAGCTGAGAGCAAAGAAACATATAGGTGACGTAACTTATTCCTAGTGTCTGTTGCAATGACTTCACCTTTTCTTCCAAATCCGGTGGACATCTCAGCGCAAATTGTTTGACGAGCACTTCGTAGAGAAAGAGTTTTTAGCCAGACAAAATCCCCTTGCCTTTCCTGATAGTTACTTGTATGAAAGATACAGATTTTGCGCGGAAGGAATGTCTTATCTTTGCGAACTTCTTGAGCCGCACATAAAGAATTTAACACGTCGAATTCATGCACTTACTGTACCGCAAATATTGCGTTGCGTTTTTTTTTTTTTGTGTGTGTGCATGTGATACATTCTTGCATGGTGGGTGATGCACAGAAGCTATAGGGGAAAACACGGTTTGTCAAACCATTTGTAAGGTGGTCCTCGCTCTGCAGGAGTACATGAAAAGTTTCATTAATAGTGTTCCCCGAACATTTATCGACCATGTCCATAAAAGAGGGCTTTTATAAAATTGCCAGTAAGATATATAGGGTGACATCACATGAACACTTTTTTTAAAGCAAATTTCACAAGTGTACTATACAATATAATACATGTTAAGAATTATTTTGAATCTTTTTTTTTATTATTCTTCTGTTAAACTTATGATAGGATTCCCAAGTCATTGCAACATGTATGCAGTCTAATGCTCCAATCTCCACTGCTCTAGGGGAACATGAGGCAGATTATGTTAATATGAAGTCCTATCACAGCCATAATGTTCAGGTAGAGATGATGTGAATATGTGAGATGATTATTTTCTGTGAGATGAATCTTTAAATTAATAGTAACATTAACAGATATAACAATGATTTACTAAACATTTCATCTGCAGACGACTTGTGGTCATGAACATATATGATCAAGTTTGGATGCCAAATGGCCTGGCTCCAGTGCTTGTCTCACAAATTTTCCGTGAGTCTGTGTTGTGTCAGCACTTTGAGGAAAGCAAGTTAAATTTGGTACAATACAAAACACTGTTAATTTGAACTGAGCTAGAAAAACCTACACAATAACCCCCTATCATGACCTTCAGACAGGGCCACAGCACCGCTTCAGTGTGGCCCTCAGTAAAACCAGAGTGAAGATAGAGATGACCTTTGGCATCCTAAAGGCACATTTCAACTGTGTTCGGCCCTTAAGAGTCACCAGAGCGGGCATCACAGATAGTGGCTGCATGTGCCATTCTGCACAATATAGCCACCAGTAGAAAGGAGCGAGAAACACCACAAAACCAGCTTCTCCCCGATGAAACTGACTCGATCACACTTGACCACCCAGCTGGTGCAGATATATATATATATATATATATATATATATATATATATATATATATATATATATATATATATATATATATATATATATATATATATATATATATATATATATATATAACAATTACAATATTACAATATTACACTTAATAAAAGCACATTGAAACTGCAGATATGTCTCAAACTGTTTTATTGGTTTTGTGGGATGGGAGGGAGAAAGAGAGCAAGAGAAAGTTGCATTAATATATATTCATACTAAAGTGTTACTTGGTTAAATAACTATATAACTATATACATACTGAGATCAGTTTTATCTAGCTGTTTGATTTTGTTTGGAGCCTCCTCAGCTCACAGTCAGCTCCTTTAGTGTGCAGTCTAGTTCAAGACTCCTTTAGTGTGCAGTCTAGTTCAAGACTCCTTTAGTGTGCAGTCTAGTTCAAGACTCCTTTAGTGTGCAGTCTAGTTCAAGACTCCTTTAGTGTGCAGTCTAGTTCAAGACTCCTTTAGTGTGCAGTCTAGTTCAAGACTCCTTTTGTACAGGGCCCTGACTGAGTCTGTTTCCACCTGAAACATAATTCCACCACAAACATGATCATTACAAGTTTTCTGGAGGCTCATCAAAATCACAAAAAGTTCCTTGACTTCCTACCAACACAGGACTGACTGTAATTTATGTCAAGGGTTTTAAATCCTTACACATTTCTTCTGAAGCCCATTGAGGTAGAGGCCTCAGTTTCTGGGGCAGGTTGTGAAAAATCCTACAATAAAAGAGATGTGTAAGGGCCAGTCCCTTTTTATGCCACACATTCAAATGTTTGCCATAATAAAAAGCCCAGTGCATTCACATCAGCAACTGTCTGAGAACACACAGACAGAGTGTCTTCATCATTTCCTCCACCCTAATAAATAAAAATATGCCAATGTAAAGCATAACTGTTGTAAAGCAGGTTATGTTTGGTGTTCTGTCTGCTGCATACTGACCTCTGTGAGTATGTGTGCTGGCTTCAACAGGTACACTGTATTTCCCTCTACTGCAGAACATACAGTCAGCCATATTTAAAACTTAAAAAAGTAGTAATGTATTGCACACGTACCCAGTGTTACTTGCTTAGAGGAGCCAGCACCAGGGTCAGACTGTACAGCACCTGTAATCCCATCCATAATCGGCCGTCCCTTATTGCCTACTCAGAGCCAACTACTCTGCCACAGTGTATTCTGGTTTTCTGAATTTAATTCTTTATTTCTGTTTTCTGCAAACAAGTGTTTGTGATAAAATGTTCACAAAAGTAATAAAAGGTTGTGGTAAATACTCACCACTTTGAATTATATTTTTATATTTTGTCTTTATCTGCTGCCAAGAACATTTGGAGTTGGGGTTGCATCTAAAAATCAATGAATATTAATTTTTCTTAGTACCGGTCCATGCACATTTTTATATATTATAAAAATAGGCTATAGGCTATATTACACGTATAGGCTACACATACATACATAATTTTACATAAATATAGAACGTATTTGTTTAACTTCCACATTAACAATCAACATAAATATAGAACGTATTTGTTTAACTTACACATTAACAATCAGCAATCTTTCTCCAACAGTCTTCTCTTGCTTTGGCCGCAGAGACCGTATTGTTTCGAGCTTGAAATACATATTTAAATTCATCGTAATTATGAATGATTATCTCTTGCTCCTCCGCGGAAAAATCGAGACCCGCGATTGGTTGTTCAGTGTCGACGTCACTCTTTTATGTGCACGCGCGCAGTAATCATAGCTTGAGGATCAAAGCCTGAGTTGACAGAGAAAGTTGATGAGCTGCATCATGGTACCAATAAAGCCTGATTGCATTGGTTTGGTTTTGTCAACTCAAAACTTATCCTGTAACCCTGAGTTTGTTCAGCTACCTTCATGGTACAGGCCCCTAGTCTCGTGCTTTGTTGTTTACATGTGTGTGAGTGTGTGAGTGGGTGTGTCCGGATCGTTACTGTTGATCAGTATCCAGCTGCAATCACTCATCATCACCAGCTGCCACTCATCTCATCTCCTATAAATGCTCACCGCTTTCTCATCTCCTTTGTCAGATCGTTGCATGAAGTCTCTGTGTTGTCTGATTCTGTTCCCGTGCCTCGTGTCCCGTATTGAGTTCCTGTGTTCCGGTTTCACGTCTTGTTGGATTACGTTTCATGTCTGGATCACGTCTTCACTCATCAGAGCACGCTGCACTTCATCCATCACTCCGTGTCTGACCATCAAAGTCCCTGCGCCACCGCCTGCATCACCCGGATTTCATCATCATCATCATCATTATTATTGACTATAAATAAAGAGTTTTTGTACTTGCATATTGTGTCCTCGTTTCTGACGTAACAAGATGTACATTTTCACAAACAATGTCACCAACAGAGATGTACAGTGCAGAGAAGGAAAGGGATTTATTAATCATTCCATATAAAAAAAAAATAAACAAGTATAGCCTACTAACATGGTACTAAATATGGTTCGAATTTATTTTATTACAAATATGTGGCTATAGCTATTTCAGCTCCTCTTTAGGCCTAGTGCTTCTTGTCTTTTTCTCCTTTTTCCAAACCTATTTTGCTCACAGGAGATAGGAGGATAGTGAATGTCCTCCCGCTTTGTTGAAATTTGATGATTTTTGTAAAATAACTTCTGTTTTAGCTTTTCAAACCCGAGTTGTTTCAATGTAATATGTTGCAGGCTCATTTATTAATAATAAATAATATTAATGATTATAAATAATATAATAATATTGGGCTTGGTTTGGGCTTGTTTTTGAAGCAGCGGTTGCTGTCTTGCGAGAGTTTCCAACACTGAAAGTGGTGCATTCAAGTTCATGTCGGAACATAGCGAGGCTAAGCCAGGGTGGCACTGGCCCACTCAGATAGACGACAGGTCCACCCAATCAAATAAGACACAAAATATTCTTTTTTGTGAGAAAGGAAAAGAATCATGCATACATGACAATAATAAACAAAACAAAAGATTTATCAAATTCTGAACGGATATGTTGCCTATTAAGCGTGCAAACTCACCTTAGTTCATTTGGATGACACAATCTCACGAAGTTCCTTTATAATCAATAAAGCTGTCCACACTGCACAACAAATCTCTTATTTCCATAATGTCTACACTTTGTACACGAAGTTCCATTATATTCAGCACTGGACAAAAACTCCAAACGGCTTTAATTGCCCATTGGCTACATTGTATATGGAAGCCTGTTTCTGCCACAGTTAGCTAAATAAAAAATATGATTGTCTGTGTGCCTTGTTTCATGTGCGGAGCGTGGTGTTTGGATTCTGGCACTTCGCTCTAGTTTGGTTTTGGTTCTGTGTCTGGATTCAGACATTCATGCTCCATGTTTGTCTTCTGTTAAGAGCGCACGGAATGAGCATTCGCTTGTCCTTTTGCGCTATATCTTGTTGTGCTGTTTCGAGTTCACTCGGGCCGTAAGCTTTTCTGTCTAAATGTGTGTTGTTGTGTTCTGTGTAGCATGCGGTTCGTGTTTACATCGGCCGCATGCTTTCATGTCAGGTTGGCTGGTGCTTTTCACTGGCTGCGTGCTTTCGTGTTGTCAGGTTTTGTGTCTATTTTTGTTTGAGCACATGGCTTGTGATTAAGTTTGTTGGCCTTTTTTTTTTTTTTTTTGGTGGTCATCATTCTTGTTTTTGTTATGTTTGTTGTGACCACATTTTCCTTGTGCCATGTGGTTAATTTGCCCTTCCTCGTTACCTGCCTTGTTTGCTTTCTATTTATTCTCCTTGTGTTTGCAATCCTGTGCCAGATCGTCATCGTATGTGCTTCATGTTTTCCTACTCCTTATGTCAAGTCAAGTCAAGTCGCCTGACTATCATATCTGTAAAATTGAGTCCTCGCCTCATCCCTTCACCCCAACCATGACAGTACGATCTGGCCACAAGAGGACTCAGCAGAGAATGGGCATCTTCCTTTTTCCATCTCCCACCACTGGACTGCCCATCTTCCTCTCTTCCAGTCAGTGGAAGCCTCAGCCCTCCGATGACCCATACATTTTGCGAGCAGACAACTGAGTGAAGACTGTGAGTGGAGCTCACGTCATCGTCTCGACTGCAGGCAAGACCAGTGGCGGCTGGTGGGTTTTAAAATAGAAGAGGCACACAAAATTTTAGTGGTCGGGTCCCCTCCCAATGATTTTTTTAACTGGTTTAAAATGGCTTTTTTGGTCACTTTTAGATAGAAAATGTACAGAAAACGACACATATACAGTAAGACAATATACGGTAAATATAATTTCACTCACCTAGTATCTAGTTTTTTAAAGGATGGAAGGGTGGATTTTTGCTTCAAGTGATAGTGAAGCAAAAATCCACCCTTCCATCCTCTAAAAAACAGAATCTACCTTTTCAAAGGTACTAGAAAAGATACTAGAAAAGGCAGTATCCTCACAACTATGTTCCTTTTTAGAAAGAAATGGTATCTGCAAGGATTTCCAGTCAGGATTTAAACCGTACCATAGTACTGAGACAGTTCTCATTAAAGTCACAAATAATTTGCTCTTATCATCCGATCGTGGTTGTATCTCTCTATTAGTGTTACTCGATCTTAGTGCTGCATTTGATACTATTGACCACAACATTCTTTTAAATAGACTCGAAAATTATGTTGGCATTAGTGGAACTGCATTAGCATGGTTTAAATCATACTTATCTGACCGTCATCATTTTGTAGAGTAAATGAAGAGATGTCTGGAGTACCACAAGCTCAGTACTAGGACCATTGCTGTTCACTCTGTACATGCTATACCCTTAGGAGATATCATTAGGAAGCATGGCATTAGTTTTCACTGTTATGCTGACGATACTCAGCTCTATATTTCTTCGCGCCCTGATGAAACTTACCAATTCACAAAATTTATAGCTGATAAAAAACTGGATGACTAGTAATTTCCTACTATTTAATTCTGAAAAACAGAGATTCTAATTATTAGACAAAAAACTTCCTCACGTAATAACCTAGAATACTGTCTAACACTTGATGGCTGCTCTGTCAAGTCTTTGTCGTCACTTAGGAACCTGGGTGTGCTCTTTGATACCAATCTTTCATTTGAAAGTCACGTGTCTAGTATCTGTAAAACCGCATTTTTCCATCTTAAAAATATATCAAAATTACGTCATATTCTCTCAATGACAAATGCGGAACAATTAGTTCATGCGTTCATGACATCAAGGCTAGATTATTGTAATGCTCTTATGGGTGGTTGCCCTGCACGCTTAATAAACAAACTACAGCTGGTCCAAAACGCAGCAGCTAGAGTTTTTACTAGAACCAGGAAGTATGACCATATTAGCCCTGTGTATTAGCCCATATTAGCCCATATTAGTAGGTTCTGTCAACACTGCATTGTTTCCCTATTAAACATCGTATCAATTTTAAAATATTGCTAATTATTTACAAAGCACTAAATGGTTTAGCTCCCCAGTACTTGAGCGAGCTCTTAAAGCATTATAGTCCTTCACGTCTATTGCGATCTCAAAATTCAGTCTGTTGATAATATCTAGAATATCAAAATCGACTGCTGGCGGTAGTTCCTTTTCTTATTTAGCACCAAAACTTTGGAACAGTCTCAAAATTTGTCAAAATTTGTCAAAATTTGACATTTGTCAAAATTTGACATTTGACAAAATGTTGTCAAAATTATTCCAGTTCACATGGCTACGCGGAAGCGATAAATAATTCTGTATTATCAATTTTTAAAGCCAGACAAGTAATTTGTTGAGGTCATTTTGTAAAGAAAGACTACACGCCTGTGCACATATGTGCATACCCACATAGCAAAATTTGTCTGGCCCACCTCTGGCCCTCATCCTTGCTTCAATTCTGGCCCAGTTCTGGCTGGGTCCCCGGCCCAAAACTGGCGCAATACACTGAAAACGGACTCAAACAACTTCCTCTGGCCCAGATGTGGCCCAGGCACTGTAAAATGACTCTCATTTATTGATATGGCCCAGGTCTGGCCCAGGCACTGTAAGACAGAACTGGCTGAGAGTCGGCTGGGTCCCCGGGCCAGATGTGGCCCACACCCTGTAAAATGACTCTTATTTATTGATATGGCCCAGGTCTGGCCCAGGCACAGTAAGACAGATCTGGCTGAGAGTCGGCTGGGTCCCCGGGCCAGATGTGGCCCAGAAACTGGCAGTGAAACACAAATTCAACCATTTAAAAAGATTAAGGGTTTTTATTATAAAATTAACAAATACACTTTAATATAAGCATGTATTAACAATGAACAAATACACTATTAACATTTATTTACAACACAATTTTTAAACTACAAAATAATAAGTAAATTATATTTACTGTATATGATTAAAAGAAAAACATCACTCTTTCACACACAAACTATCTTTCACTCTCTTTAACACTAAATAAATTCCTTTTGCAAATGTCAAGTCACCATTAAATATATAGTGCTATATACAGTAATGACCGTTTCAAAGCAGCTTTACAGGGTCAAACAGGACAATGATCAATGATGCAAACAGTTCAATTTGGCTGTAAAGCTGCTCTAAAAAGAAAATAGTGTCATTGTTCAGCTGAATTCAGTTCAGTGTTGATTCAGTTCTGTTCAATAACTGTATAAAGTATATCAATTATAAAAAGAGTTCATTTTCATTATTAAGCAGCTCTGCAGAAAACAGTGATGTCATCGTCCAGCTCAGTTCAGTTCTCATATAATGGTGTCAATGCAGGCAGATCAATATTATTAAGAATAAGTGTCCCCAACTTAGCAAGCCAGAGTCCATCAGTGACAGAATGGAGAAAGAAAAACAGGCTCAGTCGAAGGACCAGTTCTCCTCTGACCAAACAACGGACATGGTGTGTATTAGCATCCAGGCTGCTTCACAAGTCAGATTGTGGATTGATATCATTCAGAGTATTTTATTCAGCTCCTTTTGCTTGAAGGTTGGAAAAGATTACATCAAGGTAAAAGAGCAGCAAAACTCAAGAGCATGTAGATGTGAATTTGAGAACTTGTACAATAGATATTTGTACTTATTTACACTCACAGCTCCAATGTGAAAACCTCCAATGTGAAAACCTCCAATGTGAAAACCTCAATTAGGCATTTGCAACTTCTCAAATTTGCCATTGCAATTTTTTTAATTGCCCCGCCTTTCTCTCTCACCGCCACTAAGTTTGCAAGTGCACACAAGTTATACAGTAGTTAGGCATCTAAATATATCGCGAAAATAGTTGCAAAGTCAATGTGTGAAGATCTGAAATAGCAATGGCAGATTTGAGAAGTTGCAAATGCCTAATTGAGGTTGTATTGCGAATGTGAATGAAAGAATACAGGTTTGTGACTATTGTCTTTGAGTGAAAATCTCAACATTCAATAGGTTTTCAAGTACAAATATTTATTGTACAATTCACAAACTCACATTTACATGCTCTGGAGTGTTGCTACTCTTTTACCTTCATAAGATCACACCAGCATCTGGGGTTGAAGCTGGCCGTTGGGTCTGTGCGGAAGACTGGTCTGGCTCTCGTGGATCTGATCCGATGACTGTGTCGAGGACTGTTGTGTCAACGAGGTCTTCATGGCGTTTGTTTCTAGGTCTCATCTAGTTGTGATGTTCTCGTCTGGCATTCAGGGCTGTTGTGGTCATCTGAGGGTGCAGGTCCATCATCTGGTCTGGATATGGACTAGATCTGGCTGAATTCAGTAACCTTGGGATAAGACTGAGACAGAGAGACTAACATTAGCATAGATGCCATTCTTCTTATGATGTAACAAGTACATTCGGTGTAATGGGAAGTGTTTCCGGTTCTGGTTGACTGAATTTATGCAGCCTAACAATCCTTTAACAGATGTGAATTTTAGAAATGTGAGAGTGTGTTATGTTTATGCTAGGTTAAAGAGGTGTGTGTTTTTAAATAGATTTAAACGTATCTTGTGTCTGCCCCTCGTTCTGCTGCCAGTCCATGATCCCTCGATCTCCATCTCAGCAGCATTAGCTGTGAGGGTTTCTCTGAACTGCACCTTTTAAATAAAGGAATAGATACTGTGAGGTCAATATTAAATCTTAAGCATTAGTTTAAGCACATAGGTTTAACAAATGTTGTTGCCAGAGTTCATACAGCAGTTTAAAATATCTGTAACACTTTACAATAAGGTCTCAATTGTTAAAATTAGGCTATGTGTTAACTAACATTACCAATGAACAATAGCCTACATTTGTTACAATATTTATTAATCTTTGTTAACATTAGTTAATAAAAATACAACAAAAATGTATAATAAAAATTAGTTCACAGTGCATTAACTAATCTTAACAAATACAACTTTTGATTTTAATAATGCATTAGCAAATGTCAAAATGAAAATGAACTAAGATTAATAAATGCTTAAGTATTGTGCATTCTTAGTCCATATTAACTAATGTAAACCTAGCCTACATTAACGAATGAAACCTTATTGTAGTGTTACCAAAATATCTGTAAAAAGCGTTGGTGTCAGATTCCAAACAGTGCGTTCAGATGTTCGTTCATAGCCTAATCATTGTAAGTTAACATCCCCTCTGCAGTAAAATGTTAAGAACTACCATTTTAATAACATTACACAGTGGTATACGCTTTAAATTTTTCTTTAACTCTAAAATGCACCTGCTCTAAAGCAGATTACGCAATAAATAAATAAAATAAAGCAGATTATACGCTACATTCAAGAACACAAGACGTGCCAAAGACAATGAATTAAGAAGCTGCACTTATTTTGCAGCTTCTCTTATGTATCTAACGCTTTTCGGAGTTCCCCAGGAGTGTTAAAACCAAATAAATCTTATTTTTTATTTTAGATTGTAGCCTAACGTTAACTGTTACACGTTGTCTCCGCGGGTGTAGTACACTGTGGTCAATGTAGTTCGATTCACAAATAAATTACTCTTTTGAGAGTTTGTGAATCAAATCAGAATCGCCTGTATAGAGAACTATGGCGCCGATAGCGTAGTCTGACTATGATTCGACTCCTATGAACTACTCGTTGAAAAAGACGAATTGACTAAGTTTGAGCACAGGAATAAAACTCAATATCATTACATTAGCCAAAATCCAGTGCACTGGATACAGCACAGCAGTTTTTCCTAATAAAAAAAACCCTTAAATTTATCCTAAAAAGAGACCGTAGCTCAACACTCTCTCCGGGACCGAATGGATATTCTGAAGTAACGTATTATCATCGTAAACATCTGATCTAACGTTAGATATATATAAAAACACTATTTATCTTGACAATTAATACATCAAACAGCACTATAACAACAAATTATTTAAATTACTTACTCGTTTTTTCAGATGAATGATTCCTCTCGAAAACGTTGGTCTGCGTCTGCAGCCTGCAAGATCTTCCTCAGGATTTAAATTAACCGCCAAAACCTTTTTTCAAGTGGCCCGCTTGTGACAAAACGAACTCGGGCCGATGGTAAATACACACAGCTAACTTATATTATAGCGCGAGTACAACTGCTTTTAGCCGACACTGGCCCTTCATAAAAAGCCGTATATGAGCCAGCGCGAGTACAACTGCTTTTAGCCGACACTGGCCCTTCATAAAAAGCCGTACATGAGCCAGCGCGAGTACAACTGCTTTTAGCCGACACTGGCCCTTCATAAAAAGCCGTACATGAGCCAGCGCGAGTACAACTGCTTTTAGCCGACACTGGCCCATTCATAAAACGCCGTATATGAGCCAGTGCGAGTACAACCGCTTTTAGCCGACACTGGCCCGTTCATAAAACGCCGTATATGAGCCAGCGCGAGTACCACCGCTTTTAGCCGACACTGGCCCGTTCATAAAACGCCGTATATGAGCCAGCGCGAGTACAACTGCTTTTAGCCGACACTGGCCCTTCATAAAAAGCCGTACATGAGCCAGCGGGAGTACAACTGCTTTTAGCCGACACTGGCCCTTCATAAAAAGCCGTACATGAGCCAGCGCGAGTACAACTGCTTTTAGCCGACACTGGCCCGTTCATAAAACGCCGTATATGAGCCAGCGCGAGTACCACCGCTTTTAGCCGACACTGGCCCATTCATAAAACGCCGTATATGAGCCAGTGCGAGTACAACCGCTTTTAGCCGACACTGGCCCGTTCATAAAATGCCGTATATGAGCCAGCGCGACTACCACCGCTTTTAGCCGACACTGGCCCGTTCATAAAACGCCGTATATGAGCCAGCGCGACTACCACTGCTTTTAGCCGACACTGGCCCGTTCATAAAACGCCGTATATGAGCCAGCGCGAGTACCACCGCTTTTAGCCGACACTGGCCCGTTCATAAAACGCCGTATATGAGCCAGCGCGAGTAAAACTGCTTTTAGCCGACACTGGCCCTTCATAAAAAGCCGTATGTCAGACAGAAGTGTTGTGTACACAGTCGGCACGACTCTGGCCCATTATCTTTTCACCGATGCCGACACTGAGCCGACAGTAACGCATTTCAGCCGGAATCTACGGTGGCCGAGAGAGCTCAACGCGCTGCAAATGAATAAAACACATGCAAACAGAAAAAAACGCATGCAAACAGAAAAAAACACATGCAAATAGAAAAAAAACACCAGCGAATAAGAAAACATCTTCATCAGTTTTACAACTCACGTGCGTCCCAATACTCACAACACAACGCGCTGCAATTACAGAAACGCGCTGCAAAAGTTCACAACAAAACCAAATATAGAAACGCGCTGCAAATAGAACAGAACACAACGGAAATGTTTCCGGGGAACCCAATAAGTGACGGACGGACGGCTCGCAAGCTTTACCAGAGAGACGCGGGCTCTGGCTTTACCTATGCCCTAACGTTACTCTCTTAAAAGGGCAGAGCCCTTGAATTGGGCACTTTGGAGTGAGCGGGGCACTTGTGTGCCATTATGTTGATGAAGGGAGCAACGAAAGACAACGTAATTTCCTCATTATTTTCACCTGGGATGTTCCCATGACAACGCAGCGCGTGTCCATCAGCTGAGCTGTTCTTACCAGAAATATAGTATTAATGCTGTTAACATAACTGTTGCAAATAAATATACATTTTATACAACAAAGTTTTTAAAATATGTGTTATATCTTTGTGTGAGTGTCTCAACTTTAAAACTTGCCGTCTCATATTTGGACCTATAGCTACATTCTAACATTTCTCATGAAACTTATGAAAATTTTCAAAATGTGTTCAATGTAACTGATGTATAGATTAATGTCTTTTCCTCGTTCTTTTTCTCTATCTTTTTTATTTATTTATTTATTTTAGTCTTCAGCTCATTGTTCTTTTTAGTATTCTTATGACATTGAACATATCGCAAATACATTGTGTATATTGTATAACGTTACAAAGTTGTATGTCATAAACGTGTCATCTTTGTATGTTTTGCAAAAAAATAATAAAAATAAATAAATAAAAGTAGACAGCTGTAAGCATGTCCTAGCCGTCCGTCCGTCACTTATTGGGTTCCCCGGAAACATTTCCGTTGTGTTCTGTTCTATTTGCAGCGCGTTTCTGTATTTGGTTTTGTTGTGAACTTTTGCAGCGCGTTTCTGTAATTGCAGCGCGTTTCCGTATTTGGTTGTGTTGTGAGTATTGGGACGCACGTGAGTTGTAAAACTGATGAAGATGTTTTCTTATTCGCTGGTTTTTTTTTTCTATTTGCATGTGTTTTTTTCTGTTTGCATGCGTTTTTTTCTGTTTGCATGCGTTTTTTTCTGTTTGCATGTGTTTTATTCATTTGCAGCGCGTTGAGCTCTCTCGGCCACCGTAGGAATCGGCCCAAATGTGCTTGCTATCTGGGTATAGACTAAACACGTAATACGCATATGCACGCCGTCAGCGTTTTCACAGTTTGCGTTTTTTAAGTTTGCACAGAGATAACCTTTTTTTTTTGCAACAAAATTTCAAGGCTTGCACCTTGGAACCTATTTCAAGGTTTGCGTTCTCGAGCCACCAGGCACTGTTGTTGTGTGGGTGAGCGGGCCGGAGTGCATTAAGGGTTTTCTGTTAGAACGGTGTCGTTTTAGTGGCCCCTAAGTTAACAACTGATGATCTTTGCAACGGAAGTGAATCAATCAAAACTAACTTTAGCTGGACAATAACTTTATTCTAGAGCTGCTGTAAAGCCAAACAATCTCTGTTACTTTAATTTCCTATTATCACTGTAAAGCTGCTTTGAAACAATCTATATTAAAGCGCTGTAAAATATTTTATGATAAAAATATCCGTGTTAAAAGAGCATGTTCGGCTGTTTAGTGAGGCTGATTGCTGTATGTTATGTCTTCATGACAAGAAGCACAAGCAAGTGTATTCCTCTTAGGAAACTTTTAATAACAGTTATGCACAAGCAGGATAACATGCAAGCACATGCTCAGCATTCTCTCTCCCTCTTCTCCTCCTACTTCACATGTATATCTAACTCAAGAAGCTTGATTGCCATCTAGTGGTGCATTAATGTAAGGACCTCACATATTCCCCTCTTAGTTAAATGAATTCTTCCTATAGCCAACAATTGACATGAAATAGAAATAAAGAACATCAAATCAGTAATGTATCAACAATTTCACATGTATAAGAATACACTAAGCAACACATTACATGAATGCAAATGAGCATTTAAAATAAACAATATGAACAAAACTACTCAACTGCTATTCAGTACTTGAATGTTCATGTGAATGTGTGTTGCAAAGTCCATGTCAGTTTCTGTGACTCATAAAACATAGTCCTTTAGCCAACCTGGCTCACGTCTTTGACGTGTCTCACATGGACAAGCATCAGAAGACACTGAATTTCCAGTCAGTGAAACATGAGAGGGAATCAGGTTTTCAGCATTTATGGTCAGTCTATTATCCAGTGCATTAGTCGACACAGGTGCAAGACACGATGCATGCCACTTCTTTCCATCGTCTAAGAGATAGGTGTAAGGGCCAACTTTTTTTCTAACCTCAACTGGAGGAGTGAATTTTGGATATCCTTTTGGTATATGTACTGACTTTTTGTCACGGTTCATGGATTCATTGACTCGCCCTCACTATGTGTGTGCATGTTGTATGAATGGGCGCGGCTCATCAGCACGGCTCGTTATTTCCGCTGATGAGCGCCAGCTGTTTTGAATGAGAATGTCCTATATATTGTTTGTCACCTCGTCTTGTCTTTGTCAGATGATTGTGGAGGTTCTCCAGTTTGCTCACCAATATCGGGCAGATGTTTGCCGGTAACCATGCCCGTATGAAACGTCAGGATGAACAGATCGGAGCCTCAGGTCGGGCGATACAGGCTCTGGTAACGCAGGTGTCCGAGCTCACCTCTCAAATACAACGCCTGAGAGGTCCCACTGCGCCAGCCCCGCCCCCGCCTGTTCCCCCAGAATTTCACAACTTCAACCGACCAGAGCCGCGCATCCCCACCCCCGAGAGGTATTCGGGAGAACCGAATATGTGCAGAGCTTTTTTAACCAAATGCTCAATTTACTTCTCTCTTCAGCCTGTGACGTTTTCTTCCGAGGAGAGTAAGGTGGCACTTGTGATGACGCTACTGTCTGGACGTGCGGCTCTGTGGGGAACAGCGGTGTGGCAGAATCAACACGCCTGCTGCTCCTCGTTCCAAGCACTCGAGCAGGAGATGAGGCGCATGTTCGACCGCGCGGTTGCCGGACGCGAGGCGGCCCGCCAACTTGCCGATCTCCGACAGAACAACAACTCTGTTTCCGACTATTCCATCCAGTTCCGGACGTTGGCCGCCGAGTGCAAATGGAACGAGGAGGCGCAGTGGGACATGTTCCTTCATGGGTTGGCTGACCGTGTTCAAAGAGAGATTTACACTTTGTAATTACCCAAGACACTTGATGAACTGGTTGAACTTGCACTACGAGTCGATGCTCGCCTACAACAGAGAGAGAATCGACCGTTCCAGACTCCAGTGGTTGATTTTGCTGAGTTTCCCGGTTTTGGAAGTGTGAACATGGTCAGTCCCTCGAACGATCCTGAACCCATGCAGGTAGGTCGAGCTCGGCTCTCCCGGGAGGAGAGAGAACACCGCCACTCGAGGGGTCTGTGTCTATACTGTGGGGAGGCCGGCCACTTCGTTTCCACCTGTCCTTTAAAAGGCCAAGCCCGGCGGTAGGACGGAGGCTACTGTCGGGCGGGCTTTCCATGACCAGACCCTCGAACGCCACCATCCTCCCGGTGAGACTCCAGTGGGCAGGCCGCTCCTTCAATGGCCAGGCGCTGGTGGATTCGGGAGCGGAGGGTAACCTGATGGACTTTTCATTGGCTCACAAACTTCACATCCCCATCACAGCTCTGGAACACACTATCACCATCCACGCACTCAATGGACAGGAACTCCCGGGCATCACTCACACCACTGGGCTCATCACACTTATCACCTCGGGTAACCACACTGAGAGGATCTCACTCTACCTCACCCAGTCACCTAACGCTCCTATTGTCCTGGGTCATCCGTGGTTGGTGAAACACGGACCCAGGATAGAGTGGGGTCAGAACTCTGTGTCCAGTTGGAGTGATCAATGTTATGCCTCATGTCTTTCGTCTGCTGTCCCGTCTGTTTCTCGTTCTGTGTTACAGGAGGAGCCAGTGAATCTGTCTAACGTGCCACCGGAGTATCTCGACCTGAAGGAAGTGTTCAGTAAGTCCCGGGCTGCTTCTCTTCCTCCGCATCGTCCCTATGACTGTGCTATAGTTTTACTGCCAGGTACGTCTCCGCCTAAGGGCAAGTTATATTTGCTTTCTGCTCCAGAAAGGGAGGCTATGGAGAAATATATTTCTTTTTTTTATATAGTTTTATTTGTAAGTTATGATACATGAAACAAAGCAAATATACATGACATTACATTTGTCATTTTTCTTTTACAAAATCAGACTATATACCAACCCCCCCCCCCAAAAAAAAAAAATAAAAAAAATAAAAAAATAAAATAAAATAAAATAAAATAAAAATAAATAAAAAAAATTAAAAAACAAAATTACATCTAAAAAACACAACAGCAATTCAGACCCCACTTAATTGGCTGTACTTATCATTAGCATAAAATCTAAAACATAAAACATACGGAATGTTAATGCAATTAATTTGCAGTAAGAGAAGGTAAAAGCTCCAGAAAAGGTCCCCAAATTTTTTCAAAAGTTTTTGGTGATTTCCTTACATTGAAAAGGATTTTCTCGGGGGTGCAATATGAGATGAGTTCATTGATCCATTGTTTTCTTGATGGAGAATGAGCCGACTTCCAGTTCACTAATATACATTTTTTCCCCGCAGTTCCTGCCAACAGTGTGAAATACTTTTTATGATGAGAAGGACCTAATAAATCAGTATCCCCTAATATCCAAATTCTAGGATCGTTACTAATTGGAATATCTATAACCTTTGAAGATACATCAATTATATATTCCCAAAAATCATTCAAAACAGGGCAATTCCAAAGCATATGGAGTAAATCTCCTTCAGATGCTTTACACCTTTGACATTTTGCAGATATATCAGTATTTAACATGTGAAGTTTCTGAGGAGTATAATATGTTCGATGCAGGATATTAAATTGGATTTGTCTATGTTTGGTAGATATTAACAGGGTTCCCACACCTTGGTCAACTTCAAATTCAAGGACCTTTCAAGGACTTTCCAGGTCCAATACCCTCAAATCCAAGGACTTAATGTGGGGACACATTTGTTGTTTCCAACAACAAACGTTGAGGTACCATGGTAGTTTCATGCGCGTGTGAACGTCATGGCAACGTACAACACAAAGTAGCCTACTTCATGCGGAAAAACTTAACGTATCCAGGGTTTTTCCTGGCTCAAAATGAGGCGGAGGTGGTAAAATCCTAATAAGGGGTCCTTACTCTAGGGGGGTCCGGGGGCATGCCCCCCCTTTAAGAAAATTTTGTACATTTTAAAGATAAATTCATTAATCTGGTGCACTTTGAGTCACCCGAATCCACTGTTAAAAATAAATAATCCACGCGCAAACCGCCGATATTCTTTGATTTAGATATCTGCTATGAGGCGCCACGTAGGATTTAAATCAAACTTCGCTTATCAATACATACATAACACACGTGCATATACACCTATAAATTACTCGCATATACATGTATACTATTGGATGTTCAAAATACATATATGAAATACACGAGCACACTAATATGAAATCCATACCAATACATATTATGTTAGTCATGAATGCATATACACTTGTGAATAACTTGCATATACATATAAACTTGACGCACGCATACACCTATAAACACTCGCACATACATATAAACTTCCATGCACATACACCTATAAACACTCGCACATACATATAAACTTCCATGCATATAAACCTATAAACACTCGCACATACATATAAACTTCCATGCATATACACCTATAAACACTCGCACATACATATAAACTTCCATGCATATACACCTATAAACACTCGCACATACATATAAACTTCCATGCATATACACGTATAAACACTCGCACATACATATAAACTTCCATGCATATACACCTATAAACACTCGCACATACATATAAACTTCCATGCATATACACCTATAAACACTCGCACATACATATAAACTTCCATGCATATACACCTATAAACACTCGCATATACATATAAACTTCCATGCATATACACCTATAAACACTCGCACATACATATAAACTTCCATGCATATACACGTATAAACACTCGCACATACATATATACTTCCATGCATATACACCTATAAACACTCGCACATACATATAAACTTCCATGCATATACACCTATAAACACTCGCACATACATATAAACTTCCATGCATATACACCTATAAACACTCGCATATACATATATACTTCCATGCATATACACCTATAAACACTCACACATACATATAAACTTCCATGCATATACACCTATAAACACTCGCACATACATATAAACTTCCATGCATATACACCTATAAACACTCGCACATACATATAAACTTCCATGCATATACACCTATAAACACTCGCATATACATATAAACTCGATGCGCGCATATACATCCATAAAACACTCGCGCATACATATAAAATAAAACGTGGATGCATGCTTTGTGTATATGTATATGCGAGTGATTTCATAGGTGGATGTGTGTGAACTTTTCAGTGTAAAAGGAAGGCATAATTAACCTGCCTTTTTGATAGTTTGTTTTCCAATTTGAAATGAAATAAGCATAAACGAGAAAACGGCCCCTTTATTCGTTTTTTTCGTAAAAAAGAAAAAGAAAAAAAAGCCTAAAGCCTCTTACGTTGTTGATTTATATTTCAAACAAGAATTCGACATTTGCTCGCAATGTTTTTCTTACAAAAAACCTCATCATTTTGCAGGACAATTGTCTATTACAGTATACAACACAGATAGAAGGGTGCCAATAAATCTGTGGTGATATAGGCTACAACACGCTTTAAGAAAAGTTTATTTCCATCACACTGTAAAGTGTTTTTAGATATTAGCCTACATATATATTACATATACCAAAGACTTTACATATAAACTGGGTCAGCATACTGTTAATTACAGTTAGTACCACGGGAAGTAGGGGTGCTGATGTGACCCCTGGAGCCCATGAAGAAATATGGTTGGGGATAAAAGTTCACACAAACAAAACCAAAAAACCTGTGGTGTTTAGCCTATAGGCATACATATTACGTGTGTTTGTTTTTATTTATGCAGTATTATAAAATACCCATATTATAACAAATAAATATATTTGGAAATTGCCCTTTAAAACGAAGGCTCATGTTGTGGTTCACAATTATTTGATTAAAAACAACAAAAACAATAAAACAAAGACAAAGTCACTTATATTAAACACTTTTTTATTTATTTTTTTGTTAACAGAAGTTATCTTGCACCTTTAATTGCCTTCGCTATCGTCCTGTCAATCATCTGTCTCATTCTCGCGGGTCGCGGCTATGATTACAGTTTCAGTAAAACTGTATTTCACCATCATCGGTATACCACCCTCAGCCAATTGGCATTACAGTATTTGCAATCACCATCCCGTTTCAAAACGGAGCGTCTAAAAGAAAAGTTCTGACTGCTGACTGATGGTCAGTGAGCCTCTCCCGCTCGGCGCTGTCAAGCGCAGCTTCACCACACAGATTTAACTCCGCACAGCTAAATAAAACAGGCTGGTGGTGGCAGACTAATTAGGGTGACCAGACGTCCCGAAAAATTCGGGACAGTCCCGAAATCTAAGCTGTTGTCCCGAATCCCGAATTTTATAGCCTACTAAAGCAAATTCTTGAGTAGTTATTGTCTGATAAAACATTAAAAACTGTCCGTGGAGGTTGAGTCGTCCTGCAGCCAGCCCCCGCCGGCTGCTTATTGGCTGCAGCATATTTTTCTTTTTCTTTTTTTGAAGTTCAACAAAGATACCGTAGGCGCGAATTAAAATGCATTGATAAGCGAGCGCGAGTTGCCGCAACCGCGAGGACAGTGAATGTGCAGGCAGCCAGTAAAGGAGTGATTGATTGGTCGCGGCACTGTGTGCAAAAAAAAAACTTCGGCCTAATGTCTGATGTTGGGTTACACAAAGCAAATCATCTACACAATTATTTAGTTTTCTTATTTAATGACCGACAATTTCGTCATAATAATAATTTTGGCATAAGGCTTATTAGCGTTAGACTTTACTATAGCCTGAAATGTCTGATTTACGCACTGTTACAACAGTCTTTTTTTTTTTTTGGTCACAATGACATTTGAGTTCATGATTTTAATATTGTTTTTTTGTGGCAGACTAAATATTAATGACAAACTGTTATTGATCTTTGAATAAAAATATGTTTGGTTCAGGTTTGAAAATTCATTTTATTATAGGCTATGTAGTCTAATATCATAGTAGGACTACCCCAAAACCTCCCCAAACAACGACCCCCCCCCCCCCCCCCCCCGTCCCGAATTTCAGCCAATCTCATCTGGTCACCTTAAGACTAATAATTAATATCTCTGATGTAAAGATTTCTGTGAAACGCGTAAAGTTGCACAGAAGAAAGCCCAATAGGACCTGCCCTGTACAGTTTAAGAATCTGTAGCCATAGTAGAGGACTATTATTTTGTAGAACAGACCCGAGCGACAACTGATGACGTCACATGCTCAGACTTGCTCGACCAATCGGCGGAAGGGGGCGTGCCAGGCCGCCCACATGTGGAAAACGAATTTTGAAGTAATTTATTCGTTTTTTGCCTGTGAACTAAAAAACGAAAAATCAAGCCGAAATCTCGTTTTTTTTCCGTTTTTCGTTTTTTTTTTTTTTTTTTTTTTTTACGAAAAAACGAATAAAGGGGCCGTTTTCTCGTTTATGCTTATTTCATTTCAAATTGGAAAACAAACTATCAAAATGACACAAATGACTTTTACACTGAAATGCCTTCCGGTTACACTGAAATGCCTTCCGTTTGCACTGAAAAGTTCACGCACATACACATATGAAATCACTCGCATATACATATATACACAAAGCACACATCCACGTTATGTATGCGCGAGTGTTTTATGGATGTGTGCGCGCATCGAGTTTATATGTATGTGCGAGTGTTTATACGTGTATATGCATGGAAGTTTATATGTATGTGCGAGTGTTTATAGGTGTATATGCATGGAAGTTTATATGTATGTGCGAGTGTTTATAGGTGTATATGCATGGAAGTTTATATGTATGTGCGAGTGTTTATAGGTGTATATGCATGGAAGTTTATATGTATGTGCGAGTGTTTATAGGTGTATATGCATGGAAGTTTATATGTATGTGCGAGTGTTTATAGGTGTATATGCATGGAAGTTTATATGTATGTGCGAGTGTTTATAGGTGTATATGCATGGAAGTTTATATGTATGTGCGAGTGTTTATAGGTGTATATGCATGGAAGTTTATATGTATATGCGAGTGTTTATAGGTTTATATGCATGGAAGTTTATATGTATATGCGAGTGTTTATAGGTTTATATGCATGGAAGTTTATATGTATATGCGAGTGTTTATAGGTGTATGCGTGCGTCAAGCTTATATGTATATGCAAGTTATTCACAAGTGTATATGCATTCATGACTAACATTATGAGAGGCCGTTTGAGACAAAACCCACTGAAACACTTGCAATACACATTGAAAACTTACGATACACACTGAAACACTCGCTCTACACACTGAAACACTTGCAATACACATTGAAAACTTACGATACACACTGAAACACTCGCTCTACACACTGAAACACTTGCGCTACACACTGAAACACTTGCGATACACACTGAAACACTCGCGCTACACACTGAAACACTTGCGCGTACATGTGAAACACTATATATATATGTGCATATATATGAAAGACATGCGGTTACATAGAAACTCTTTGCATATACCCTGTAATCGCCCACATACTGTTGTACCTGCACAAAGACTGCACTTTTCAAACATTCGCACGTGTGAGAGTGCACAAACATTTTCAGTGTGTCCGGAAGTCATTTCATTGCAACCGGAAGCTTGGTTCATTTGGAAACAGAAGCGCGGTTAATTTATCACTGTAAAGATGTACAATTCTTAGTTTCATTCATGGTAGTAACATGAAAAATGAGCCATAATCTAGTCACTAGTGGAATATTGCTGCAATCTCCGGGACAAACTAACACTTAATAACATGAAATTTTAACAAAAGCCACTAGATTTCAAACATAGCCCACAATCAGACATTATTTCAATGTATTTATTTATTTTGTTTAGCTATAGTAAGTATGAGCTTAGTCATAAAGTGTCATGCCATTTAAATGAATGGAACTTTTTTGTTTTTATTTAAGAAAAGGTCAAAAATAATTTGTAACCTTTGTCCAATTTCGATCTTGTCACACCTCCCTGAAAACTATCAACAAAACGGACAACATCTGCTATTCTTACTTTTGTCAGATATATTAATGACAGAGAAAACAAGCTGTTCACAGTCCAAGTTACGAGGATTTCAAAAACAACATGGACTTTGGAATCCAAAACACTCAAGGTTTTGGAATGGAATAGAAGCTTGCCTTCAAAGCATTTGTTCCTTTTGTTTAGTATCGCAGTATTACAGTGTGTAGCGTAAGTGTTTCAGTGTGTAGCGCGAGTGTTTCAGTGTGTAGCGCGAGCGTTTCAGTGTGTAGCGCAAATGTTTCAGTGTGTAGCGCGAGTGTTTCAGTGTGTAGCGCAAATGTTTCAGTGTGTAGTGCGAGTGTTTCAGTGTGTAGCGCAAATGTTTCAGTGTGTAGCGCGAGTGTTTCAGTGTGTAGCGCAAATGTTTCAGTGTGTAGTGCGAGTGTTTCAGTGTGTAGCGCGAGTGTTTCAGTGTGTAGCGTAAGTGTTTCAGTGTGTAGCGCAAGTGTTTCAGTGTGTAGCGTAAGTGTTTCAGTGTGTATCGTAAGTTTTCAATGTGTATTGCAAGTGTTTCAATGGGTTTCGTCTCAAACGGCCTCTCATATAACATAATATGTATTGGTATGGATTTCATATTAGTGTGCACGTGTATTTCATATATGTATTTTGAACATCCAATAGTATACATGTATATGCGAGTAATTTATAGGTGTATATGCACGTGTGTTATGTATGTATTGATAAGCGAAGTTTGATTTAAATCCTACGTGGCGCCTCATAATCTGCATCTGATCATCACATTACAATTATTCCAATTCTCAGTGTTAAGCATGATAATATGGTAACATCACACTGAAGTAGGCTGCTTTAAAATGAACATTTATTTAAAATAAAAGTTTTTCTTTTGGTAAAATTACATTTCCTTAATAGCCTAAAAAGATGCTTTACTCCCTTCAAAATTAAATTGTCAATGTTTCATTACATCACTGTTTGAAAACACTATTTTTTGTACCTTTTATAAAGGACATTTTCCCCCTAATTTTATTAAATGTATGCTCCATCTTTCATTTCAAATTCTTAAATTTGATCAATATATTCAATTAAAATAGTAAGACACTAGGCTTTTACCAATCAAATTAAATAATTGACATTGAAAAATTATAACTGTTTTAAATTAGATTATTTAAAATATTTTTGAATATACAAATAAGAAATGTTGAAAAGAATGATACTTTATGAAACTAAACTGCCAGTAGGAGGCGGCAGGCGACCGTCTTAATGAGCGAGTCATTGAGTCATTCATTCAAACGATTCGTTCAAACGGCTGATTCATTCAGAATGAGGCAGTTTATGAATTGGTAATTGAATCTTTAACTCAACCGATTCGTTCAAAACGCTGAATCATTCAGTAATGCAACAAGTGTTGCTCTGAGATGCGCGATGGTGCGTGATCTTTGTTTGGAACTATTTTCGCTGCTGAAACAGAACAAAAACAGTCATTGCGTTTAAAATGTAAGTGACTTAATTTTAACTATTTGTTTATTGAACTGTTATGAAATCAGTCTCGGTTTCAATGTTGATGGCATTCAGGAAAACATCTCTCTGATCGTGTGTAGCCTAGGCTAGCATATATATTGTTTCTTAACTATAGTGTTATAAATAACTGTGCGAGCCTCAACTGCGCAACATTGTTACCGTCAGTAGGCCTATATTATTATCAACTGTAGGCTATCAATCGCCACTTACATTAAATTAAATAAAACAGAATCGTCCTCACGTTTTCGGTGATTCCCTAGTTATTTTGTATTTTTATACTAAAAATTGTTTTAATCAGGGCACTTGTCCGGTCGGGCAAGTAGTAGGCCTACAATTCTCTCTCACTTTCCCCTTCAAAAAAAGAAAAAAAAAATACAAGCGTTATTGTCGAGCCCTGATATGTTTTCCTTGATTGGTTTTCCCTAAAGAGAATTACGTTGTTGAAAACGAAAGTAAAAGAGTTACGCACGTTCATTGCATTTCACCGTGATGAGAGTTCCGTGTTTTTATTAAACTCAACACATTAATGATTTATCTGTCATCCACCTTCGATTAAGTGGAATGGAATGTTTGTATTACTTGGCCCGCCCGACCCGCGGATTAGCCGCAGCACTATACGTTTTATGAATGGACACAAGTGGTAACAGCGACAGAACCATTACGGTGGAAAAAGTGTATCTGGCCATCGAAATAAATTCAAGCACTTTCAAGGACCTGTCTCTATATATGTTTATTTTCAAAAACTTTCCAGGGCCTTGAAAACATTTTTTCAGATTCACAAACTTTCAAGGATTTCAAGGACCCGTGGGAACCCTGTATTAACATAGTTTGCATTCTTTCCATAATACATTCCCACTCCATCAGATCATATTTACAGTCAAGGTCTCTTTCCCATCTCTGCTTCAAGATTACGTTGTCAAATGGCTTAAAATTATTTGTTAATGTACTATATCCTACAGAAGCAATACCCTTTGGGGAGGACACAATCGTGTTAAACATAACATTTTCAAACGGCGATAGCATTGGACTTTTAGGAAATGTCTGGGGGGTGATCTCTTTGACCCAATGCCTGACTTGTAAATATTTGAAGAAATTATGTTTTGGGATTTTATATTTCTGGGATAGAAATTCAAAGCTCATTAAAGAGTTATTGGCATACAAGTCATCCAGTGTCTTTATACCTTTACTCGCCCATGCTTTTAGAATACTATCAGCAATACCAAGAGGTATAATAGGGTTTTCACAAAGGGGTAGATGCCTTAGCGGAACAGCACTAAGACCGCCTATATTATGCGATTCCATCCATGCGAAAAATGTATGAAGTATTAATGGGTTTTTAGTGAATGTAGACAAGCATCTTTTTGACCCGAAGAAGGGAACAACCTTTAGTGGGATGGAACCCATCTCCCACTGTTCTATTACTGTCCAGCTAGTATCAGCCTTATCAGGATGCAGCCAGATCCATATAGGCCGAAATTGCGAAGTTAAGTAGTAGTGTCTAAAATTTGGAAGTTGTAGTCCGCCTTTTTTATATGGTGCTTGAAGTTTAAGAAGTTTTACTCTGGGATTTTTGCCTTTCCATAGAAAGTCAGAAAGTGCTTTTTTTAGTTCCGTAAAATACGACTTGGGGATGTTCAAGGGGAGACACTGAAATTTATACATATATTTAGGTAAGATTGTCATTTTTATAACATTGACTCTGCCAATTAATGATAAGGGTAATTCTTTCCATTTTAGCATATCATCTTTCACTCTGTCCAGAAGTATGGAGTAATTTTTTTTGAACATGTCATCATGTTTTAAGTCAATCTGAATACCTAAATATTTAAACCCATTAGTACACAGCTTTAGTGGTGTAACTATATATTTTAACTCATCTGGTATATTAATAGGAAATGCTTCACTCTTTTCATAATTCAATTTATAGCCAGATATATCACTGTATTCCTCAAATACACGTAGCAAGGGGGGGATAGAGAATTGTGGATTAGTCAGATATACCAACAAGTCATCAGCATAAAGGGATAATTTGTGTTCATTAGTACCAATTTTAATTCCCTTAATTACATTATGGGACCTTATTGCAATAGCGAGGGGTTCGACAGCCAGGGCAAATAATAAGGGAGATATAGGGCAGCCTTGCCTACAACCTCTAGATAATGTAAATGTATGTGACGTAATACCATTTGTGTATATTTGTGCTTTAGGAGAATTAAAAATAGTTTTTAAATATCCAATGAACTTCGACCCAAAGCCCATGGTTTCTATAGTTGCAAAAAGAAAAGTGGGCTCAATTCTGTCAAAAGCCTTTTCGGCATCCATAGACAGAATAAACATGGATAATTTCTGATTTTGAGCAATATCAATTATATGTGATAACCTTCTAATATTATCGGAGCCTTGTCTATTCTTAACAAATCCTGTCTGATCTGGATGTATTATTTTTGTTATAACAATTTCTAATCTTAGGGCAAGCAATTTGGTCAAAACTTTATAATCAGCATTAAGGAGACTTAAAGAGCAACTTGCAGGTTAGAAGACCCAACAAGTCAATGTATAGAAAAATAATGTAGGAACTAGATTTTCTTTAAAAAAAAATTATAAATATGCTACAGTGGCTTCTGGAGTCGTTTTTGTGAGAAAATTTTACTTCCGCATCTGAAAATGGGCGTGACGGGCGAGAGTCGTGACGTAGCACGAGGGAGAGCGGTCGATTCACACAACAGGGAAATATGGATTGCAATGACATTTCGGACACTGAGGAAATTGTTTACGGACCACAGCCATACAATTATGAGCCTGCTAGGCTGCCAAGAGAGCAGGGACAGGCCAGGATTAATGTTAGACAGAACATATTGGAACTTACAATAACAGAAACTAAGCTTTGATCAGGCGTTTGTCATGCTCATTAATATCCGCCCAGACTAACGTTACGTGATATAACTTAGCAGTTTCTCATGGAGAGACAGAGAGATATTTATTCATGATACATTTTTTGTTCCATAGGTGCTTGTGTGGGAAATGCGAGGCAATGTTTACAGCTGAGGAAAGTCAGTGTTACAGGGAGGTGGATGCATACTGGGCCTTAGTGGAAAATGCCAAACTTCCATGGTTGCAGTTAGTGTTACTACAGTAAAGCCATGGTGAATGTTGCTGATCTGTGGACACTGGATAGTTCGTTCATTCATTGCACAATGTTTATTCCTGGTTTTCACGTCAGCGCTGTTTGATTCGTTAATAACGGAGAAATGTGAATATTTCTCACTAGATCTCGCAGCGATGTTATTACTTCAGTGGCGAACTCTTTATTTACCTCGCAGTTAGGCTACAGTGTTGCTTGATCAGGCTCGCGCTGCACTGGTCCAAACTGATAAACGGTCCACACAAACACAATAACGAGTAACTGTTAGCTCAGTTTCGTTCCGCTTACATTGCGTTTGCCAGTTGATGTTGTGCTCGCGCCTACATCCGGCGGGAGAACCCGAAGATGCGTACACTGAAGAAACCGCACTAGCTCTGAGTCTCACCCGGTTCTTACTTCGGTATCCCATGTTGAACTCCTTCATATCGCCGGGACGATAATCATCCGATCTGAAGTGAACGCTACACACGACCGCGTTTTCCGAAGCCGACGCGGAAGAGAAATCCCGTCTCTTCACCTGCACAACCCGCACCCAGGCACAAAAGATAGCACCGTCCTTTTTCCTGTTAGGAAACCGGTGGACTCGATGTCCTGACAGGCTGGAGTTTTTGCAAGCTCCACAAACACATACATTTACCATGACGATGATAAATTGAAATACAAAAACTACTGAAAACACACTGTCTCACGACCGCTCTTACTGAATACCAACCTACTCTGCACTGAGCTGCGGCACGCAGCGGCAGAGCACAGCACACGTCTCCCTCGTGTGACGTAAAATGACGCGATGTTGAAAAAAAAGCGGCTTGTACGAGCAGTCAAAGAAACGCTCACTTTATCTACTAAATTGGTGTCATTATGTCGTTTTAAAACATTTTAAATCCTGCATTATCTTTTCATATGGTATTTTCATACACGGTTATATATTCATTTAGATTTTTTTTTTACCTGCAAGTTGCTCTTTAATGGCCTATATGACCCACATTTTTGCCTATCTTTCCCTGGTTTATGAAGTAATGTTATTGTTGCCAATTCCAGGGAATGTGAAAGTGAGCCTCTCTCAAGTGATTCTTTAATCATGTTTGTAAAAGGAGTTAATAATGTATTTGAAAACGACTTAAAATACTCAATTGGGAAGCCATCTGGTCCAGGGGCCTTGTTATTTTCCAAAGCATTAATGGCTTTAAGTACCTCATTCTCAGTTATGTCTGAATTCAATAGTATATTATCTTCATCATCAATCTTAGGTAACTGTATTTTATTTAAAAAAGATTTAGCTCCGACATTTTCCTGACAGTGATCAGTTTTATATAAAGTTTCATAAAAGTCCTTGAATAAAGTATTAATTTCTTTAGGATCTTTTATATATCTTCCATCATTTGATTGTATCATGTGAATATATCGATCTGATTCTTCTTTTTTAATTTGCCATGACAATAATCTGCTAGTCTTATCTCCAAATTCGTAGTAGTGATATTTTGTTCTTGCCATAATAGACTCAACCTTCTGGGTGCACATGTTATTATATAATACCCGTTTTTTAGTAAGTTGTGTCAAGCATTCTTCATTATTAGTCAATGAATGTTCTAATTCCAATGATCTTATTTCTTTTTCTAACTCTGTTAAAACAGCTCTCTTTTCTTTTTGTTTATAGGCCCCGTATGAGAGAATATGTCCTCTCATGAATGCTTTAAGTGCCTCCCATATAACTGAATGTGAAGCTGAATTAGCATTAGCTTTAAGGAAAATTTGAATTTGAGTTGTCATAAACTGGATAAAATCTGGGTCTTTCAGCATATAAGTTCTAAATCTCCAGTTTTTGGAGTAGGGTAGAGCCATTGCTGGTTCCCACGTAAGCTTGACAGGGTTGTGGTCAGAGATGGATGCAGGAAGGAAAATACAGTCCTTCACTTGGTAAGCTAATGTTTGTGATACTAAGAAGAAATCTATTCTTGAGTAAACATTATGTACATTTGAATAAAATGAGTAGTCAGTTTGGTCTGGATAGAGATTGCGCCATACATCATACAGCCCCAAGTCAGTCATGCCTTGATTCAGAATAGCTGCTGCTTTTGATTTATGACATTTTTTTGAGGATCTATCCTTAAGAGGATCTAGAACTAGATTAAAGTCACCTCCAAAAATACAGTTGCCCTTAACAGTAGCTAATCTTAATAGTAATTTACTAAAAAAAATTGGGTCATCATGGTTTGGACCATAGACATTTACCAAGGTTATATTTTCCCTGTTCAATTCACATTCAACAATTACATATCTCCCAGCATTATCAGAGTGTGTATTTATCAGGTTAAATTGTATTTTTTTATGAATTAATAATGCTACACCTCGACCACTAGATGAGAATGATGAGTAATAGACCTGACCAACCCATTCTCTCTTAAGTTTTCTATGTTCCTGATCTGTAAGATGAGTTTCCTGAATAAAAGCTATATCAGTGTTAACCCTTTTTAAATATGAAAGCACCTTTTTTCTTTTAACTGGATTATTTATACCCCTAACATTCCATGATACACAATTTAAAGTACTAGCCATTTGCCGTGAGCTTTAAAGTATCCGTGCAGGTCTCCATTAACATAATGTTTTGCTATTACATTATAAATGTACATCTTGCTGCGTGAAAAATGAAAAATAAAAACAAAAATCCCCCGAGGTAAAATTTTAACTTCAAGAAAATGAAGAAAAAAGAAAGAAAAGAAAAAAAGGCAAATTAGCTCGCCTTTAACCCTTTGCTACTGAACTTGTAGCTGACAGTAACTGATGAGCTATATATTCATCTATATGACGTGTCAACTCTCCTCCTCCGCTAAAATATAAGTGTATCGGTCAGTATCTTTCTATTATCATTACACTTATTGAATCGCGGACAATTAACAAACTTAAATTCAAGTATTCGACTATATTACAAACTAGACTAGATGAACAGTCAATACAACATTGGAAAAATTGTGGTCTTGCAACGTTGCGATATTATTTGTTATGGCCTTCTGTCAACAAAATAAAATAAGAAAATGAAAAATCTATACTTAAGACTCACATGTGATCTTTATATGAAGGCCATTAGAGAGTAACGTATCTCAATTCTCATTCAGGAGTAGAAGCATCTGTGTCCTTGCTTTGTGAATCAATAAAGTTCTTAACCTCAGATGGCGTAGAGAAGATCTTGGCTTTACCCATGTGCAGGATCCGAAGTTTGGAAGGGTATACGAAGGAGTACTCGATTTCCCGATCTCTCAACATTCGCTTCACCACCGTGTAAGCCTTCCGATCATTCTGCAGCTCCGCGCTAAAATCAGGGAAGAGATGAATGCGCCGGTTTTCATAGTATAGCTCCTTACGTTCTCTCGCAAGTTGAAGGATTTTCTGCTTCTCTCTAAAGTTCAGGAATTTCGCCACGATTATCCTTGGAGTCGTTCTGTTTGACGAAATATTTCCAGTTCTGTGCGCCCTCTCAATTGTCGGCGGAGATGGAAAGTTTTCGGCGCCAAGGATCTCTGGAATAATGCGTTCCAGAAACGAAACCATATTGCCTCCCTCTGATTTTTCTGGCAAGTTAACAATACGAATGTTAGATCTCCTGCTTCTGTTCTCCAGGTCTTGCACTTTATCTTTAAGGTAGGATACATCCTTCTCCAAGCAACTGACTGTCGATCGAGTGTCTCTCAAGTCGTCCTCTGTGGCGCTTACTCTAGCTTCGACCTCGACCATCTGTTCAGATAATGTTGTCATAGAGGTTTCGATACGGGTCAACTTGGTCTGAATGTCAATGGTCATCCTGTCAATTTTTTTGCTGATGTCCTCTTTGCTGGCTTTGATCTCTTTCCACAGAGTCTGTAGTGATACTTCACCTTCCACATCTTCGGCCATATTAGTTAACGTGTCGAGGTCGTCAGTTTCGGCAGTGTTGCTAATTGGTCGTGTTTTACGTCCTTTTCGGCGTAAATTGTGTTGTGCCATAAACAAAAATGTATTTCCAGATACTAATAGACTCAAATGTCTTCCAGTTAGGGAGATTAATGAAGGATTTTCGACGAATATTATAGCTAATCAGAGGAGCTCACTAAAGCACGTCTTTCCTCACCGCCTGCATCACGTGGCCCCCGAGAAATATATTTCTGATTCTCTAGCAACTGAGTTCATCCGCCCTTCCTCTTCTCCAGCGGGGGCGGGATTCTTTTTTGTGCGGAAGAAGGATGGTTCTCTGCGACCTTGTATTGATTACCGGGGGTTGAACAGCATCACGGTAAAGAATACTTATCCTTTGTCGTTGATGTCTTCAGCCTTCGAGAGGTTGCAGGGAGCATCAATCTTCACAAAATTGGATTTACGTAATGCATATCATTTGGTTCGCATCAGGAAGGGGGATGAATGGAAGACACCCCCAGGGGGCACTTTGAATATTTGGTTATGCCGTTCGGGCTTTCCAACTCCCCAGCGGTCTTCCAGGCACTCGTCAATGATGTGTTGAGAGACATGGTAGATCAGTTCATATATGTTTACCTGGATGACATATAGATTTTTTCTTCATCTCTCCAGGAGCACGTTCAACACGTCAGACGAGTGCTTCAGAGGTTGCTAGAGAATGGGCTTTTTGTCAAGGCGGAGAAATGCGCTTTTCATGCACAGTCTGTTCCTTTCCTAGGGTACATCATTTCGTATGAGGGAATACGAATGGATCCTGAGAAGGTTAAGGCTGTGGTGGAGTGGCCAAGCCCAGATTCCCGTAAGGCCCTACAGAGGTTTCTGGGGTTTGCCAACTTCTACCGGCGTTTTATTCACAACTTCAGCCAACTAGCCGCGCCTCTGACTGCCTTGACCTCCCCCAGAACGGCGTTCAGGTGGTCAGACACAGCTGAGGCTGTGTTTGCTAAACTGAAAGGCCGCTTCGTTTCAGCCCCCAACCTTATAGCCCCTGATCCATCACGTCAGTTCGTGGTGGAGGTCGACGCGTCAGAGGTGGGGGTAGGAGCAGTGCTATCCCAGCGTCCTCCCACAGACGACAAGATGCATCCCTGCGCGTTTTTGTCTCTCGTTTTTGTTTTTGTTTTTGTTTCTTCCTCCTGGAGTCAACAACTTTCAATGGTGGAGTACGCGCACAATACGTTGCCAGTGTCATCCACGGGCCTATCTCCGTTTGAGTGTAGTGTAGGTTACCAGCCACCAATTTTTCCCAGTCTGGAATCCGAAGTCGCGGTCCCCTCCGCTCACGCCTTCGTCCAGAGGTGTCACCGCACATGGACTAGAGCCTGTGAGACTCTACTCCAGGTGGGGGCGAGCACCAAGGCTAAAGCCGATCGCCACTGGTCTAAGCCCCCCGTATATGTCGTTGGTCAAAAAGTGTGGCTTTCAACCGGGAACATTCCTCTCCGTTTCTAAAAAACTTGCTCCCAAATTCATTGGCCCGTTTACTGTCACCAAGATCATTAGTCCGGTGGCAGTCCGCCTCAACCTTCCTCCAGCTTACAGGAGGATTCATCCCGTCTTTCATGTGTCTAAAATAAAGCACGTGTTTCATTCTCACATTAACCTGCCTGCCCTGGTTCCCCCCCCCGCCGCGACTTGTAGATGGGGAACCTACATATTCGGTTAATCGTATACTGGACTCAAGACGGAGGGGACGGGGATTCCAGTACTTGGTGGACTGGGAAGGTTACGGTCCGGAGGAGAGAAGTTGGGTTCCTGCTAGGGACATCCTGGACCACTCCCTTATCGATGATTACAATCGACAGGTAAGGGTGTCTGGGAACGCCAGGCGGCGTTCCTAGGAGGGGGGGGGGTACTGTCACGGTTCATGGATTCATTGACTCACCCTTGCTATGTGTGTGCGTGTTGTATGAATGGGCGCAGCTCATCAGCATGGCTTGTTATTTCCACTGATGTGCTGATCAGCACCAGCTGTTTTGAATGAGAATGTCTTATATATTGTTTAGCACCTCGTCTTGTCTTTGTCAGATGGTTGTGGAGGTTCTCCAGTTTGCTCACCGTCATTTCTCCTCGCTCCAGTTCCTGTTTCCCATTCTGTGGATTTCTGCCCTGTTCTGAGGACCGTTTGCTGGTTTCCCGTTTCGCCGTCTGCCCACTGAGTCCTGCGTTGCCGAGCCTGGAATTCTTCTGCCTGCCTCTCTTTGGACCTGCACTACCTCTTTACTTCTTTGTGTTAATAAACACCAGTACTCACTTGCTATTGAATCCTTGACTGTTCTTTTCGAGCCATGACACTTTTTTATGCGCACTTCATCCCCTTTTTGGAAAAAAGAATGACGCACTTGATGCTTATTGTCAAAGCAAGATTTCATGACATCCTGACGTGCTGAAACACGCTTCTGCAGTTGTTTAGGTTGATGACCCGAAGGTGAGGGTTTCAGGACATTGAGGCAGGTACGCATTTTCCTCCTATGAAGTAATTCGAATGGGGAAACACCTGTGACAGCATGAGGTGTAGCACGAAAGATCTGCAGGAAGCAGTGGCGATTTGTTTAAGACTGCAAGGGAAGCTCGACTTCCCCTATAATGTCAAAAAATGAATGGTCAAATATGTACTATTGTATTAACATTTTATTGACTAAAATGCGTTAGAAAACGTTTGTCTCAAAGACGAGCTCGATCAGAATCAGTTACATACAGCAGGTCGGCTGACTCGATTTCCGTCTCATACATTCACGTAGCGTCAGTGCATTTCCCTGTTGAAGCCCAGCTTCCATTGACTTCAATGGGGCTGCTTCGAACAGTTTTTTTCAGCGCTTCGAAACTAGACGGTCATTGGATAAATGCTGCGATTATGTCCCGCACCATGGAAGCTCAGCTTCTCTGGGGGTGAACGGGGAGTGGGCTGGCCTGGACTCCGGGCTTCCGCGTGATGATTGGAGGGTCTGTCGAAAGGCTGTGTCTCCTTTTGATTGACAGCGATTTCATACAATAAAAAGTCGCTGATGTTGAAGCTGTTCGAGCTCAGTCCCATCGCGGATTTTTCAAAGACAAACTGCTGCAACCTATTTCTTGGTATTTGCTTGTCGAAATTGCTAGCCAATTTTTATAATACATTTCACACAATTATACATTTATACCTTTATTATATTATTACTTATTATATTTTTTATATTATTATTATTAGTAATAATTCAAAAATAATTAATAAAATAATTTTTAAAATATCTTATTATTATTAGCATTATTATTATACTTTATTATATTATTATTTATACCTTTATTATATTATTACATTCATTTTTCACAGAGCATTTTCTTGAAAAGGAACGTAGAATTTACATACAAATAAATGAATAATTTTTATGATGTAGGCCGAAAATGAGCTTCCCCTCTTTGAAGAACAGCAGCCGCCACTGGCAGGAAGTCAGTCACTGTTGCTTTCCATGGTGCTGATTGTAGGATTGCTGATTGAATTGTACTTTTCAGAACTCTGTGGAAGCGTTCAATAGCTCCATTTGCAGCAGGATGATACACGGATGTGCAAATGTGCTTAATGTCTCTCTCTTTCAGGAACGCAGCAAACTCTGGTGAAGTAAACTGAGGCCCATTATCACTCACCAGAGTGGTCGGGTTACCATGTCTACTGAAGACAGAGTTAAGAAAAGCAGTCACCTGTTTTGTTGCAATAGATGCAGTAAAGTCTACCTCGGGCCATTTACTATAGTAATCAGTGAGTGTCAGAGCGTATCGACAGTCCCAGACAGCAGTCTCGAAAGGGCCCACAATGTCTATCGCCAGTTTTTCCCAAGGTGCAGAGGGTAAAGGAACAGGCTAGAGTGGCACAGCAGAGGTTTTCACAGTTTTATCCAGAGAAAGGCATAACTGACAGGCGGTAATCTTTTCTTCCACAAGTGTGTCCATTCTGGGCCACCAATACATTTCACGCAGGCGTTGCTTTGTTCTCACAATCCCCTGATGGCCCTTATGTGCAATGCGGACCAGTGACTCACGCAGTTCTCCAGGTACCACCAGTCGAGACCCTCTAAACACAAAATCAGCTTGCACACTGAACTCATGTCTTAGTTTGTAGTACGGGCGTAGAACAAGATCCAGAGCAGCAGGAGATGGAGGCCAGCCACGGACAATTTGTGTGCGCAGTGCAGAGAGTTCAGAACAACGAGTAGAGGCAGAAGCAAATTCATCCTGAGATATGGTAGTCAGACCAGTGGGCAGTAATGTAACAAATTCGGGCTCTGTATCTGACTCATCTAAACCATCTAAACATTAGAAGTATACTGTCTAAAAGTGAGCAAATACAGCATCTGTTACTGGGTTCAAACCTGGACTTTTTATGCTTATCTGAAAACTGGCTTAATCAAAATGCTCCATTAGCAGCTCTGAATATCCCTGGTTATAACAAAATTTACTGTAAAATTTACAGCAACTTACTGGCAATTTTGGTTGCCAGTAAGCCTGTAAATTTGACAAGAGTACTGTAAAACATCAACTACAATTTAACAGTAAAAATACAGCACACCTGTAAAAGCAGCAAAACAAGAACAGCTGTGCATTTAAGGCCTCATTATACTTCTGCGTCGGACCTACGCCGGAGCCTATACGCCGTAGGCAACGTGTTGGTTTTAATTTATACTTCTGTGTCGTTGTCCGCGTTGACGCGCACCTAGGGAGCATGTGAAACCCCGAGGGAGGGGTTCTGGCAGACCAATCACAGCGCTTGTGTCCGCGTAGAATTGACGCGTTGTTACATTTTTGGAGAGGTGCACGTCAGGGTACGCCTTAGGGTACGCGCGCTACACACAGCCTACGACGTAGCTATGGCGGCAGTTCGACGCAGGCCTTTACAGTTCTTTACTGTTATCTTTACAGTATGAATTAACAAATTGCTGTAAATTTTGGTTGCCAGTAAGCCTGTAAATTTTACAAGAGTACTGTAGATTTCACATGGCTTTCGAGCCCTCATGTGGTATCGTGCACTCGTAAATAACAACATTAAAGGGATAGTTCACCCAAAAATGAAAATGCTGTCCTCATTTACTCACCCTCATGTTGTTCCAAACCTGTATGACTTTCTTTCTTCTGCTGAACACAAAAGAAGATATTTTGAAGAAAGTCGGTAACCAAACGACTGATGGACCACATTGACTTCCATAGTAGGAAAAAAAAATACTATGGAAGTCAATGGGGACCAGCAACTGTTTAATTACCAACCTTCTTTAAAATATCTTCTTTTGTGTTCAGCAGAAGAAAGGAAATCATACAGGTTTGGAACAACATGAGGGTGAGTAAATGATGACAGCATTTTCATTTTTGGGTGAATTATCCCTTTAAGCTGTTTTAAATCACAGAAAGGTAATATAATACTAAGTATAGTGTTATAAATGTACATTCCATCTTTTAAAAATGAAATTGAAAAAAACTTTGCAGGATTTAGATTTACGATACTGATGACTATTAACCCAAACGCGTCATCACAGTCTGTGTCAAGTCAAGTCAAGTCACCTTTATTTATATAGCGCTTTTTACAATATAGATTGTTCCAAAGCAGCTTTACAGTGATAACAGGGAAATAATGCAACAAAGTTTGCTATACAGCAGATTCAAAAGAAAATAGCGTCATAGTCCAGCTTAAGTAAGTTCGGTGATGGTTAATTTTTGTTGTAAAAAGTTATTAATTTAGTTCATTTATGTATAGCCGCTCTGGAGAAAACTGTGATGTCATCGTCCAGCTCAGTTCAGTTCTCATATAATGGTGTCAATGCAGGCCGATCATCAATATTGTTCAATATTAAATGTTCCCAAAGCGTGCTGCCATATATGGCCTGCTGCACTTAATCAGCATTTTCATATTATTGGAAAACGTACTCGGTTACCTAACGTAACCACGGTTCTCTCTAGAAGAGGGAACGAGTATTGCGTAAGTTGCTTACGCTACGGGTAAAGTCATCTTTTCTCGAGATCTGAAGCCAAAAAATGATCCTTAATTTTGTATTTATTGTCAACGCAGTGTGGCAGCCAGCAGACCATAGCAGGCTGTATAAGCGTGCTCATTGGCTGTCCTACGGCAACTGCAGCAGCCTACCGGTGAGCCCTGCGTGACGTCACGCCCAATGAGGGCGCTTTGCGCCCTCCACGCGTCACAGCCCGCCAGAATGGGTGTGGCTTAGCGTATATAAGGAAGGGCTCAACAGGTTGAACTCTGGTTTTCATTGACTGAAGCGAATAAGCTCGTGGCGCGAGCACGGCAGGTTACGCAGGTTTCTCTTCTAGAGAGAACCGAGGTTACGTTAGGTAACCGAGTACGTTCTCTTACGAGAGGTTCTCTCGTATTGCGTAAGTTGCTTACGCTACTGGAAACCCTTGTCAACGCCATGCGCGCCGTGCGCGCCGAGCATCCACTGCATGAGTCCCAGGGAAACACAAAAACATGTGGGAAACAGGCGGTCAGCAACGTGGACCAGCACATGTAATAAGTACTTCATAGGAATACAGAGCAGCTCCGCTGGTCTATGTATAAACGTGTGGAGAACAGGCGGCCAGCAACGCGGGCCAGCACAAGTACATAAGCACATCATAGGGAAATACAGAGCGGCTCCGCCGGTCTATGTATAGAGAATATCACCCCTTCGTGCAGCTCAACCAGAAGAGCTAGTAGTCACGTGAGAGTAGCCTGCACATGAACAACTGGGCAGAACATACACATCACCTAGACTGATAAAAGTTTAGCCTGCAAGGCTGGAACTTCCAGGTTATAAAACCTAACGAATGTAGAGGGGGAGGCCCAGCCTGCCGCCATACAAATGTCGTGAATAGAAATCCCACTGGACCAAGCCCACGACGAAGCCATGCCTCTAGCGGAAAGGGCCCTGACGCCCATAGGGCACTGCAGGTGTTTGGGCGCATAAGCTGCTGCGATAGCGCCCACTATCCATCTGGACAGGCTATGTTTCGAGGCGGCGAGACCCTTGGTGCGCCCACCGAACGAAACAAAGAGATGCTCAGAACGTCTGAAGGCAGCGGAGCGTGTGATGTAAACTCTCAGCGCCCTGACGGGGGATAGGATGTTATCACTGCCCTCGCTATCGGATGCTGGCAGAGCCGATAGGGAGATGATCTGCGCTCTAAAGGGAGTGCCAATCGCCTTGGGGACGTAACCATGTCTCGGTTTGAGGATAACTTTCGAGTCATTTGGTCCAAACTCGAGACATGCGGGGCTAGCAGATAGCGCGTGTAGATCCCCCACATGTTTTACTGATGACAGAGCTATCAGAAAAACGGTTTTGAGCGAGAGGTACTTTAGGTCCACGGATTCTAACGGTTCAAAGGGATACACTTTCAGGGCCTCTAGGACCAAAGAAAGATCCCAAATCGGAACCGAAGGGGGCCGCAGGGGATTCATCCTCCTGGCTCCTCTAAGAAAGCGGATGATGAGCTCGTTCCTTCCTATTGTACGGCTGCGCGTCGACCCCGCAAACGCTGCAATAGCTGCCACATACACTTTGAGCGTGGAAGGGGACCTGCCCTTGTCCAACAGCTCTTGAAGGAAGGAAAGCACCCACGAAACCCCACACGTGCGTGGGTCCAGGCTCTTTTTAGTGCACCATTTGGAGAACACTGACCATTTAGACGTGTAGAGTCTTCTCGTAGAAGGAGCTCTAGACTGTGTGATCGTGTTCACGACCCCTTCTGGCAAGGCAACGGGTATCCGTTGATTATCCACGCATGCAGAGACCAGCGCTCTGGATGGGGATGCCAAATCGATCCACCGGCTTGAGAGAGAAGATCTTTCCATGGGGATCGGCCATGGGGCTACGTGCGACAGCCTCACCAGCTCTGGGAACCAGGTTTGGTTCTCCCATTGCGGGGCTATGAGGAGCACTGAGTGGCGCGTTTCCCTGATCCTCTTGATTACCTGTGGTAACAGCGAGATCGGAGGGAAAGCGTACAGCAGGCAGCTGGGCCAGGTTTGGGCCAGCGCGTCTTCGCTCTTCGAGAGGAACCTCGGGCAATGAGCATTGACTTTTGACGCAAAAAGTTCAACTTCCGCTTTGCCGAAAAGGCGCCACAGCGACTGGACTGTCTGAGGGTGCAGGGACCATTCTCCCAGGGGGAAGTTGTCCCTGGACAGTCTGTCTGGGCCGACATTCTCGTGGCCCAGTACATGCGCGGCTCTCAGCGAGCGCAACGAGTGATGAGCCCACACAAGAAGGAATTCTGTCAGTTTGCAGAGATTCCTGGATCTGACACCGCCCTGGTGGTTCATGTAGGACACCACGGACATGTTGTCCGTGCGGACTAGAACATGGCGGCCCCACATGTGTGGGAGGAAACGCTTCAGCGCGTTCTCGACCGCTATCATCTCCAGACAGTTTATATGAAGGCATTTCTCCTGGTCTGACCACAGGCCAAAGACCGGTCTGCCCTCGAAAGAGCGCCCCAACCTAAGTTGGAGGCGTCTGTCGAGACAACCTTTTGGTACGAGACAGCTCCCATTGTCACTTCCCGCTGGTACCAGTCGGCCGCTGAACAGGGTTTCAGTGCTGAAACGCAGCTCTGAGTCACTCTGATTCGCATGCCGCTGGACGCCCAGGCTCGGTGAGGCACTCGAGCGTTCAACCAGCATTGCAGCGGGCGCATACGCAGTAGACCCAGCTGAAGCACTGCTGCAGCTGATGCCATACAACCCAATATCCTCTGAAATGAGGAGCGACGCTGCCTTTCTGGAAAGACGCGGCCAGGCGTTGAACACGGCGCGCGCGCTGTGTCGACAGCCGGGCCGTCATTGCCACAGAGTCCAGTTCTATACCCAGAAAAGAGACTGACTGACTGGGCAGTAATGAGCTCTTGGTCCAGTTGACCGTGAGACCCAGGCTTTCCAGGTGGCTGAGAAGCACTGTTCTGTGAGAAATAAGTTCTTTCTCTGACTGTGCTAGAATCAGCCAATCGTCCAAATAGTTCAAAATCCGCATGCCCTGATTTCTCAGGGGAGCGAGAGCCGTGTCCATGCACTTCGTGAATGTACGGGGTGCCAAAGACAGGCCGAACGGCAGGACGGTGTATTGATATACCTGACCGTCGAAGGTGAATCTCAAGAATGGCCTGTGACGGGGTATTATCTGAATCTGAAAGTAAGCGTCTTTCAGATCGAGGGAAATAAACCAGTCACCCGGGCGAATTTGCACGAGGATCTGTCTGGTTGTGAGCATTTTGAACGGTCTTCTCATAAGAGCTTTGTTCAAATATCTCAGATCTAGGATCGGTCTGAGAGCTCCGTCCTTCTTGGGCACAAGGAAGTAACGGCTGTAAAAGCCTGACTCGCTCAGAGAAGGAGGAACCGGTTCTATGGCCCCTTTGCACAGAAGTTTTGCTATTTCTGCACGAAGTAGGTGTGCTACTTCCCCATTCACTCTCGTCTCGGTTTGTGCTTGAAAGCGCGGGGGACGACAAGCGAACTGCAACGAATAGCCCTGCTTTACTGTGCTCAGCACCCATTCTGACACGCCTGGAATAGCTTCCCATGCTTTTGCATGTACAGCTAGGGGCAGAATGGCCTCCGGGTTCCAATTGCCGCACTCTGTGGGCTCGAGAACCTGACTCGGAGGCACGGGCACAGTGCGCACGCTCTCAGTGCTTGAATACGGTGGCTCGCAGACAACGATGGCTGGCCGTTTTACACACGATGTCCCGGTGGCTTCGGACGGGGAGCATATTGTGCGAGGAATGGGCCGCGAGAGCGGCGCCGGGGGTAAAATGCTTGTCAGTATTTTACGAGCGTGAGCGCTCGTGAGCGGGCACAAGACTTACATTCGTAACGTGACCGGCAGGAAGTGGCCGTGTAACGGAGCGGGCAGTTAGTAGGTGTGGGCACGGGGTCGTGGGCACATGTCCTACATCTAACACTTGAGCGGTTTATGAGAGTGGGCTCTGTGAAAGGCACGGGGGGTATAGTGCTTGTGTGTAGGGGTGAACACTGAAACGTGGGCACATTTTCTACACTTAAAACACATACGGCGTGAGCCAGATTTTTTATTTATTTATTTTTGGCCGTGTGACAGAGCGGGCAGTGAGCAGGTGTGGGCACGGGTTTGTGGGCACATTTCCTACTTTTAACGCTCGAGCAGCATTTGCCAGCTTTACGAGAGTGGGCTCTGTGAGAGACACGGGGGTTATTGTGCTTGTGTGTAGGGGTGAGCACTGAGACGTGGGCACATTTTCTACACTTAAAATGCCAGCGGCTTGAACCGGATAACCAGACATTACACTCTTTTGAGATTTCTCTGGGTTGCCGTGAAAACGGCGGTTGCGTGCAGGCGAGCAGGTTGTATTACCGGCTCGTTGGCTGCAAAATACACTTCTGCAGTAGCCTTTCCAAGGGTACTGACAGAGTAATGCTTTGAAGGCTCATATGTTTAGACGCTCATAAATACTCGCGGGAGGGTGCGAGAGGCGCGTTCGCTTTCCGTATGTAAGAAAGCTGGCCGCGAACAGCATAATTTTTTTCTGCCGCCAGAGTCAGGATTTGAACACGGGTCTCTGGCGCGAAAGCTTAAGGTTTCGCCACTGAGCCACAGGGGGAAACACACAAAAGCTTTTGGTCAGCGTGAGCATATAAGAGAGCGCCATCATGTTCTGTGTCGGCGTTTGTTTGCAGGCGTGCATGTATTACAACAGGCTCATATACTGCAATATTAATATTTCCAGCCGCCTGAACTTAAGAGGGGACTGAGAAATGTGTGAGAATTGGAGGTTGGTCCGTCCTCGGCGGGACTAACAACACTCTCTCTCCTCCTTTCGCCGGTGAGTGAGGCACGCGGGGTGCTGAACATTGCTCGTGACCGTCCGCTCTGACTTCCCTTGTGAACGGCGCAGTTTGCGCGGCTCAAACAGGGAGGGAGAGTGGGAAGAGGGGTCGTAATAGGCGAATAGCCAGAGAGCGTCAACATTTCTTGTGTCGGCGTTTGTTTGCAGGCGTGCATGTATTATAACAGGCTTGTTTACTGCAATATTGATGTTTCCAGCCGCCTGAACTTTAAGAGGGGACTGAGAAATGTGTGAGAATTGGAGGTTAGTCCATCCTCGACGGGACTAAAACACTCTCTTTCCTCCTTTCGCCGGTGAGTGACGCACGCGTGCAGGCCGCGAGGGCGGGGTAGCTTCCTTGCAACGTAAAGAAACGAACGTGCGCGGCACAACAAAGAGAGAGAGAGCGGGAAGAGGTGTCGTAATCGGCGAGTAGCCAGAGAGCCTCATCATGTTTTGCGTTGGCGCTCGTTTGCAGGCGTGCATGTATTATAACAGGCTCGTTTACTGCAATATTGATATTTCCAGCCGCCTGAAGAGATCCTCCGGTGGGGAGATCCATCTCGTCACATTCAGGGCAGCCGCCCTAGCGAGTGCAGCTTCTGCATGATAACGGACCAGACAGGAAGCGCAGAGGATGTGACGGTTTCCACCGACGAGGTGCGAGGCATTTGAAACAACGCCTCGTAGGAAATTTCTCTTTTAGAAGAGAGTGTGTGTCGCAGCGGCGAACACACACAGCAGAAAGGATATGACGCCGGATAGCGTAGCAGGCACGGATGGCTGAAGGCGGCGAGAATCGTCCGGCTTCTTCAGGTGCTGTCCTAGGCTTGCTCTGTCGCTTGTTTCGACGGCAGCGGCTTCTCTCAAAGATCCAGCGATGCAGAGAGTTTCGCTGAAGAGATGAAAATCAGAGTTCAGCCTGTTGAGCCCTTCCTAATATATGCTAAGCCACACCCATTCTGGCGGGCTGTGATGCGTGGAGGGCGTGACGTCACGCAGGGCTCACCGGTAGGCTGCTGCAGTTGCCGCAGGACAGCCAATGCACGCTTATACAGCCTGCTATGGTCTGCTGGCTGCCGCACTGCGTTGACAATAAATACAAAATTAAGGACAATTTTTTGGCTTCAGATCTCGAGAAAAGATGACTTTACCCGTAGCGTAAGCAGCTTACGCAATACGAGAGAACCTCTCGTAAGAGAACATGATAGACGTGTTGCACATGTAGACTCCAGAGACAGTGGAGCATGTGTTATTACAGTGCATCAGAATATATAAGAGTCATGCTTGAAAATCAAATCAAGTCATTATACTTATTATACTTGCTTATTGGTTCGCCTTGGTTATTTCCCATTCCTTCTGTCAATCTTTAGCTGAAAACATAATTATGGATAAACATAGATGTATTTCAAAGCAGATGTTAGTGAGGCATATTTAGACCATAAATGCAATCATTGTTTGCAAACACTGATGGCCCAAAGCAACCCGATTCTGGGCCAACATGTTATAGCAGCGGCCATTCCCTAATAAATAAAAGGACAACAAATAATTTGTTGGTTTATGCAGGAAAAATGATTGCAGTTCGGTTTGCAATTCAGTGGGTGGAGGACATTCATCCATTAAATGTGGCTTGGATTCTATTTCTATGGAAATTTAACTGTTGAGCTCCTCACCACAGGGCTTCTCAGGTGCTGCGAGCAAATCACTCCGCCCAAGTAGCAGTACTTCGCCATCTGAGAATATAGTTCCCAGTATGTATACAATTAGAAGATAGCTGTGTCTCATGTGACTTTGTTATTTGTACACGCTGTGACTATACAAATCACAACATGCAAATAGGAAAATGTTGGCGTTATTTTGTCACTTAATGGGAGCAGTATGCTAGATGGAGCCGTTTACCTCCAGTCTTTGTGCTAAACTAGGCTAGCGATGGGTGCGCGACAGAAAGAGTTACTGCACGCACGGAAATGAGTATGGACTTATCTAACTCTGGGAGATACGGTGAATAAGCTAAAGTCCCCAAAAGTCGGCGTGTTCCTTTAACAGAATCTAGTATTCCCCCTTTTATTCACGTTGATTCTCCACACTCCATCTCAGTAGGTGGCGGAAATACGCAGTATTACGTTTTCTTGCCACAAAACCGGAAAAAGAAGAGGAAGACGAAGAAGACGAAGGCGGCGTTTAACCCGGAAGTGTCTTGAACAGACGGCTTGTAAGTGTAAAGATGGCAGGGGTGTTTGAGGTGGAGGTTGACGGTGTGGAACACAACCATGGACACGGTCATCTCGACGACGCCTCTCAGGTTGGATAACAGCTATAGTGTTACATACATAGATGTGTGTAGATGAAGTTGCAAAATTCAGATGTAAAGATGTAAACAGCGCAAGGCTAGCTGAATGTTTGTTGAATCTGATGATCACTCATGAGTCATGTCTAATAATCACATTATACCGGGGGTCTTATAAACTGTTGTATATAGCACTACAGTATGACAGTCATAACAGCACATGTCAGGGGCCAAACATGTAGGCCTACCAATATTATGCATGCAAAATCCTTAAAAATGAATAACACCAAACAACATCATAAGAAGCCATTCATTTCTTTATTTTTTAAAAATCTTTTGTTCTTGGCTAAATTGTTTAACTTTTATTATTTGTTTGACAAATTTTTAGCAGAATCAGACACTTGACATTGCAGTCAAGCAGGAGAATCTGGCATTGGTAGCTCCTGAAACACAAACATATAAACTCACAAGTTAATTTATTACAGGTAAAACACACTTTTGTATGTCATTTCCGACAAGTCTTCAGTCTTAAATTATAATTATTTTCGCCCCCTTTCCCTCTTCATGCAGGGCTTGGCATGTCTTCCCTGTCAATGTTTTTTGCCATTCTTTCAACCAAAACCTGTCTATAATCTGCATGGAGATAAGAATTTATTGGTTCTAAACCCTGCAGGTTTACTGTTGGCGTATAGTGACATTAGTTTACCGTTATGCTGAAGCAGCTGCCTTACTTAGTATTGACCAATCATTTATGAGCTAGTAAGTGAATTGACTTAAACAAGAGACTTACCACTGAAATCTTCACTGGACAGTGGACAGGGTATGGTCTTCCATCAAAGTGTAGTAAATACTATAATATACTACAGTATACTACAATTTAGTTACTACAGTGTACTATAGTGTGTGTGTGTGTTTATATATATATATATATATATATATATATATATATATATATATATATATATATATATATATATATATATATATATATTAGGGTTGTAACGGTACAGCAGGGGGGAGAAAACTAAACACAAAATTGCTGCTGCTTTTCTTTTTTCAATTTTGTACACAAATGTGTGTTTAAATAAGGATAAAGGATAAAAAAGGGATAAAAAACAATCTATCTTAGCTAATGCTGTAAACTATTTGGGGAGCCCTTAGTTACACATTACTATAATAAGGTTAATTACAATTAACAACAGCCAAATTATTAAATTCAGTTGCTATTTATTTTAGATATAATAATCAACACACACACACACACACACACACACACACACACACACACACACACACACACACACACACACACACACACACACACACACACACACACACACACACACACACACACACAAGTACTGTTAATAAGGCAGTTTTGCATTAACTTCTAAATCTAATTCTAAAGTTAATTTTCCACTCATTTACTTTTGAAATATAATCATTCACACAGTGGCTGTCATAAGTTGTTTTCATTACACATTTATTTAAACATACATTAAATAATCAAGACATTACTAACAGGTTAAGTAAATATAATGAATAGGCTAATATAGTGCTACAAAATGCTTCTGTGGGGGAGGAAGCACATTATGAAATAAATGTTTTTCTCCAAAACACGTTGGCCACAATTATTCATACCCCTAGAGTTTTTTATGAATAAAATATCTCTGAAGTGTATTCTCATTAATATTTACCTTTTTTAGCACACCAGGGTGACTAGGAACATGAAATTGTCCAGCTGTGACTTCTTGTTTCACAGGAGTTTAAATATGAGGAAGCACAAAGGCCAAATTCCCTGAATCATCCATCACAATGAATAAAACCAAAGAATATAGTTCTGATGTGCATCAAAAGATTGTTGAGCTTCACAATAGAGAGTGGCTGTAAGAAAATAGCTAAAGAATTGAAAATGCCCTTTTTGACCATCAGGGCAATAATTAAGAAGTTATAATCAACTAAAGATGTTACAAATCTGCCAGGAAGAGGACGTGTGTCTATATTGTCTTAATGGACGGTGAGGATGAAAGTTTGAGTGACCAAAGACTCTCCAAGGATCACAGATGGAGAATTGAAGTGATTAGTTGAGTCTTAGTTGGTCAGAAAGCCTATTAAAAAAAATCAAACAACCCCTACATCCCCACATGTTGTTTGGGAGGTTTTCAAGAAAAATGCTCCTCGCTCATCCAAAAACAAACTCCAGCATATTCAGTTGTCAGACAACACTGGATCTTCAAACGGCACAGGGTTCTGTGGTCAGATGAAACTAAAAACAGAGCTTTTTGGCAGCAAACACGCTAGATGGGTTTGGTGCACACAATGATAAAAAGTGCCCCATGTGTACAATTTAATATACCATTGGATCTTTAATGTTGTGGGCATATTTTTCTGCTGGAGGTCCTGGACTTCTTATTCAGATACATGGCATCGTGGATTCTATCAAATATCAACAGATAAAAAATCAAAACCTGACGCCTTCTGCTAGAAATCTTATAATGGGCCGTGGTAGGATCTTCCATCAGGACAATGATCCAAAACAAACATCAAAATCAACACAAAAATGTGTTAGGGAGCACAAAATGAAGCTTCTGCAATGACGGTCCCAGTTCCCTGACCTGATGAGTGGAGTGAACTGAAGAGAAGCACCAACATGGATCTGGGAATCTGAAGGATATGGAGAGATTTGTATGGAGGAATGGTCTCTGATCTCTTGTCAGTTGTTCCTCAAACTCATCAGGCATTATAGAAGAAGACTCAGAGCAGTTATCTTGGCAAAAGGAGATTGCAAAAAGGTATTTAATAAAAGGGTATGAATAATTGTGGCCAACATGTTTTGGAGAAAAACATTTATTTTATAATGTGATTTCCCCCCCCCCCCACTTTCAATTCTTTTACTTAAATGAAAGGTTAGGATTTTGCCAATTTTTTGAATGAAAGATCAAAAGGATAAACGATGCAGATTTATTTTTTACAGCCATTTTTGATCATATTTACCAGGGGTATGATTAATTCTAAGCACGAATATATATATATATATATATATGGGGTGTCGCAATATACCGGTGTTGACGATAATCGTGATATTCAAAGCCTGAAATATCGACATTGTGTTAATTTAGAGTGTGACAATATACCGGTATTAGCGATAACCACAATGTTTAAAATTAATAGGACTCTTCTGATAACATGACACATAAATACTCCAGTGCCAGTACCTGGTTGACCTCTCAGATGGCAGTATTGCACCCGCGGACACCTATCAAATAAGAAGACGACGCAGCGCTCGTCTGCGCCTGTGCAGCTAGAGTGAAACACTCTGTCCACACCCGAAAAAAGTAAGCTCGCCAGTATTAAGTACAGAGGTCTTCGGCTTCAAAGAAAACAGCACCTTAAAGGGTAAGTTCGGCATTTTACACTTAAAGCCCTGTTTACAGATCGTTTCTGATGAAATAGAACGGTTAAGATTAAAATTTTGACACATGCTGCTGTCCCGAGAATTTTAGGTTTCTTTCGCTTTCCCCCCCACCTCCAGAATGGGTGTATAGGTGCACTCGAACATATCCTTCCTAAAACGCATTAAACTTTCGTTTACAAAGAGATGAAACTCACCGAGTGGTCAGGGGTGTTCACTGATATGCTCATACAAAAATCGCTGCAAAATATGCTTTCCAACAGGTTTTATCGTAGTTTTTGTCCAACTCCATTGACTTGTATTGAAAGAGCTGTGTGAGGTACGGTATTACTCCGCCGCTTCTTCTTCTGCTTCTTCTGTGTATTCAATGAAATGCCAGTGGTTTGCTTGCAATTGGCAAAGGTGCATTATCGCCACCAACTGGACTGGAGTGTCTATTATTCAAGCTCTCAACGGAAGAATCTACGGGTGTGAGACGTTTGGAAAAATAGATCCACAGTTTTACAACGAATGGTAAAACACCTGTTGGAAAGCATATTTTGCAGCGATTTTTGTATGAGCATATCAGTGAACACCCCTGACCACTTGGTGAGTTTCATCTCTTTGTAAACGAAAGTTTAATGCGTTTTAGGAAGGATATGTTCGAGTGCACCTATACACCCATTCTGGAGGTGGGGGGGAAAGCGAAAGAAACCTAAAATTCTCGGGACAGCAGCATGTGTCAAAATTTTAATCTTAACCGTTCTATTTCATCAGAAACGATCTGTAAACAGGGCTTTAAGTGTAAAATACCAAACTTACCCTTTAAAGGCAGTGGTGGAATGTAACGAAGTACAAAATTCGTTACTTTACTTAAGTACATTTTTCACGTATCTGTACTGTACTTTAAATAGAATCAATAGTGCATACTTTTGACTTTTACTTCGTAACTTTTTGCAGCAATTATTATACTTTATACTCCACTACATTTCTACAACGTTTCGTAACATTTTCGTTATATTTTCTGATCAGTTTTTCCCCCTGCCAAAACAGGGTTTGAAAAAAAATCTCCATGTTTTCGGCGCTGCCAATAAAGCACCTAAGCTGTCACAAAGAACCGGCAAAAGTAAAGAATATGTCAAATATAGCAAGGAGACATTTTAATTGTTTATTAATAAACAAGTGTTTTCTGTGTCGGCTGCAAAGATGAAGTTGGCGATGCTGACTCGCGATCTTCGCAGTAGTGAATGCGCCAGAGAGAAATGCATTTCATACGGATTAGCCTACATAAGCAGAGAGCAGTCTGTTTTCTTTCGTTTTGCATTGTTCTGTTTAAAAGTAGACATTTAAAGCCACCAGATATATTTATCAGGTCTGTGAGGCAAGTAGGCTACCTATATGCTGAGTTTCAGTTCACTGAGCTCCAGTTCACGCGCCGGCGCCTCTATGTCGTGATTATCTGTTGTCTGCTATATTTACTTATTAACTCCTAGCAATTGGTTGATGAAACACTGATTAAAATTAAGATTCAATTCATACAAAACGAAATTCACTTTTAAAAAAAGGCTTTGTGCTTTCTGTTTGAGGTCTCTGTGAAAGTTTTAAAGCAGTCTTTTAGTGGCGCTTTTGTCATGTAACATTTTTTTTCCTCATGGGAATAGGAAACCGGTGGGTAGTATTACTTTTGGTTTGCGCTAGAGGTTGAACGATTCATCAGTTTTACCGATATATCGGTACCGATAGTTGATTGGTGAAACTATCTTATCGGCAAAACTGCTGGAGCTGGAAAAATTGCTGGAGCGGCTGAGAAAAGTGCGCTATCATTACACAGTACGAGCGTGCTGAGAAGAGACTGCTGGCATTATACAGAGCGAGAGCGGCCTCTAGAGGCGGAATAACAACTATCACTGGCTGAGTTATGGTTAACATGTGAGGCTGTGCGCAGCACGGAAAGATCACGCTTCATGGAGATCGCTGACACTTCAGCATTTAAAACACCAACAGCGAAACGGTATGCATACAGAACACTAAAATACATATTGCCATGTCATTATAAAGTAATTTATTTGTTGACTAGATGCTGCATTAGCAGAGAAAGAACAGAAGTATGTTTGCCGTCGAGTCTGAGGGGAATAACATAAGCTACCTCAAGCGATTAATGTGACAAAAACACACGCAAACCTGACCCAAAATATTTTGTCGCAATTGTTACCATCTATTTCCATTAGTTTATATCCAGCTGGCCAGTTTTATCCATTTATTAGCCGGCGAAGTTGCATATTTAAAGCTAGTGACGTGATTTCTTTCTCAACATTGATATGTTCATGCAGCCATTAAACAAATCATAAACGCATTGGATTCAGTTCTTTTTTTTTATCACTACAATACATATTGTTATTTTGATTAGATAATCATCAAGTGTTCTAAAATTGAAGCAAATAAAGTGAGAGACTATACATGTAATATAGGTCTACATTTATGTAATTTTAATGGCCATCTTTAAGCATGACTTTCAGATTTATATGTAATGGTAACACTTTACAATAATATTACAATTTTAGCATTAACTAATGTTAATAAATGTTGTAGAAGTATTATGCACTGTTAGTTTATTTCAACATTTAGTAATACATTTAAAAAAAATTCTGTTAATACCTTATAGTTAATGTACTATGAACTAACATGAATGATCAAGGTACAATTGTATTGCTAAATTTTAATACATGCAGTAAAAATGTATATTGTATATTGCATAATGCATATAGTTCATTAAAGCTATAATCCTCATTAACAAATGGAACTTGCAAAGTGTTACCTATGAAATGTACATGTTTCTAGGTTATAGCTGAAGAAACGCATATTTGACCTGTAATATTTTAATGTTTAAATTATTTTCTGTAGAGTTCGTTCTGTAGAACTTCTCATTTTAATAAATTAATTTTAATATATTTATTTAATTTAGCACATTTCAGTTAAGCACTTTATTACTTGGAGTGTTATGTTGGTTTTTAATCCAGTATCCATTTAAAAAAAATACCGGTTGAATAATCGGTTATCGGCGTACGGTCAAACCTAAATATCGCTATCGGTAAAATCCACTATCGGTCGACCTCTAGTTTGCGCAGTGTAATTCACAGAATTACTAACAAATATTTTGCCACCTAAAAGTTAAAGATTTTTTGTGTCCCGTTACGCATATGTAGCCTAGGCTATTTCCCTCATATTAAATATAAAACGCATGTGTAGACTGATATTTTTCTACTGTCTAGACTCCTTTATTAAGGGAGTATGGATATATAAACAGTTTCAATATGTATTAAATGCATTTTCTGAGAATTTATATTTCAAGTTTTTACTGCAAATGTCCTGTTTATAACGCTGGAATTGCCCAATATTAAATAATTTATCCTCAACTAGTTTTGTGGTGCAGGTCTACGTATTGCATAATGTAAACTTCAAATAAGGGGTGTGTTGCGATTCTGCCTTCTCACACCCCGACACAGGTTCGTGGATCTGAGTGTAGCGATTTCGGATTCATATTGCATATTGTTACAGCCCTAATTATTAGAATATAGACATTAAGAGAATAAATTTTGCAAGTACTTTTACTTTTAATACTTAAAGTAGGCTACATTTAAAATCAGGTACTTTTTACTTAAGTAGGGTTTTCATTGTGGTACTTCTACTTTTACTAAAGTAAATATGTCTCTGGTTATTTGTACTTTTACTTAAGTACTGAGATTCAATCAGTACTTCCTCCACCACTGCTTAAAGGTGGTCACACACCGGATGAGAAGCGCAGCGCCACGTCTTTAAAATTCGAACAAATTCTGTACGAGTGTACACACTCAGCAACAGCGAGGACCTTGTTCAAAATCCTGCCGCGACACAGAGCGCCATTTACGTCGTTTTTTATTAAATTTACATTATATTTGTCTCAAATCATCGTAAATGATTTCACCCTGTGCTGCAATATACATTTAATTTTACATTAATTTACAGAAATCAGCTGCAGCTTGAATGAAAATTGCTGATGTTATCGGATTTTCAGGTGATATTCACAATTCATTCAGTTAACGGATGTTCTGAGGTAAAGTGTTCAGATCACAGACTCAGCAACTATTGTATTTAATTGTACAGTATAATCATAACATAGTTCAGACATTATCTCAATTCCATAATGTCCTTAAACATAATGATATTGCTGGCCATAAACTGAGAAAGTGCGCGTCCGGTGTGCGATACCTCGAGTTGTCATAGACGCGACGCGGCTATTGGAATGGGAAACGTGACATTAACTGTTAACAGGGGGTTTCTGTGTTCATATATTTAATAAAGGGTTATTATTAAAGGTCCCATGACATGAAATTTTTACTTTCTGAGGTTTTTTAACATTAATATGAGTTCCCCTAGCCTGTATATGGTCCCCAAGTTTCTAGAAATTTTAATCGGTTTAAATCAAGCTTTTGCCATCTTTCTCTGCCTTTGAGAAAATGGAAGCTCAACCGGGCTGATCTTGAATCTCCTCCTTATGACGTTATAAGGAGAAATGTTACCTCCCCTTTCTCTGCTTTGCCCGCCCAGAGAATATTTTCCGCCCATGAGAAAATGAGCTAGGAAGTAGGAACTCGCGCGCGCGATTTTAGTTTGTCCACGAGAGATATCATGGCTTTTGAGCGAGCGAAGCATAATAATTGCTCAATAATTATGTACAAATGAACACCGAAGGGTCAATACAGAGCTGGGCTTGCTGAACGTCTGAAACTAAAGTCTGGATCAGTACCAACTCTCTTTGGCTCAGCTACACACCTCGGACAAGTAGGCTAAGTCAACTAATGATAAGTGTGTTGCTTTACTGTTTATGGTTACCAACTTGTTACACGTAGAATGTGGCTGTAACATTAGCTATGCAGTTACTTGCGCTAATGTAAAGGTAGACAGCATCAAGTATGTGTGAATACACACACTGTAACACGAGTGTTGTACACTTCTTTGTTATTTGGATAGTGTTAACCGTTTTCCTGTTGGTTATATGGTGCGCGCGATATCCGCATTTCAAGATCGCAGAGCTTGATGTAATTGTAATAAGATATATTACAGACGTTACAGATCTCTCATGAAAAGGCAACAGTAGGTTAGCGTTAGCTACATGATAATAACTGTAAACCATCCGAATAAAGTACCGTATCCAGACATAATATTTTAAACTAACCATTCGGAAACGTCCTGCTGGAGCCGCTGAGTTGCAACTTCTTCATCCGTTGCGTCTCCATCTGGATCAGATTCTGGGTCAAACTGAAATGCTTGAACGACTGCGTGTCTTCGTGCCATTGCAATATATCCAACGTAAACATGCATGGTACCGTTGCCGCAAGATGGGCAAGGCCACACCCACCCTCCACCTTGCGCCGCCTTTCTCCTCCTCATTAGCATTTAAAGCTACAGACACCGAAACGGCCTGTCTGAAGGAAGCTCATTCTGGGACTGGCTTGTAGTTGCTATAATTCTGCACCAAGGCTGAATTTTGGGAAAGGGATTTCAGATACAGTACTAGGGACCACTAAGGCCTGTATTAAAGCCTACAAAAAGTAGCATGTCATGGGACCTTTAAAATTAAGAACCCTGTTTTCTTTACTCATCTTATTTTTGTATTTGTATTTGCGCTTGTTTTTTTTTTTTATTCAAATCTGCTATCTGCATGACTTTATTGGCGCCGGTGCAACAATAGGTTTAAGAGCTTTTCAGTTCTTCAGGAAACCTTCAGACAGTGTTTTGCTTCAGTTTGAAACCAGATAAACTTCACATGCTTGTCTTCCTTCGCAAAAATTTGCCATGGATTGAGTACGCAAGAAGTAAAAATGCATGTGCCTTGTGTTTATCAGTATCCTTATGTTTGTTGGGTAAAAAAGAAAAACTATAGTATATAAACAAAGTAAAAATTAATTTGACTGATAACTACCCCCCATAGATTCTATAGATATCGCGATATATCGATATTGTGAATTATTTTGGCCACAATAACCGTGGTGTGAAAAATCTAACATCGTGACAGCCCTAATATATAGGCTATATGAGGCACCTTTATTTTGATTCTCTTCACATCTTCACAAGCAAGCTATCATTGAGCTCTACTTTAAAAAAAATAAATAAATTCTAGACCCATATGATTAAAAAAAAAAAATTATCACCCGATATCAAAATTACCCAGCTTATCTAAGATATTAAAAAAAGTTATATTGGGACAATTATCAACTTTTTTAACCAAATTATTTTAGATAAATTTCAATATGGTTTTAAGACGTGGGCATAGTACTGAATCAGCCCTTTTAAGGGTTGTAAATGACCTCTGGCTATTCAGTGACACAGGTAATCATGTGGCATTAACTCTATTGGATCTCTCAGCAGCTTTTGATACCATTGGTCATTTAATCCTGAACTGCTTAAAATAGTTTGTTGGAATCCAGGGAATGATTTTAAATGTTTTTTCTCTTACTTGGAGCAAAGATCTTTTACAGTGAAATTTGGTAATTATTTTTCCTCCCAGTGCCCATTACCTGTGGGGTCCCACAAGGATCCATTATGGGTCCAGTTTTGTTTTCACTGTATGCTCCCTTTGGGAATGATAAAAAAAATAAAATAATACATAGTAGGCCTATCTCCTACCATTTCTGTGGACGACACTCAAATTTACTTGCTTTTGAGACCGAATAGCAAGGACTCAAGTGCAATATTCCTTAACTTATTTAGCTGCAGGGTCAAGTAAAGTACTTGGGAGTAATTTTTTGATTCCTCTTTGAAGTTAGATACAGGGATAATATTGTGGTTCGGAACTGTTCTTTTTTTTTTTATCTAAGGGCAATAAAATGGACTACTTGCATTGAGCTTTGTGACGCACTTCTGTTTTGAAATTGTACAGCTAATTTGTTTCTGGTTATGTATTTTTTCATTGTGCTGTAGTCACCTAGTTGACTAAACGCCACCTAAAATGATTGTCTGCGAGAAGAGATATTCTGATTACTGTGTAAAGAATTTTCCAAACTCAACAGATCATGAAGTTTTAATCCAACCTAAGCATATCTGAGAAAGCAGCGGCTGTTAAATGTATGCGATTTAGTTAATTAATTAATAAAATGTATCTCTGTTAAAGCTACAAAAGTGATTTTCTCTTTTGTTTGATTAACATTGGTGACACAAACAGCTGCGGGTATATTAGGCTGTTGTAACTTTCAGAAGAATGCGCGGATCCAATAATAAGTTAAGATAAGTCAGTTCCAAGATTATGGAAATATTTTTAACGACCGTTTAAAGTCATACCTGTACTCACTTGCATTTGTACTCACTTGCATTTGTACACATTATAATGTTTTTTTCATTGGTTTGTGTTTTTTTTTCTTTTATATTGCATGTATTGTTGATTGATTGTTAATATTATTTGCATTGTACAGCACTTCGGAGTTGCTGTGTAGCCTGAAAGGTGCTTTGTAAATGAATAAATACGAATACTGTTACTACTACAAATGAAACTCTTTCTGATTAGCCACTTGACAAAATAGTGTTGTCAAGTCCACTAGGGATGCTCCTATCAGGATTTTTGCAGCCGATATAGACTTAACGATGTGTCTTCATCCTTCAAGCTTTATGTAATATGTAAGCTAGAGGTCGACCGATAGTTGATTTTACAGATAACAATACCAAGGTTGGACCATGCTGGCCGATAACCGATTAATCAACCAATAGTTTTTAAAATGGATACTGAATGAAAACAAACATAACACATAAAATAGTGCTGAACTTTATTACAGAAATTAAAAAATGGTACTCAACCATGAAAATGTACTGTACTTTTTAAATATAATTTTTTTAAATATATTATACCTTGATCATGCAAGTTCATAGTGAATTAACTAATGTTAAGACATACAACTTTAAAATGTAAAAATGTATTTGTAAATGTTGAAATTAGGGCTGCCCTCGACTAAAGATTTTTCAGCTAGTAGTCGTTCATTTAAGTGATTAGTCGACTAATCGCGGGTTTAGGTTAGGTCAACTTTATTATTCCCAATGGGCAATTTCACAGCCAACAGTAAACCATACAATCAGCAAGAACAAATGCATAACACCACAACACACAAAAAGAAAGGGGGGAAAAAAGACTTCCATAAATAATTTACCTAGAACAATAATAATAAATAAAAATGGCAGCTGGTACAAAATAATTTTAAAATCTATTCATCCGACGAAATGGCAGATAATATCTACTAATAGAAGGAAGAAACTTGAAAACATTCTGCAAGGAATGGCTAGAATCTCTCATAATTAACTCAGCCTTCCTCAGAGTCCTGACTTCATATCAATTAGTGGTGCCAACAAACTTACCACACACTTTCACAATACCCTGTAATCAATTTCTGTTTTTAAGATTAGGCTAAGTGACCCATACAGCACACAAATGAAAAGGTAATGACAGATTCAATAAAACAAGAATAAAACATTTTCAGAAGTACTGTCCACATTAAAATCACAAAGCTTCCATAAAAAATACATACGCTGATGGGCTTTCTTGCACACAGCATCCACATGAGCCTCAAAAGTAAACTTTTCATCTATTACAGTACCAAGGTATTAAAATTGATGTACAACCTCAACAGCATGATCATTAATAATGATCATTAATAACCACATGAGAGATGACTTTATATTAAGTCATAAATCATAATAATGAGTCTTTAACTGCCTATATAAAATGCATAACATAATCAGCGTTCAAGCACACACATAAGTTTGCCACAGCGCACCAGCAAATGTAATGATTATGAATGTGTCGTGAAAAAAACTGAAGGAGACTTGTTTCAACATTTTTATAATTTATTGGTAATGTTTTCGGCTGCAGAGATTAAGTCAACGATGCTGACTCGTCATGTCTGCAGTAGTGGACGCACATACTGTATATGCACGTTTCATATGGATTACATAATCTGAGGATATTTATTTTCCATTTGAATTTGTTCATTCAAAAGAAGACACTTCAAGCTTTTGGTATGTTTTATCTTACCTCAAGGGCATCCAAGATGTAGGTGTCTTTTTTTCCGCAGTAGTATCAATTTTGATATTTTTAGGTAAAACCGTTCTTGTCTGTCAGTCATATAATGCAGGTCTGTGGTCACTGTCTCAAAGAGCATGCACAGAGTCCAAATTAAAACAATTCCCCATCATCCAAATTAAATAATTCCCCATCGTAAGTACACATTGATGGCCTAAGACACGAAACAAGTGGTTTGTGTGAGAAAACGAACAGTTTTTATATTGTTTTTACCTCTTATACACAGCCACGACCAAGTGATCTGAGGGCGCACGCGCATCCTGGTGTGTGACGTGTACGCAGACTGGTGAATAGATATATACACTAGATGTCGCCTTGTCTACGGCAGTTCATTGGAACGAATGTCTTTAAGGCGACATCTAGTGTATATATCTATGCACCAGTCTGCGTACACGTCACACACCAGGATGCGCGTGCGCCCTCAGATCACTTGGACGTGGCTGTGTATAAGAGGTAAAAACGATATAAATACTGTTCGTTTTCTCACACAAACCACTCGTTTCGTGTCTTAGGCCATCAATGTGTACTTACGATGGGGAATTGTTTAATTTGGACGATGGGGAATTGTTTTAATTTGGACTCTGTGCATGCTCTGAGACAGTGACCACAGACCTGCATTATATGACTGACAGACAAGAACGGTTTGACCTAAAAATATCAAAATTGAAACTACTGCAGAAAAAAAGACACCTACATATTGGATGCCCTTGAGGTAAGCTAAAACATACCAAAATTTAATTTCAAAGTGAACTATCCCTTTAAGTGCCTAATTATAGCGCACATTTATCTAGGTTAACATTAGAGCGAGCGGACTTGTAAAGTTTCTACTACTTGCATGTTTCAAGTGATAAGCCATAGTTGAGGTCGATGAATGTTTGGATTTCCTGCCATTAACAATCTCAATCTGTCCATTACAGCCTGCGTGATTTCGCCACTTTCTGTGGAGATTATTTTTTCTGCGACTAACTGACTAATAAAATTTTGGTCGACCAAGCCTCTTCTAGTCAACTAACGGTTAGTTACACTCATAGTTTCATAGTTAGAAACACTTTTATTAACCTTAGTTAATGTTACAAATGGACTCTTATTGTAAAGTCACGTGTTACTATTTTAAATAAATCCAAGCAAACATGCTTCTAGATGGTCATCTTTAAATATCTACACAAAGTACACGTACTGTATAATGACAATGGACCCTCCTTCTCAGCTGCTCTAGCAACTGATGCAACACGGAAAAACTATCGGTATGGATTTTTGCCGATAACCGATTACTGGAACAATCAATCTGTCGACCTCTAATGGAAGCTCTCTATTGACTCCTGATACCCTGAAGGCATTTTTAATGATTTCACGTCTTAATGGGGTGTACTTAAAAAGTAATGGATTATATTTTAAAAAGGGTATTAAGTACATGGTCTCTTTTGTTAAACTTTTCAAAGTTCTAGAAATCCAATTTTGATCATGTGTGGAGGTTCTTATGTTACAATATTGCTGAAAACCCCTGAAAAAGTGATGCTATTTATTTATTTTGTTATTCATGCTTCACATGATGAATATTAGAAAGTAGGCTATATATGACAGGTCATAAAATCAGCTTGGGCTTGTTCACACAATCAGGTCAACTGCATCTGGGCCAAATTTTGTGTTGATCTCAAAGCAATCAAAAGTTATGGCATTTGGAATAGAGCCCGACCGATAAAGGATTTTGAAGGCCGATATCGATACAAATATTTGTTGGTTTTAAAATCCGATATATCGGCCGATATTATTATTTTTATTTTTATTTTTTTTCAGAAAAACGCGCAACAAAACATTAACAGATTTCCCTAACATTAGTTATTTGTAGTTATTTATGAGTTTTAACTAAAATAATATAATGCATTTTAAAAAGAAACTTGTTTCTTTTATTGTCACAACAGAACAGAGGAACATCAAAATATATTAAAGTTCTGATAAATAAAATGTCTAAAAATACAAACTTAAGATATGAAACGTAAAGTCCTTTGATTTGGTTGTTGTTGTTTTTGTTCAAAGTTACCAGTTTTAAAAGACTTGGTAAGCTTCATAAATATAACTTTGAATAGGACTGGAGACAAATTCTGTTAAGTTCTATCATCATCATTTATATTATAATTAAACAAGATAAAGGTCACTCCTAAATGTTTGTGTGCATGTGTAATAATTAGTCCCACTCCCTACATTGCCTTATAAGCTACCTTATAATTACAATGTCAGCTTGCTTATCCCTTTACCTGCACTTTTTAAATTCTTTCCATCAAGCTACATCAAACCATTTTCAATCATCATCAGTTGCTGCCTGCCTTAAACTATTTAGCGATCTAAATCCATTATGTGACTCGTTAATGCTGCGGCTGAACGACAGTCTGCAACGCACACTTGGCGTCATTGGATTTCACACACGTGTAAAAGAAAAGCTAACTTTTATGCACAAGCTACGTTTGATACTTTTTCTCTGTCTAAAATGTTCACTCCTCGCAACTTACATTTTACAATGCAGGGACTGAACTAGAGATATGCTAGTTATAAATACAGTAATCATTACTCTCGATACCAAGTGAAGGGGGGTAGGGGGAAGAACATTTCTCGAAGAAATGAGACACCACTCGATTACCGTTTGCGTCATCTTCCCTTTCCGCTAGCTGGCTGCTACGTCAACAGAGGCGATACGCGTTGACATAAACAAACGAAGATGCGGTCGTCTCGGGTTGTGATATCGATTGCCTGGTCTCTCTTTGCACGCTTGTGTGCCATCAGTCAAAGACATTGTTTCATTGTATTTAACGGCAGCGCCGGCGACACCATAGCTAAGCAAAACATTTGCAAACGGCAAATAGCGCATAGCTCCTAGCTAGCGGTTAACTAGCGATTCAAAACAAAAACATTACAATTAAAACCGCTTGAACATTTTATTAAAAGTATCATAAAACACGAGTGTCATTAAACTGCTGAAAATACTTACATTTGTGCGACTCACTTCTGAGAAATTCCTACCCCTATCTTTCGAGTGTGGTCCTCCGCAAACTTCGTTTCAAGGGCTATGTAGCCCTATGCCTTGGCCCTAGCCCTTAGTCAAAATGAGAATTGGGACACCACTTCCCCTCACATGAACGCGCAAAACCGAGGGGAAGGGGTAAGACAGAGAAATGAGACGCAGCCTAAGTTCGTTGTGGTGATCTCACTCACGGATAACTGGTTCTCTCTGCCCAACTTTGGCTGGATCAGCAGGTTGCAGGATGTGTGGCGCGTTATACACGAGTGTTGCCAACAGGGACGGTGTAGAGTACCCTCTGGTGGACAAACTATACAACCCCAACCCTCATGACATGGTTGAAGGGTGTTTCGTCCGTTTTTATTTTATTTTTGAAATATTCATTTACCGGCCATTATAAATGCTGATACCGATAGTTTGGAAAATGCCTAATATCGGCCTGCCGATAAATCGGTCGGGCTCTAATTTGGAACCATGGTAGCCTTTTTATCAAAAGTCCAAAAACCTCTCCAAACAAGTGATGTGTTTTACTGAACATAAGAACTACTTGTATGAGTAAAATATTTATAATTTACATTGGGCTGTGTTGAAAAAATCGATTCACCGATTCTGAATCGATTTTCATATTAATTTCTAAAGATCGATCCGTAACTCAGAGGATTGATTTTCCCCGTGAACTTTAACTTGCCGCGTCATTGAATTCACGCATGCGCGCGAGGTGGAAGGACATTAAAACAATGTCAGTAACGTTAAGCAAGCGGTTGCTTTGAAAACTCCAGAAACGCTCAAAGCTGCGATCTGGCACCATTTCGGGTTCAGAAGCAATGCAGAGAACGAGCTTGACAAAAGCAAAGGTTTTCTAAAGGTTTTGTAAGTTCAAATTTTATTTACATTCTGTGTAGAGATGCGCGGTTGGCGGTTACAGCCGCGGACTCCGCGGATAAACCGTGGATCGGGCGGATGACGTGACGACAAATTATATTTTAATTAAATTCGGATGGGTGGCGGGCGGTTAACCAATCAAATAAAAAATATATGCATACATTAAGCGGATGGCGGGCGGGTGCGGTTTTGAAAATTGGTCAAAAACGTTGGTGTTGACGGATGAGTTTTGTTTTGTGATGCGGTTGAAATAATAGCCCATCCGCGCATCTCTACTGTGTAATGTTGTCTGTGAAGCCAGTAACCAACAATCTGTTTACATTTGCACTGGCTTAGAACAAATGTGTTCTAAATGTTGATCATTAAAATAAAAAATAAAGGTGCATTTGCATCTGAACTGTAGCAGCTTTTTGGAAAATTCTTAATGTCATTTTTAATAATACATCAGGTTCGCATCTAAATAGGGCTGGGCGATATGGCTGAAAACTGTATCACGATATAAGTGTTTCATATCGGTCGATATCGATAATTATTGAATTTTTTTATAACATATTTAAAATAAGGACCAGTCCAGGAGACAAATATATTACATTTAAAGATTTTTTTATTTTAAACTTAACCTACTTTTGATTATAATCCCATCAGTTATAAAGGCAGAAATGTCAACACGACCATGGAAAACTCAAAAGTCTAAAATCACAATGAACACTTAACAATTATCTCTTAACATTAAGGTGCAAAATTAAAGAATACGTAAGAAATGCTTTATAAAGGGGTGGGCGATATGGCAAAAATATAATATTACGATTTCTTTCTATAAATTCTATAAATCTATTTCTTTCTATTTTCTATAAATTATACATTGATACTTATTAAAGCTATTAATAAAGTTATTAGTCAAGAGCAGTGAGTGATTTTCTCTTTACATTTTGTTTTTATTAACATTAAAGGGATAGTTCTCCTAAAAATTCTAATTTTCATAATTTACTCTCTCACGTTGTTTTAAACTCAAATAAGTTTCTTTCTTCTGTTCAAAATAAAAGTTATTTGGAAGAATGACCAACAGTTGATGTACCCCAGTGACTTCCTCCTATGGAAGTCAATGGGGACCAGCTACTGTTTGGATACCCACATTCTTCAAAATATTAATATTAGAAAATATTAGAAGGCAATTAATACAGGGTTGGAACAACATTAGAGTGCGTAAATAATGAGAATTTTTATTTTTGGGTGAACTATCCATTTAAGGACAAGCGGCAGCGTGTTTACTATTACTGTCTCTTTAAGAGCTGCGCGCGACGCGTCTATTATACACGCATTTGACAAGCAGATTTTCTCTCAATTTTCTCAAGTTTGCTTTTACTTTAGACATATCCGACTAGTTTATGTAAACCTTGTGTGTATATAACAGTATTAGCAAAATAAGACTCGAAAGATAACTTAGTATTCAGGCGCTGGTAGACAGGCTTTTAGTGCATGTGAGCTTCACATGTACGCGCTGAGAAACGCACACGATGTATGAAATGCTGAAATGCATCAGCACGCGAATGCTAACAGAGAAACTGACGACGGTCTTGCATAATCTGCAGACGACATTGGTCTGACTACGGTCAGACTTTAAGTCAGGCGAGCTGACTTTTTCTGTTTTATCTAGTTACTAGAGAGTGAGTGCCTTTGTTCATGCAATCAAACTTGCTTTGCTGGTTTCTTCCAACGGAAAAAATAAATAAATTATCGAACGTTTTATCGAACGCATTTTTTATTGATATTGATTAAGTGTCTATCGCGATACATATCGTTATCGTTTTATCGCCCAGCCCTACGTCTAAATAATCGGTCTACTGCTGCTGATATACCTCTGCGTCCTCGGTCGTCTACACTAGTGCAAGTTTGTGAAAGCAGTTGTATCAACACTCTGGAAGGGGGATTGTTCTTTACAACCACCAATACTCCATTAATTTGCAGTTGAATGTCTATAATAATAGTATCAATATGTTGCATAACTACAGTCCTGTAATTCAGGTAACAGCTGGAAAAAAATGCTTTTTTCAAAAACCATTATCTAAATCTCGAAGATCGGATCGGATCGAATCGAATCGAATAATGATAATCGATTCAAGATCTTGAGAATCGGAATCGATTCTTGAAATTTGAATCGAAACCCAGCCCTAAATTTACATAGAATAAGTAACAAGTAATAAGATCGTGATTGATGAGTGATGATCTTCCAGTGCTGTTTCAGCTGTGCGCTCCTATTCTATGCCACACGGTAAATCAAGTCCCGTCAATCTGAGCGATCAATCCAATCCGTGCTCCAGCTGTAAAGCAGTATCCGATTGGTCTCTACACAGTGCCCCTATCCACCATACCCGAGATCCAGTTTCCATTGGTCAAACTTTCGACATTGTAAACACTGCTTCATGATCCCGACGTGATCGAATCCCAAAATTCCTATAGCTCTAGCCAAGCAGCATGTCATGTTGTGTGTGTGTCTGGGCTCGTTTGAATTGATACAACCTGTTCTAAATAACGATGTGTGATTTACTATGGTTTACTAATGTTTCACGAAGTTACAAAGCAGAACATGAAGCAAAAGCCTCATCTGTATGCTGTTTACATGCGCGTTGCTGGCGACTTTTAACGGTTTTGTGTCAATAACTTGTGATTGGTTGAGTCCTGCACAGGTCCTGTTTGGTAAACCCGCAGTATTCAACAGAACACCCAACCTGTTATCCAACAGCAGCTCTAATTTAATTCCGTACCTGGACCGTTTGACATAAAGACAGAGACTTGAAACGCACACGCATTAAATGTCAGGTAGACAAAAATGATTTATGTAACACAAGCAATCAAGTCAAAATAGCAGTTCAGTTTAACCTAAAGAAATTTCAGAAATACGTTAATATTGTACAATAGAATGTACTTCTCAAAATAACAACAATAATACAATTTATTTAAACATTATTTGAGGAATATATTTCGTCCATGTTTTAATTTAGTAAATCTCTGTTGTGCAGCACTTGATTAAATTTTAAACGTTAATTAAATTATGCATTCATTTGATTACTCCAGTTCCTCAAAATATTTGTATTATATCATAAAAACAAATTTTCTGAATAAAACACATTTCATAGGGCTCTGTTATTCTTAAAAAATGTAATTAACTACTTATTTTTATCATTAATAATTTATCTAATCCAGTCAATTATTTGATTAGTCATGTTTTTGATTGTTGAAATTTGAATAAACAAATCAAGTTTGTTACAATAAAGAATTTGTTCAACCAATAAACATGTTTTTATTCATTTAACGGTCATTTTAACTGATAATGTAATGATTGAAAAAATGATATAAATCGCAATATTTTGCAATATGTTATCACAAACTCTGCATATCGCAAATTTTTTTTAAATTGCTATAATATTGTATCATATGCACCCCATGCACTTTATTACATTACATTATTTTTGACTTGTTAGTGTTGTCTTATTTAATGCATGTTTAAATCACTCATGAAAACAAATAATCACATCTATCATTTAAATGTTAATATTTCAACAAATTGGAGAAGAAACATATCTATTTGTATACTAATATTTTGAATGTTGGTTATTGTATCTAAAAATAAATAGTAGGATACACTGATATAAATATTTTGTCTTATAAGATTATTCTTTATATTTGAAAGTTGATAACCGATATATTGGCCGATGCATTTAAATCCAAATTGAAATAGTTTTTTGGAAAGCCTGATTACAAAAACAGAAGTCTCACCATTAAAAGCCATGTCCCAAACACTTCAACATAAATCAAATGTATACAATACAGTAGACTAGTTTGAACCAGTGTAAAATTCCTTAAGATTTCTTTATCAAAAATTGCTTTACAAAGAAATAAAATAATGCCAAAATAATGCAAACAAGTCATTGGACAACACTTATAAAGAATAAAAATGCATGTGCCATGGATAAATAAAATGGAATAGCCATATTGTTGATGACAGTAATATGAGAAAATAAGTGCTAGTTATTAATGCATCTGTAATGAAGACCTGGGCTGAGTGAGATCCATGTGCAGAACACCCTCATCACATTAAAAATAACATTTATATAAGAGATTATAGTTTTGAAGTGCTGGAAAAAGATGTGTTGTACTTGTAAGCGTTTGACTATTTCTGTCACAATACCATAGGTATGGTTCGAGTTACTACATTAGCCTAAATCCATGGTGAATTTTGCTGATTTGTGGACTGAAAGCCTTCTATAAGTGTTTCTCCTGGTTTCTACGTCAGCGCTGTTTGATCTGAAATCTATGGTTTATAACAATAATGTTATTTATTCTGAGGCGAATTCAATGGATTTCTTCACTGGATCTCCAGAGTCTGGATCTCCTAGTAACAATGTCGCGTGATCGAGATCGGCCCGTGACTGGCAAGTTAGCGGCTCTGGTTCGGGCACTGCGCTGTCTATTATTGGTCCGAACTAATAAACGGTCCATGAAGCATAAATGAGTAGCGCATTTTCGTTCCGCTTTTCATTTTGTTTGCATTCGCTGCTCGGCAACGTTGTAGTCGCGCCAGCGCAACCTAAATAAATATCTGGTCGCACCAGCAGGAAAAATGGTCGCAAAATGCAACCAATTGGTCGCAGTCTGGAGCCCTGTAGCAGACGGTTGATTTAGCCAGTCTGTCTGCTTCCTGACCTGAGCCCCAATTTATGTTTGAACTCTAAGACTATGTGCCATATTACTAGAGAGAAGAGCAGCACCATCCCAGGAGGGATAAATACCATCTCTTTTCAACAGGTCAGGTTTGCCCCAAAACTTTTCCAATTGTCTATGAATTCTATATTATTTTGCAGACACCACTTAGACAGCCAGCCATTGAGCGAGGGCAGTCTAAGTATCTCATCACTCCGGCGAACAGGAAGGGGGCCAGAGCAAATTACAGTGCCTGACATCGTACTTGCAAGTTCACACACTTCTTTAACTATAATTTTAGGGATCTAGTGTGCGTGAGAAAAAACGCACGGATGGCACGCTAAGAGGCTAGTGAATTACTAGTGCGTTGTGCTAGCAATACCGATTTAGATTGAAGCTAGCTATGGCAGGTTAATGTGTGATGTTGAGTAAGCTATATTTAGCAGTATAAACAACAAGGAATGATAGTAAATAATGATTCAAAACAGAAAGATATACAAAGCTTACAGACGCAAACCAACTCAACAGCAGCAACAAGGCAGACAGGAGCAATTGATCAGCATACATTTTTGGGACGGCGCAACACAGCTCCCTATATTCAGACTGAAATTCCTCTGTCTGGTTCAGAATCTGCTTGCTGCACAAAGTGCCACAGACCTCTACAGAAGATTTGCAGTTCTTGAAACAAAGTTACTTGCAGTCCTGCCAGAACTCAATGTCGAGGAACACTAGATTCACTGGGCTCACAAGCTGTATGCTGGGAGTGGGTCCATGATGAAGCTTTCCCTATTAGATAAATATATGTGGACAATGTTTGTGATTGTGATTTGTGATATTGAAAAAGTAATTGAACACATTTTAGCTTAAGGTTGCAATGTAATGAAGTGCACTTCTGCTTGAATGTTGCTATAACTAATTGCTGAAATCACTCATATTTCAACAGATTGATCTGTCCCAGCTCTCACCAGAGGAGAAGTGGAGGTCTGTACTTTTCTTTATTATTGTTATTTAAAATATATATATTCACACTCATACTATCATAAATATGTATAATTTCTGCAATTAAATTGAGATATTCTTTACGTAATGTTTATTAAATGGAGGCACGGTGGCTCTGTGGGTAGCACTGTCGCCTCAAGAAGGTCTCTGGTTCGAATCCCGGCTCAGCCAGGAGGCCTTTCTCTGTGCAGTTTGCATGTTCTCCCCCACAGGGTTTCCATGCTTGAAAGTTCTTGAATTTCAACCATTTTGGATTCAAGCACTGGAAAGTGTGTGAAAACAAACATAGGTGCTTGAAAAATAAACATGAACTAGGGTTCATACAAGGTGCTTAAAGGGTCATGAAACACCAAAACTTCCGTTTTTTTTTTTTTTTTTTTTTGGCCTTTTTGTGACTGTGTGCCTAGGACAGTAAAGATTGACAGGAAAGCGTGGGGTGTAGAGAGAGGGGAACGGGATCGGCAAAGGACCTTGAGCTGGGAATCGAACTCGGGGCACCGAAGCCACAGTTGTGCTATATGTTGGTGCGCTAACTCTCTGCGCTGACCAAACACATTTTTTGAGATATGAACAGATTTTTACAGACTGCACGTCACTGAAAACACTAAAAGCTCTCAAAAGTGGAAATTTGTTATTTTTGCGTTTTTCAGAGCATTTTCGTTCTTCCGGGTTGAAAAGCAAAATCGAAGCAACGTCGTGGAATCTAAGGTAAATCTGCGTGTATCCGGAGTTTGTGATTGGCTGCTGGGGCTGGAGAACACAATTCTATGTCATCCGGTTCTGAGCGCTTCTCTGGATATATTCATGAGAAAGAGCTTGTTCAATCCAATCACTGCGTTTGACCACCAACACATGGAAAATATGACTAACAATATTTAGTAGGCCTATAAAACAACGCGCATGGGATCGCTTTCTGTGTGGAATGCTGCGATGAGTTTAACAATGCTCGCAACATGTATCATAGATCATATACGGACTGGAGTAAGCGTGTTTCAAGATTTTATGGACATTTCATATACTCTAGTGCTCTAAAAACGATCCAGCACCTTCAATTTGCACATTTCATCCTTGATCATAATGAATTAATTTGTGTCAAAATTGCACATTAGTCACACAGCAATAAAGTGGTTTACCGTTATTTCACAAAAGAAAGAGGTGACATGTAGCCTACTTATTCAGTCGTGTCTGTTTATTTGTAGTCACAGGACAGTATGTTTACATAACATTTAGAAAGAATGATCATTTTTACTAATATACCATACAAAATACGACCTGAGGAGCTTATATTTTCAGTCAGAGAAACAGAGGAAGCTCCCGTAAAACCGGATTGTCTTTATTTTATGATGCATGTAGAGCTAAATATAGATATCAGACAGTCCGGTACACTGTAAAAAGTTTAACTATTATTTACTAAATTTTTTTGGTGAAACATTATTACATTAAAAAAAAATTGAGTACATTTTAAAGCTGTGAAATCAATGAAATATACTGTATGAATTGAGTAAATGCAAGCAAAAAAAAAAAGTAATTCTGAGTAACTGCATGTGGTACATTAACAAATAAAATTGAGTAGAAATAATTTAACATTTAAACATTTTAAAAACAATATTTGTGAGTAATATTAAAGGTCCCGTAGTATGCCCCTTTTCACAAGATGTAAAATAAGTCTCTGATGTCCCCAGAGTGTGTATGTGAAGTTTCAGCTCAAAATACCCAACAGATCATTTTTTACAGTATGTTTAAATTGTCATTTTTTTGGTGCTCAGAAAAACGCGCTGTTTTAGTGTGTGCTCTTTAAATGCAAATAAGCTGCTGCTGGACGACCCAGGGGGCGGAGCTTCATGAGCTCGCGCTCAGTCTCTCAGGACAATTTCATCTCATGGAATGATGATAATATCAGAAACTCTCAGTAACGGTGTTCATTTCGAGTCGGACAATAATGCCTACAGAGTCAGAGTGCTGTATCAGGGCTCCAGACTAACTTTTTGCCTTGGTTGCACTGGTGCGCCTAACTTTTTTATTTAGGTGCACCAGCACAAAATTTGGGTGCACCCAAATTTTTCCTCGTCTGTATCACCTTTAACGCCACAATTTTAAGGTCACCTTTTTATCACGCTCTATACACATTCATATATATTATGTAAATGAATTTAAACAAGAAGGTGTAGGTAAAAACTTTTATTTATTTTTTGAAGCACAATTATTAACGGTATTCCTACTCTTACCGATACTGCTTATCGATACAGTACTTTAACTGTATTCTTATGCTTCTTTTTGTTTTATATATAATAAACAAAGATAAACAATAGATAAACAAAAGATAAACAATTAAACAAAGATACACTTTATATAGGCCTACACAGTGCTTTAATTTCAGGAAGGCCTACTACTGTTCAGGCATGGTCTAAAAAGAAATCCAATAAAGTAATAAAATGTAAAATAACACTGTAAAATTTGTCATAAATAGATTAATGCTTATTAAAGCTGAAGTTATTCTTTCAAGAGCTGTGAGTGATTTTTCTCTTGTTGTTTGATTTGCAGTAATGGCGCAATCATCAGCATGTTTATTAGACTGCGGCCCCTTTAAGACCGGGTGCAGATCTAATAGGCTACTGATGCACCATATTCTCCCAACTATTTCCATAACTACGTCCATTTAAGACATAAACTGTTTTTAGTGAATCTCAAAGCCGGTAATTTTGACACGCTTTTGTGTACAATCAGGGGCGCAACTACCCAGTGTCAGAGGGGTATGCAGCAACAATTTTGCCCCCCCCCCCCCCCCCCCCAAAAAAAAAACTAACTGTGTCGTGTAGCCTAATGAGTGAGTAACGAGTGATAGCTAACAGATTAAATAAGTACAAAATTGTCATTTATAAATAAAATGTAACTATACTTCACAGTGATGAATCCACTGCTGAGTGGACCTCTGTCCCTCTAGGGGTGTTCGGGGGCATGCTCCCCCGTAAGAAAATTTTGTGCTTTTTAATGTTGAATTCATCGATCTGGTGCACTTTGAGAGTTCAAAATTAAAAGCTCCAACCCATATTCAGTGTGCAAATTAAACAAAGAAAAAATCAAACCTTTTTTAGTAACAGCGTCTGTCTACATTACACTACTACATAATAATAACTTTATAATATTAATCCCATGATAGTAATAGCCATATATTGTAAAACAAATGCACTGAAAAATAAAGGAAACTTTCATAATTAGTTTTGTACTAATTTCTATACTTCACATTAAAGATGTGATTGGGCCAGCCTAGATCAAGAAAAGAACCAATGGGCCGCTGATCTAGGCTACGTGTTTAATGAAAAATGTAAATGACTTTTTTTTTTTTTGACCAATGCATTACAACGCATTACAACGGCACTAACCCAGCACCGCCAATTAAGCAAAACAATATCGCCTGCTCGCGATATTATCCCCCCCTCTCTATGTCAAAATTATATGATGGAATCTTATGAATATCCTACTCTAGCCTGTTAGTACTTCAAAAAGTTATATAAATGCAGGAAATGCAGAAATTATTTAGAAACGCACAACAGCAGCTACATAGAGATTTAAAAAAAAAAAAAAATGAACATCTCTTTGGCGCCCTCCTGGTGCTGCGCGCCCCATGCGCCGCATATAGCGCATACCCACTTTTTGCGCCACTGTGTACAATTGATCGTTTAGACGCGCACAATCTGCACATGAAACCGAAAGTATAATTTGCTTGTCTCGGTCTGTTTCGGAGCGCGCGCCGCCATGCGAACAACATCTCTTGCGCAGATTTGTGTGTTTTTAATAGCTCTTTCAATTATTAAACGCGTCCCGCAATTTAGCAACAGTAGCTAGACTGCATTTACAACAATCACCGATCGTGCTGATTCTGATTCTGAGTGTTAGGGAGAAATGACAGCGTAATGCTGCGAAGGGAAGTTGCGCGTAGTTAGATAGTTTTTAATGGTTTTACCTCAATATATTATTTTTTATAATCTTTGGAAGCCGAAATTTAAAATAAAATCAGACTAATATAACAGACCTTAAGTGTAACCAGGCTACGTTTGAATGTTTAATTCTGTCCTCCGTCGTCACTCATTAAGCAGGGCTGTCGTGTTGTGCGAGCTGTGGCATCGCGTGAGAGAAGAGTGTGAGTTCCGTCAAAGGAGAACAAACGCCAACAAACGTTCGTGGAGAGGCAGCGGATGCGAGGACGTTAGGTGCACCAGTGCGACCTAGGAAAAATGTTAGTCGCACACTTACAAAATTTGGTCGCATATGCGACCAAATTGGTCGCACTCTAGAGCCCTGTGTATAGAGATGAAACCGGTATAGTTTAGTAGTTTAATTACGGTTATTATAACGTATTTTTCATCTGCTTGTATGTATCCATTATTTATTAATAGCCTACAAGTCTGCTGTCTGAATGATGATCAAACATACTGATGAGTTTAATAAAGTTTATTGTACATCACACAAAAGATGAAGTGTCAGTTTTACTTCAGAAAATCACCGTAAGAGCTGAGTAAACACAGTAAGTAATTAGAAGTGCGCAAGTACATAAACGAATTTCGGTAGAGTTGAGGGAGCATTCCTGTGGGCGGAGGTTAGTCAAAAAACAGTTTTAATGACGTCATTAAAGAAGGAAGTAGAGGGATGTAGTCCAAACGAGCCGTTCGATGTAGTCAACTTCTGTTAAATAAAATATCTCGCTTGGAATTGAACTTTGAGCTTTATAATTTTACAGATATTATTTATACTGTAACAACAACATTACACACTAACTAAAGTTTGAAACATGGGATCACGAAGAACGGGACCTTTAACTGTTTTTATTTATGAGTAGGCCTAATATTAACTTTTTTTATTTTCTATAAACCTTTGTAAAATAGTATTCCATACAACCACCAGTATACATGACATTGGCCTTTATTGTCGATTAGTAAGTAGGCCACAGCAATATAGCACATTTTACACTGTTTTTAAAATATTGCCTACATTTAAACTCATTTAACAAACATTTTATAAGTCAAAATGAAACATTTAAACATTCAGGTAGCCTAATTCAAGTGTAATCAACCAGTCTGTTATCCAATATCCACCGGATCAGCGCTGGTTCTCGTGCTGGAGGCGGACTCGCGCTCTGCGGGTGAACTTCGAACTTTAGACCGCCGTCCTGCATTTCACTCATAGCCGAAAGATACTGCGAGCGACTGACTCCATAACCTGCCAATAAACAAACAGTGACAGTTCTGAGGACATTTTATCATCCAAATTAATTATATTCATTATCATTAGGAATAAAGTCGTGTATTTATGCAAGGCATTTCAATCACGCGAAAAGACAGTCGCGACTCTCGTTTAGGTGTCAAATTGTTGTTTTGCATTAAATAAAATTATTTAAAGCACAGTAATGATTTTATAGATAAAATAAAACCTGAATTTCACAGAGGAAATGCACCAAATCTATTACGCTGAGAAGAGAACTGTTGTTCTGGAGACACTGTAGAGTTCAAACAGCCCGCGCTCACTCAACTGTTGAGTTGTCGTCACGTCAGAGGGTGGGGGAGGGGTGCTTTGTTTTAATTGAGTAAACTTACTCAATTTCTTAAGAGTGTGTTAAATATATTAATAATATTGATTTGAATTAAGTAATATTTTTGTTTCTTGAAACAGATCAGTTAAATTCAACATTCTCAAATATTTGTATTGAAATTTCACAAATATATTAAGTGTATTATAAAGAAATAATTGGTTAGTCAAATACTAAATCATTTTATTGAAAAAAAATTAAATATATCTGTAAATTTTAGATAAAATTAACTGTTGGATTTTTAGTCAATTATTTTGGTATGTTTAACTCAAACAATCAAGTAAACGATATTCAGAGATTTTATTAAGTTAATAAAGTTAAATATTTCTGTAATATTTACCAATATTTATTTTTTAGAGTGTATAAAGAGAGGAGATGTACAGACAGATAAAATAAATACACGATTGTGATAGCCTATATGATTTGTCTGATTTCTTCAAGTGGCCATATTTACCATGTTTACTATGGCAATGGTTTGCGTGCATAGTCTTTTGCATTGCATCTGCCTTATACGGTGATCAGAATCCACATCAGAAGGTATTCAAACACTTGCTACTATCTGAAAGAGAGTTTTGAGCTAAAATGATTTTAAAAGTCTTTAATGCTGATCAGCTGGTATATGGAGTCATCTGCAGGGCTGCTGTCTCTAGACTCACTGGCCCGCTTTGGCCCAAGGTATTCGGCGGGGGCGAGGCCCGATCAAGCCCCGGAAGTGACTGTGGACGCTACTGGCCCTGGCATGCCCGCTTTTGGCCCCCTTTTATGATCATTATTACGAGGACATCAAATATCACGATCTTTACAATTCATTTGAAAATCGAAAGAAATCGTAGAAAAGTAAGTCTTCAAGATCGATCACAATATAAAATCGTCAGATCACCCACCCCTAGTCTTAAATGAACGTAAACAGTCAAGAAAGACAACGCATGTGTATCAGTATTGGCATTTTGGATCCATGTAGTATGTTCACACTTGGCATGTTTGGTTCAATTAAAATGAACCCTGATTCGATTTGTTCTGTTATGCCTCGTTTCCACTGAGCGGTACGGTACGGTACGGTACGGTACGGTACGGAACGGTACGCATTTATTTGCGTTTCCACTATCAAAATTTGTGAATGGTACCAAAATGCCGAACCGTACCGTACCACTTTTTAGGTACCCTTCCATTGGGGTACCTAGCACAGTGGAACGGTACTAAAAGGTGGAGCTAGACTCACTGCAGGACGTTGATTGGTTGACAGAGAATCGTCACTTGCGCGTGCTACAAGAGGAATGACAACATAAGAAGCGCCATTTTTTAATATACAGTTTAATATAATACTACTGTTACTGTATCACGAAATGTCATTTTAAGAGTTTTTCAGGCGAGAATGTAGTTGTTTAAAGCTCAAATCTGTGGTTTATTTATAAAGATGATTTTTTTTTCCCGGTTGTGAGATCCATGCGTTCAGCGGGCGCTCGGCGCTCATGTTTCCCGGCTGGATGAGCCTTGCCTCGGCGTTCGTCGCGGACTCCGACGGTAGTGGTTAAACATAAGCTATAATTCGTTTTGTGTAGACCTAACGGGCGATCTTTGGTCTCGTGAATATATAATGAGTTCCCTGTCAATCGTTTTGGCTGAGGGCTAAGTTTAGTTTTATATTAACGTTATTTGTGTTTAACTACTTGTAATGTTAGAGCGCTGCATTTGGATATTTGACTGAATTGTTTGCTTTATTTCTTATTGTATAGCTTCTTGTACTTTACTTAAACTTTTATATAGGCTATTATTGATAAAACTGAAATTTTACAAAAAGAAATATGGTTTCTTGTCATTTTTTATTACAAGATTATCACTGATGTTTATTGCAACATTTGTACAAATGCATATATTGCCTGGAATATGTTTATTTTATTTATTTTTTTAAACGAAAAGAGGTAACGTTAGGGTTGTGTTTTAAATTTCGTTTCGTTATAAATAGAATAACGTATAACGTGCAGTGAATAATCAATATGCGTTGCGCATGAACCACATTTGTGTCCCTATAATGTTTAATTTATTTAAATGAAAACGAAAAGAGGCAGAGTGGTGTTTTATAACATATTTCGTTTTATTGTTGCTTAAAATGTACAGACAGAGTAACCGAGATAACCGGTGTATCAGCGACGCTTTTAAGAACGCGCTGTACCATTTGCATGTAGGAGTCGCACATGGCAAGTACAAACTTTGCGTACTTGATATTGAGAAAAGCCTAATGTCGGCGCTTGTCTTCTTGTGACAAACATGTCGAGGAGCAAGAATAAGATCTGCTGCATGTCATCCATTGTAGTTTACTATGTTCTTCTTCGCGCGAAAATGACGTCGATCGAAACACCACGCCTATCAAGTAAGGGTACTGTTGGCAGTGGAAACGCTAGCCAGATCATGGTTAACAGACCCGAACCGTACCGTACTGTCCCGTACCGTACCGTACTGCTCAGTGGAAACGAGGCATTAGTGCGGTTCATTTGAACGTGTGAACGCTGCCATCCGAACCCTGGTGCACACCAAACAAGCGAACCGAGACCCATCTTTCCAAATGAACTCTGGTGCGGTTCGAATGATATATGAACGCAACACGCACCCAAAGACATGTAAACGAACCAAAAACAGAAAGATTAGCTCAGATTGCAGATTGCTCACGCATACCTGTTTTTTCTCATCATAGTCGTGATGTTGCCATCACAGTTAGGTACAGGCATCAGAACCACGTCTCGTCGCAGTAGATCTTAATTTTTGTGTGACGGAGGGATTCTTGCCGCTGTTTTGACTCCTTTACATTTTATAAGCTCTTCACGAGTTCTCGGCTGGTCAAAATACCATCATACAGCAAATACAACGAGCGCATTTATCCCAGCACACAGCATTGTTTGGTAAGTTCATGCAAGTTCCGTCTCAAACTAGGCAATATGTCATAAAATCCAACCAGTCTGGTTGTGAACGTATCCCTATGCCTTTAGATCCGGTATCTTTTGGTTCGGTGATAAAAATGCAAATCTCAACGCTAAGCTCCAGATGTTTGTTTTTTTTTCTCTTTTTTTGTACCAAGCGAACGGAACTATAAGTGTGAACACACCCTTAGTGACAGCAGCCTTAAAGGGGTGGTAAAACACGATTTCACTTTTCTAACTTTAGTTAGTGTGTAATATTGCTGTTTGAGCATAAACAACATCTGCAAAGTTACAACTTTCAAAGTTTAAAGCAAAGGGAGATATTTGCTTTTAAAGAAATCAATTTCTAAGAACTACAAAAAACGGCCGGTAGGGACTACACGACATTCCTGCGGGCTTGCTGACATCACTAAGCCCAATATTAACATAAACCCCTCCTCCGATGAAGGATTCGCACAACGGCTAGTCCTGAAAGATGGAACAGTTCCAACTTTAAAAACAGAAACTGTTTACGAGCCACAACCTGTAAGTATGATTTATTTTTCGTCGTTGTGTTTTCCTGTAATAGTTCGTATTGTTAATTGTTCGCTGCAGCAAGGAAGTAAACGAAGGACAACGCTGTTTGGCTCCACAAACCAGTTTGTTAAATGCTAACGTTAATTCATACTTATCTGACAAACACGTACAAACTTCTGTTTAATACCACCAGCGCAGCGAACTTGGAATGTTCGTGGTTGTTGTCGTTTATGTGATCAGTGTAAATTATTATTTGATTATAGCTTTTATGTATTGTTTATCTACATGCTTGTTTATCTACATGCTAAACATGGTTTTGTGTTTGATTTGGCTACTGTTGTAAAGCCAAAGTTTAGTGTTCATATTGGGTTAATAGTTCTGGTGACAGATATTTAGCTACAATCGTTCTAAATATACAAAAGTAACAGTGCCATATAGCGATCACAATAGATCTGCAGTCTTAAAAAAACATACCTTTCTGAAACGTCCTTTAACAGCCGTTCTTGAACAGGTTCTGCTCGATCCTCTCCACTAACATTCTCTGGGTCTGATTCGGGCTCAAACTGGTATGGCAATATTGACGCCGTTGTTTACTGAAGCACAAACTACCGGTAAAGATAAGGGGGCGTGACGTTTCCAAACAACGTGCACTTGGCGGTTAGCGAATCACAACACACTGGGCCAGCTAACCAATCTGAGCCCATTGCGTATTTTGAAGGGGGGGCTTCATAGAACCTGGAAATCATCCAGTCGTTTTTACAAGGAGGGACAGAGCAGTGTAGAATAATGGTTAAATATGTGAAAAATAATGTGAATTTTTTAAAACGAAGCATGAACACATGTTACAGTGCACCCCACAAACACAATCAAGCCTTCGAAAAAAGGTGTTTTTACCACCCCTTTAAATTCCTACGGCCTGTTTTTAATGTAAATCAAACAACAAAAGACAAGGAAATCACTTTAATAAATGATTCATATTTTTATGATTAATGAATGCAATGCAATTATATGCAATGTTATTTTACATTTTATTACTTCATTCATTCAATTCTGAACCTGAAAACTACAGTTAGATACCTAAATAACCTGAAAAACACTGTTCATGTCATTTGTTTCTTTGCTCTATTGTATTCATTTGTGCTGTTGCTTGTAGTTTGCTTTGTTCTTATTTTCATTATTTTTTCCATGAACATAGCACATAGCTAACCATACTGAAACCCTGGCTTTTTGGTCGAGGCACAGCCAACGCGGGACTACAACACAGTCAGCGTTCGTCGCTGATAGTTCTTTGACGTTGGCTTGGTGTGTCCCTGGCTGAAGTTAGTCCATTGCTGCCACCTACTGGTGTAACTATGTAATCTGCACTGAAGTTGTTGGCTTGGCATGTCCCTGGCTGAAGTTAGTCCATTGCTGCCACCTACTGGTGTAACTATGTAATCTGCAATGAAGTTGTTGATAAACCCCCATCAAACTGTTTCTCGATACCAAGTACGCCAACTCTATAATATAAAATATTTATTTTATAATGTATTAATTTTATAATTTTTATAATTTATTAATTTATAATTTTATTTATTTTATATGTATTCCCCCCCCCCATAAGACTTGATTCAATTCGAGCACTGCTTAAAAAGAAATGCTAATTATAAACTTTAGTAAATATGCGACACTGCCTTGATTGTGCAAGTGACAATTCCTGTGTCAACTGTGCAGCCTGTAGCCCGCTTATAGTGCAGACACGATGTGGTGATGTGAAAGCATTTGCACATTTTGAGAGGGAAAGAGAGAGAGTGCTAGCCTGGCAAGCCAGACCTACATCAAGATGTTAGGTCTGGAAACTCACCATAGACACGGCTCAATCCGAGGGGCGGGATCAGAGTCCTGCACGGGTCCGATTTTGTAAATCCGCACCCGCCCGTACCCGCAGTTCTTCAAACCGCATCCGACCCGTTATCCGTCTACAGCACTAATTAAAATCCGCACCCGACCCGACCCGCTTAAAATAGAACCGACACCCGACCCGCACCCGAAATAAAATCAGTTTAGCCAATCACATTATAGACACAATTACAAAAATGTTTATTGCCAGGTCATACAGAAGTTATAACGACAATTAACACAAGGACAACTTCAGCCGAAGCTGTCAAAAGGCCGGTACATGAAGAACATGGCTAACGTTACCACAAAACTGAGTAACAGACGCGGCTACAACATTATATCTGCCATGCAATTTCGTCTAGCCTACATCTGACAATTTTGGGTTCAAACCTATTTTTTACAGTCTATGGTTCAAACGCCCTGCACACCACACATAAGTTACTGAACAGTGTTAAATTTGAAAAATACTGTTCGATAGAACTGCTTGGTTTGTTACCAGTTATCTGCGTGATTCCTCAGCGATGAAGTTCCACATTTGCGGCTATATCCAACACGAAAATGCATGCAGCAAAGCCTTTCACAATATTGTTTTCTTCAGATAACTCCAAATTTCTCCCACACACTGGACTTGATTTTTGGTGACGTATTGTCGACAACTTTACAATCTCCACTAGCTATTCTTTTCTTCAACTCCTCAGCATCCACCTCGACGACTGTAAGCAGATCGCGTGCGTGCGGTTATGAGGAATTTTTGTGAAAGTGAAAGTAACCTAGGTAACGTTATAGATCCTGGGAGGGCGAGGCGCGTGGGCACAAATAAACTGATGTGGATTTTAAATTATTTTATCAACTTGAAATACAGGAATATTTTTGTGTTCCTAAAAATATGCATTTTTTTTACGTTTGCATGTGATTGTTTTAAACCCGTGTTTAGACCCGTGTTTCCCCCTTGTCCGACCCGACCCGCACCCGTATCTGACAAAGTTGGATATTTTTCACCCGTTTGAGCAAAATTTGCGGGAACCCGTGCAGGACACTAGGCGGGATAAACGGCTGTCTTTCAAATTCCCTCTGCACGCAATAGGACAGCGCTTCAACCAACCAGAGCGTTTTCCCAACAGCGGAGCTAACTTTAGTTGATAGATTCAACTTTTGCCATATCTGGCCGGCAAAACGACGAACACATCTTCCTTTTTTTAAGAATGACTTAAGTGCCGTTCTTTGCTCTTTTCTCAAAGAAAAACTTAACTCCAAGTCCTCCAGAGTCGCGTCCAAAGCCGATTCGAAAAACCGTTGTTCTCCAGCAGCAGCAGCTCTTCTTTGTTTTCAAATGGCAGCCGTCTCAACTCTGTCGTCATATGTTAAGCCCGCCCCCGCCTACTCTATACACGACGTGATTGGCCTGACCCAATTTAGGTTTTTGCAGCTAGAAGGTCTATTGAGAGTTGCTAGACCCCCCTGGCTGCGAAATACATTTTGCTGCCGCTAGGGTGCGTCTAGATTTCTAGGCTAAGAGAGTCCAGTCTCTCTTAAAATGAGATTCTGTCAGTAATTACTCGCCCACATGTTGTTCCAACCCCGTAAGGATTTCGTTCATCTTCGGAACACAAATTAAGATATTTTTTATGAAATCTGAGAGCTGGCTCACTCCTTCATAGGCTGCTAGGTAATTGCATCTGCCGGCCCAGAAAAGTAAGTAAAGAAATTGTTAAAATAGTCCAAGTGACTACAGTGGCTCAACCTTAAGTTTATCAAGCGATGAGAATACTTTTTGTGCGAATAAAATCAAAAATATTGACTTTATTCAACTATTAATTTTCTTCCGTGTGGGCCTGTGACGTGAGTTCACGAGAGCACCACAATGCATGTGTGAGAACTGAGGAGGATATGGAAGGTAATGGAATTTTATTTTTTATTTTTTTTATTGGTCTTGTAACACTCTCTCTCCTCATCTCACTTATGCCGAGTTCAGACTGCACGATTTTCAAAGTAGTCGGGTCACTGTTCTTTTCACACTGCATGACTATCCAGGGTAAAATTCAGTTGCTGGTGTGTTCACACTGCACGATGCATCGGCGACAGGAGGTTTCACACTGCATGACTTTCAAGAGGAAGAATCGCCGACAACTCCTGTCTGGCCCGCAAACTACGTTTCGCAACCAAACACACGCGAGAAGTGATAAGGAAATAACGCAAAATCCCGCGTGCGTGAGACCGCAGTTCTCGCGCAAGTTTGAAATTGTTATTAAAAATGATAGCCTGCAAGAAGCTTGCGATCCAAATTGTCTGTGCACTGATTTTCAGCGGAAAGGAGAAAAAGAAAAACATTATGCGTGAGGAAATGGCTGGGAAGACAAGGGGAGCAAGGACTGTGTGTTCTGCAAAGAGAGTTTGGGGTAAATAATGTTGCAATGTGCTGCTGTTGCTGCTGGTCAAGCAAATGTTTGTGCTTTATTTCTGTTTGATATAATTGTAAATATATCTATTAAAATACTGATATTGTGGTCTATAACTCCTCCCCGAACTCCCCGCTGCTCTGTATCTTGCTCTCTCATTGGCTGTCGGTCATCGCCGATGTAGTTTTCAGTCAGCACTTTTCACACAGCAGGATTTTGAATCGCCGACAGGTCCAGATATTTAGCATGCCAAATATCTCACGGGCGTCTGCGACTCGTCGGTGATTCTCTCAGATCGCGTCTTTGCTCATTCACACTGCGTGATTGTCACTCGCGTGAACGAGCACCGATTTGCCTGTGATTTCGGGCATTTGTCGTCGATTTCTCAAAACCTGTCGGCGAGCTAAAATTGGGGCTAAAACATGCAGTCTGAACTCGGCATTAGAAATTGGCGGTGACCTGATTCTGCAGATGCAGCCTTTTCGTCGCACTATGACGTCATAATGTGACAAAATCCAAAATGATTAATCTTCGGAGCTTGGTTTCAGTAAAAGCTGTTTTTGGACTGAGGAAGTTTGGAGTTCTGAAACTTACAGGATGTTTTTTTTTAGTACAATGACCTCTTAGGCCCCGATCACACCTGACGCGTTTTTCAGGTTCGAAAACGCGAGGTGCACAGTTTTTACCATCACACAGAACGAGCAGTGCGCTGCGTTTTTTATGTTGCTAGGCAACTACTGAAACAGCTGTCCTATCAGTCAAGTAAACGTCAAATCAGCCTTTTATTAACTTTATTTACTTTCTGTTAACATTGTGGTAGTTACGGTTCGTGAAGTCGTTAAGCTCCTGGTAACCCGCGAGAGCACCACTAGTTTATCCTCCATCATCGCACTCTCCGGGCGTTCAAGCAACTGTAGCGTTCATCACTACAATGGAAGGCCCGCCTCTCCATTCACTCGATTGGACAGTGGAAAAAAACGCGATGACGTCGGGCGCCTTTTCCGCTCGGAGTTGCTTTTTTTTCAACTTCAAAAACGCGAGGCGCAGCAGGCGGTAAAACGCGAGGCGCAGCAGGCGCATAAACAGCGTGCAGAACGCTCGCTGCCATAGGAAACCAATTGAAAACAGGCGCCTCTCACTGCAAAAAACGCGTCAGGTGTGATCGGGGCCTTACATGTCAACAGATCAAGGAAAATTTGATTTCTCAATTCATGACTCAAATTCATGACTGCATTTCTAAGAGACAAAACAAATAATAATATTAATATTGCAGCATGCGCTGCAAACTGCAGAAGATACGTGCCATCAAATTCAGGCATCACAAGGCTGTTTCATGATTTGAAACAATATCACCCATTACAACATGCAGAAACTAAGAAATCTTTTTTCAATTAAGATACTTATTTTAAAAATTAAAAAAAAAAGGTTTTGTTTACTCATGCATATTTTTTGATGTAGAAAAAATATTTTTTCATTATAAATGCTTTTATTATTACCTTAGATTTGTAAAAAGTTGTACTATGTTGACAAAATATATGATCTTTCTATGATCTGTTTTGTTTGTAATTAAGGTCCTAAGGCCCTTGCGTTTTTGTGTGTACAGCCAATCCGTATATTTTGTGAAACGATTGATGTCATCACCCCATGTGTTGACCCTAACAGACACCGCTAAATCACGTAACAGCAACAACTGCGGACTACATACTTGTGTTCGTGCTGCAGATACTGAGCCTCTTTTATCTCTTTATTATTTACTTGAATTTATTTTTATTTTATTTCTTTATTTTACTTTTTTATTTATATTTTATTACTTATGCTATGATGTTTGTCTGTTGTCTGATTATGGGCATTTCAAGCTAAAATAAAAATTCGCTGGGAATTATTTGGTTTATTATTCAAAAAGTAGGCCTACGTGTTGTAGCCATTAAAGAAAACTTATTTAGTTTAAAGGATAACTATCGCCAAAATGCAACCTAGGGTCTTTTTGTTAGTCTACCTGAGGCAAACTTTCGTTTAAAAGCATAATTAGAATGAAAACGCCACTTAAGTTTGACCGTGTTTTCGTTTTCGGTCAAATTGCCTTTTGAATGGGAGTGCTAGGGGCACGATTATGATAGCATCAAAATTGCTATTTTTAAAACACTAAGAAGGCTCGACAAAATGAAATTTTGCTCGAAGTATCACCAGGGGCTCTACACATGAACTTGAGCATTGAAAACATTGTTTGTGTACACAGAGTTTACTAAAAATAAAGATTTTGAACAACTCACTGTAGCTGTGTCCGCTGGCATTTTGACAGTCAAAAATAGTACACTCACCCCTGATTATTACACCAAAAAACTGTAATCATAACAATGCAACACAATCACACAAGTTGTATACATCACTGAATATGTACCTGCATACATATAAATCCCTAAATATTATCTCATAAATAATTTATACACACGTGTAAATGTCCAATTCTTCAATGTGTGAACAGTGTCCATAATTAACTGAAGTAAACATGTCAATCAAACAGTCTTTAGTTAAAGTTTTCATTAAGTCATTTGAGAGCTCTTATAAGTCAGTCAGTCAATTAGTCAGTTGGTCATAGAATAGTTAAAATATATATATATATAATATATCCCACTTGAAAATTGCATTTCTTCACCAGCCATTTCTGGCGTTCTTGTAGTTGAAGTAGGTACTCGCCGATCCAATTCTTCCAAAATAGATCCACCATGTATTGGACCTGTCGCCAACGTCATCGTGAATACAGATCGTCCCTTTTAAACAGTCCAGGTGATTAAAGAAGGCTGTGTTTTCAAGAGGAGAAGATGGTTAGGAGTAAGGACTTCCAAATCATTAACTTCAAGAGATGCTCTGGATATTGGATGATTATTAAGGATTGATTCAACTTCACAAAGGAGTGTGTAAAGACCCTCCTCGTCTAAACTTTGTCTTCTAAGGATATAATTTAAAATCTTCCTTACTGGTCTTATAAGCCGTTCCCAACCGGGGGATTAAAGTTCCACTTGATTCCCTTTTGAAGCAGAAATGAATTGATCTGATAGGATCCACGGGCCACAACTCTTGTGGTTGAACAAGAAATGGAAGACCAGAAATCCATATCTGGTTCTTTAAAGGGTACATAACATGTACAGTTTCACCTAATCTCATGTTAATCTTGAGTACCTATTGAGTAGTAGTGCATCTTTAATATCTCCAAAAAGTGTTTAGTTTTATTATATTTATAAAAGGAAAATACAGCTTTCCGATTCTCTCCGGAAAAAGCCGAGCTCCTGGAGGCGGAGCTATAGAGTCAAGCGGTAGTGCTTGATTTCCAGCAAAAGACAGAAATCTGATCCAGTTGTACTTACATGAATGGGGTCTTTTATCACTGGGACCGCTCCACGTTTTAATAGCAAACGATTTGCAAATCCAGCGTCGACCTGGGCCTTGTTAATAAAACATTCGTCACTGAAATGACCAGAACACACAACCGCACTTCCTACACTCCGTTGCTGCCCCGGAAAAACAAACTGCATCCACTGTTCCTGTAACACTGGGTTCTTTGGAAAGCTGAACACGGTAAGCTTTCCCTCACATCCAAAAACACACTTTTTTTCACACTTGAACAAATCCTATGCAGCGCTGGCTGCCGATGATTTCCTGTTGAAGCGCGTTGATGTGCGCGGTCTCGCTCTCCTCTGGTCGATGTGTGCGCGGGCGAGCTTTTCCGAGAGAAATGCTCATATAAGGAGTTCCACTCTCATCTACGCCATTAGAGCCACGATCGAAAAAAAAACAGCCGAAACTTGTACCAACCCGGAAGTAAGATTTTCGGCACAGAAATTCTCCGTTATTCGTCCAAAATATTTTTTTTAAACTTTGCCCATGTTTAGCATGAGAATCCATCTCTTTAACACTGTAAACAACTCTGAATACATGAAACACCATTGTACCCCCCCTTTAAGAATTAATCAACCTTTAGACCTCTGGATGCTAGGCCAGCTGGATTGTTGGAAGAATTCATTTCACATACCTCCATTGTCTGATTTCAGAAACACTTTGAATTTCAGCAACTTGGTTGGCTACAAAGCATTTGAAATCTAGAAGTCTCATTTTGGATGTACTTGAGGGCAGAGGTGCTGTCGGTCCAAAATACAGAATCCTGAAGTTTCATCTTCAGCTCTCTCTTCCACAACTTGTCTATGCGACCAGCAAGTGTGGCAGCTGTGAGCTTCAGACGAGGGATAGTGATAGGTCTTAAAGGTGTCACTCTTGCTTTACTTATTAAAAGAAAAGAATGGGCACGTTGTTCATTATGGAGTAGTAAATACTACACCATGCCATAACCCTTCTCACTTGCGTCCGAAAAGTGATGCAGTTGGGCAGATATAGCTATAGTTTTCAGGCTTCAAACACCTGCAGACCTCGATTTTAATCCAATTCATGAAGTTTCTCCAACCAACTCGTCCATTGCTGAATGTACACTGTTGGAATAATGCTGTCCTATCCAATTTTTTCTCGACTTTTTTAATTTAGAACAGCTAAGGGGGTTTTAGGCACTCCACGTTGTGCCTAACAACGCCCCTTAGCTGTTCTAAATTCACTGTAAATCACGGCTTCAAGGGGCTTATTGCTTTAATATACTGAGACAGTCATGTGCTTCTGTACATCGTGTTGTTGATAGCCTATAAAAAAAAACAATACACTTACAATAATCAAGTTAATTATAAATTACTTAAATACTACACCAAATGTTATCTATGTATTTGCCGCGCTCTGCTCGTCTGTTGATTAGTGCAGTTGTCACTTTAATAGCTTTTAAGACGAAGGTTTACACTATAAGAAATGAAAATTTGGCATGCTGCTGTGAGAGATTTTAAATAAAATGCATACCTCTCTCGCTTTTGCTCGCGTGCCATTGGTTGTGTTGTGCGCTAATCACATTTATATTCATATAGTCAATTCAGTTTGTGAAGGTGAAATATGGTTTATGCCAATATGTTTGCATATATATATATTAGGGGTGGAACGGTACACAGAAGTCACGGTTCGGTTCATACCTCGGTTCAGACATCACGGTTCGGTACGAGTTTGGTACAATGGAGGGAAAAGCAGAACAAAAATGCAGAAGGCTGTACCACCAAAGGAAAATAAATTACTTAAGCCCTGTATTTTTTAAATAAGTTTTATTAATAAAGTAAAGGCATAGAACCAGTTTATTTGTAGTGCACTGACAATAGTTTTATATAATTAGTTTATTAATTAAATTAATAAAAAGACAAAAAGACCTTGAGATATGTTTGGTAATTGTACCTGAATGAATTGAAAATTAATTTGCTACATTTCAGATTAATATATTTGTTTTCCTTAAAATTTTAATTAACAGTAACTTAAACACTTTGCATTTTGAATGATGTCCAGTATAAACAAAATGACGGAGTATGTTTTTATGTTTCCACTGTTCGATCGCGCCCGCGCCTCACACACACACACTCGCACAAATGTAAGTAAACACTTTGCGACTTTTCGATCGCGCCCGCGCCCCCCCCCCCCCCTCTCTCTCTCTCTCTCTCTCTCTCTCTCTCTCTCTCTCTCGCTCACACACACACACACACACACACACACACACACACACACACACACACACACACACACACACACACACACCATATTCCAGCATTGCAATCTTAACATCGCGCTTCAGAGCTAAGGCGGGGCTACAGATTAGGTGTCCCTAAAGAACCCGCGTATATAACAGTAGTTCCGCATTACATTAATTTGCACGCGAGTTTTATTTATTTTTATACCGTGTATTCTCTGTGTATATTCATGCACCGAACCGTGACGCCCGTACCGTTTCGGTTCAATACGAATACATGTACCGTTCCACCCCTTATATATATACCTGTATTGTTGCATCCCTAATATATATATTAGGGATGCAATAATACAGTTAGCCTACGGTTCAATACATACCTCAGTTTTTTAACACGGTTTTCGGTTCGGTTCTGATGGCTTGACACAAGTTTTTTTTTTGTTATTCTATGCTCAGGCAATAGGAACAGTAAGAGGTTAAGGAGAAAAAAATAAAAACGATTTATTGCAATACTCCTTTATTGTACTTAAAAGCCAAGAAAAGTACACTAGTTCCTAGTGTATTGTATAATAAAAAAAAAAAAACAATAACACTGAAATCTCACAGCTGCTGGTAGCCCATGTACAAACTGGGGAACACATAAATTCCTACATTTTGAAAATAAACATACATGTGAAGTTAATAAACATAAATTGACCATTTCAAATAAACATAGTTGTACTTCAGTAAACATAAATAAACCATCTTAACTAAACTTAACTGTACTCCAGTACAGTATCCTTCATTCAGAATGTAAAGTGCAATTTCACTTAGGTCAGCTATCTATTCCTGTATTTTGAGGTTCTTCTGTAAAAAGATAAGCCTGTCAACATTCTCTGCAGCAAGGAGAGAGCGTTTTGCACTTACAATGTCCCCGGCAGTGGAGAAAATTCTCTCGCTCGCAACAGAGGTTCCTGGGACACAGAGGTGTTGTTGTGCAGCTTCTGCTACATGGGGGAACTTGCATTCATTTGTTTTCCACCACATGAATGGATCAGCATCCACATGAATACTGTCTGCCAACTTGTATGTGGTGACTTCCTCCTCAATGATCTGGGGAAATGGCCTACCCTGCTGTTCCTCAGTTTTGAAAAGCTTCCCAAATACCTCTGACATTGCTGTCTTCTTCTTGGGAGGGGGAGAGGATGGATTGTCTTCCTCTGTGGAGGGCACAGGATTCTCCACTAGACCCTTTGCATCAAAGAGAATGATCCTTTAGTATAATTATTACACATATAAGCACACACAGCTCAGAACCACAACCATCTCCAGTGTAACATATGAAAAATGTAAAATTATTTTGATCAGTGAAAAGGACACACGATATATAACAAACATCTAAATAGATAAAACAATCAAAATCACACGTTCATGCTCCAGAATTTCACGGATGATATTCCTGTAGAGCTTATCACGAGAATCTTCATCAAGGTAAGGCAGGGATTTAAACCTGGGGTCAAGGGCTGTGGCCATTTGGAGGTAATCATGAAGATTAGGGTCCAGTGTACCTCTTTGCCAGGTCATTTGTAATGGCTGCTTTGGCTTCTTTGACTGTTGCACTGTCCTGGTCTCCTGGTGACATGGATTTGAGAATCATCTCTTTCAGAGGAAGGATCATTGATATAGTGGGGGTTGTTTCACTGCTCATGGTTATGTTCTTGACAGACAGCTTCAGATCTTTGTCCAGTAAGGCAGAATAGATGGCGGGCTGCTGTTCTGTGTATCTTTCTAGCATGTCATGTACTGTATTCCACCGAGTTGTGACATCATGAATTAACTTGTGTCTGGGCAAGTTTAACATCTCCTGCTTCACAGTCAAAATATGGTGGGCTTTGGTGCTTTTGTGAAAAAAGTCACTTTTTCTAACCCTCCCCAGGAGGCGGGGCACTGTGTTGATTGACACTGCTTTCTTGGCGGCTAGGTTTACAACATATGCAAAACAACTTATCTGTGCCCCCAGCCCATCAGCTTCATGGACTGCATTCACAATATTCGGAGCGTTATCTGTGGTTACTGGGAGTAACATATTTGGCCTCCTCAACTTCCACGTATTCTCTGCTTGTCAACTCTTCCGCCAAAAAAGCGCTTGTATGACTTTCATACAGGGGACGGGTTTGGAGTACAGTGCTTTTCATTTCCCAATCTGACATGAAGTGAACAGTTACAGTGAGGTAACTCACGGTTGCCCGCGAGGTCCAACCATCTGTGGTCAGAGCAAGGCTCTGTGCTTTAGCTAATTCGTACACAATATTGTTGCGTGTCTTTTCATAGAGGTCGGGAATTATCTCGGTGCTGAAAAAAGTGCGAGACGGTAGTCTGTAATGCGGATCGAGTGCTTTTATAAGATGACAAAAGCCCGCATCTCCAATCACCGAAAACGGCTGCAAATCTTTAGCAATGTCAAGTCAAGTCGTCTTCATTTATATAGCGCTTTTAACAATGTAGATTGTTTCAAAGCAGCTTTACAGAGATAAGTGTATAATTTAAGGTAACAGAGATTGTTTTGGCTGTATAGCAGAGTTAAGTTATTTTCCAGCTAAAGTTAGTTTTGATTGATTTGCGTCCGTCGCAACGATCATTAGTTATTAAATTAGGGGCCGCTAAGACGACACCATTCCCTCTACACAAACTTTAAACGCGAACCTGTGAGAAACGCTGATGGCGTTCACATGTGCATTTAAAATGGGTTCTATAGTTATATGTGCGTTTGAAAATACGCAGGTTTGGAATTTAACATTTAACAATGAACACCCCCACTGCCTTTGTTATTTTTATGTGTCTCTCGGAACCAGTTGGGTATGTTTGCTGGAAGGATTCAGCAAGGGATTGTTGTTTTTTGGAGGACTTTATTACCTTCTCTGCTATCCTGCCTTCAGACAGTGATATTGCTGGGTGATGGCGCCGCAGATGTGCAGTCATGTTGGAAGTGTTTCCGTTTGAGTAGGCTATACGTGTAAAACAATGCTTGCACACAGTCATTTTTTTGTTCACCGTTTTTTCTTCCTCGGCATTATACTCAACGGCAAAACCGAAATGTCCCCACACCGCGGATTTGAAAGACGCCGGCTTTCCTCGTACTGTTGCCTCACTTCACCGCCGCTGGCCATGTTAAAATGTGGAATGATGGTTAAGTGCCCCCTAACTTTAGAGCATAGTGATTGAATATTTACTCGCGGGGAGGAGTTTCCTCATCTCAGCTCGTAGACTTACAGGCACACAAAACAGTCAATTCGGAGAGAAATAAAAAGCACATAAATTATTTAAACGTAAAACCGAAAAAAACGCAATTCACAAGCGCGTATTGAACCGTGGATGTCGTACCGAACGGTTCAATATTATATTGAGAATTGTGGCATCCCTAAAATATACATTTAAATATATATATATATATATATATATATATATATATATATATATATATATATATATATATATATATATATATATATATATATATATATATATCCTTAAAGGGTAACTAAACCCCTGGTCAGAGCCTGACTCCACCCACTGGCAATATTTGAAAAATGCTAGAAAAGTGGGCAGACCCCAGCGGAGATGGAGGGGACGAACCGTGAGCGGAAGGGCGTGCACCTGAGAGTCCTGCTGTCAGACTGTCTAAAATGGATAGTTTGCTCACAGGGTCGCAAGACGACGTAAATATGCATCTGATGAGTTTTATCGAGTTGATGTCAATAGCGCGCGCTCTCTATAGGCATATTCATATTTTGCCGCTATGTGAAAAAACCCAGCAAAATGCGCCGACGCGTTTGTCGACCCCAGAGGATTAACTTTAGCCTAACCATAAATTGTGATTAAAATATATACGATCACTCACATCAAGACGCCGCTGCGGTGGTGGAGTCCATGCAGGATCGAGGAGCAGCGTTTGGCACTGCGTCGCTGTTCAGCGCGAGCTGTGTGGAGAAGCCCATTTCCACCTCTATTGCGTTGGAAAAGCAATTCCGCGTAAAATGCAGGTTTTACACTCACGGTCTTCCAGGCCAAGTGCATGCAAACACTGGCGCCTAATTTCCAAGTCTGCTGGAAAGCTATGCAGTCCAGCAGTGCTGTTGCCACTAGCAACACACCTACCACTGTACTAAATACAGATAAATCTACGCTAGCTCATCCAAGGGCGTGGTGAGCTCGTACCAAGGGAGGGCGTGGTGAGCTGAAACCTGAATCCAATAGGAAAATTCAACTGCAGTAGCCACCGTTCAACCTGAAGAGGGCAGCACTCAGACGTTTTTACACCATATATTGTAGAATTAAAACACTTTATACCCAAATGTCGAAAAAGTTACTCGAATCAATGAACAGCACTAATAAAGCCCCATTCTTACATATCATTAACTAAAAAAAGTTGGTTTAGGGTTTAGTTACCCTTTAAGAAACGTTTTGACTGACAATAATGTTTTGACAGTCCAACTTCAAATTATTAATGTTGGCAATTGCAGTTAATAAGTCCAGACAATTGACAAATATTTTTACAAATATTTTAAAAAGGTGGGTTAAGACAAATCTTTTTAAAGTTGTTTATCAAGGGGGTCACGTGATGCTAAGGAGTTGAAAGGACGTGAAAGACCGAGCTCCCAAATGATAGTCTCTATTTAATCTGAAAACAACGCTGAATAAGCTTATATTCGACGACTTCGAGCACGTATAATTCACCTTTAAATTCTGCAATGGATCGTCGTTCCAAGCTAAAGAAAGATCCTCAGAAAACCTATGAACTTGTCGAAGGTGAAACAACAAAAGATGGCGCCGGATCGAAGAACTCAAACGAAACTGAAAGTGAAGGGAATCGGGAAGGCGACATGCTTGCGGTTCTTCTTAAAGAAATTCAGGAAGGCAACAACATCCTCTCGCAAAAGATAGACTCTAAAGGCCCTTTCACACCAGATGCGTAACGAAAAAGCAAATAGTTCGTGTGCGAATAGTTCGCGTCAAAACCCATCACATGAGCCGCGTAAACACGGTCTCTATCTCTATCTTTGACGATTAGCTTTCTATCCCAAATGTAGTTTAGCCTGCTAGCCTACACAGCACAGGACTATACAACAACTAAAACTATCACACAACATACTCACAGTCGTGATAACCGAGTTGGTTGGCAATGCTACGCCACACAATCATTGTCCTTGTAGTATATGATTGGCTGAAGTCTTTTCTGTCGCTGCAAAAGGAGAAAAAAAATCGACATCGAAACGAAAAAAAAAAATCGTTTTTTCGCCGCAGCACATTCGCATTCGGTGTGAAAGCACTCATTACACAAACAGCTGATCAAAAAATAAAACCATCGCGCGAATTATTCGTGCGTAAAAATCGCGTCCAGTGTGAAAGGGCCTTAAAACAGCGGATTTGCAAACGTCTATAGAAAACTTGCATTCGACGGTGAGCAGCCTTCTTGGAAGAGTAATGGAGGCCGAACAACGCATTGGTGACACCGAGGACGAAGTACGTCGGATTGACGGCTTTATGAAAGTGATCAGGCAAGAGAATGAGACACTAAAAGGTAAAGTGGAATACCTTGAAAACTACAGCAGACGCAGCAACATACGTATAGTTGGTATGAAGGAAGGCAGCGAAGGATGCGACCCCGTTAAATTCTTCAGCGAGTGGCTGCCTAACGTTTTAGGCCCGCAACACTTCTCTGGACAACTGGATATAGAGCGGGCTCATCATATTTTGAACCCCGTGCCGAATCCTGATAAGCCTCCAAGACCCATTTTGGTCCGATTACTCCGCTATCAAGATCGGGAAAAAATCCTGCGACTCGCCAAACAGAAGGGAGAACTAACCATGGACGGAAAAAGAATTAGTATCTTTCCCGACATGAGTCCGGATCTTGCTAAGAGGCGCAAACAGATGATCCCAGCTCTGAAAGCATTTAAGGAACAGAAGGTCTCTTGCTACCTGGTCCATCCCGCTCGCATTAAGATCTTAATAGAAGACGGGAAATTCCGGTTCTTTGAGACACCCGGCGAGGCGTTCAAATATCTGGAGGGCCAGGATAAAACCTGAACGAACTATTCAGACTGTTGTGTTCCCAAGGACTACTGCTATTCCATTTTAAAATAACAGTACTTATTCCACTGAAGGTACGCGACTACTTGCCCTTTGCTTTATGTATATATTTTGTTAATCAGTAAGGAAACTGAAAATTACCTTAGTCAATCTATATGGAAACTAGCCTAACTTTTATAACTCAGTGTTGTAGTTAGAGTTAGGGAGCTCGGCTGGCAGCAGGTTTTGATTGTTCGGGATGATAAAGGAGCGAACGTGTTTTTCCGTAGAATTTGTTTACTTGTTTGCCGGCGTTGTTCTAAGCCGACAACTGAGCAGAGCAAAGTTTAAGTGTTCTTACATGTGTTTTTCTTTTCTTTTCTTTTCTTTTTTCTTTTCTTTTTTCTTTTCTTTTCTTTTTTCTTTTCTTTTCTTTTTTCTTTTCTTTTCTTTTCTTTTCTTTTCTTTTCTTTTCTTTTCTTTTCTTTTCTTTTCTTTTCTTTTCTTTTCTTTTCTTTTTCTCTGGGAGATACAGGGTTCTCTGTTTTTCTTTTTTCCAAATATCCGCAAAAAAGGATTGTTAACACTTTAGCAGCCACATGAATAGCCCATTAAAGTTTGTAACGTTTAACGTAAATGGCTTGCATAGCCCAATAAAAAGGAAGAGGGTATATACATATCTTAAAAACCAGAACGCAGATATAGTGTTTTTACAAGAAACACACTTAACAGCTCATGAACATCAGAAACTCAAGAGAGAGTGGGTTGGACAGGTTTTTGCATCCTCATTTAATTCAAAATCAAGGGGAACTGCAATATTAATTAATAAAAATGTTCCGTTTAGATTGTTAAAGACAGTCAGTGACCCATTGGGAAGATATATATTAGTACAAGGTTTTATATATTCAGAAACGTGGACTTTTTTAAATATATACGTGCCAAATTATGATGACCATTTGTTTATGCAAACTATTTTTCTTATGATTGCCCAGACAACAGGTTGGATTTTGGTAGGTGGGGATTTTAATTTCTGTTTGGATTCGGTCCTGGATAGATCTTCACTTAGACCACAACCCCCAACTAAAGCATCTAAACTTTCTAAGACTTATATGAAAGATTTAAAATTAGTCGATATATGGAGGCAGGTCCATCCTAGTGATAGGGGCTACTCTTTTTACTCCCACCCCCATAATACACATACAAGAATAGATTATTTTTGTTACCTATCCAACTTGCACATCGGGTACTAACAATTGACTACCTTCCCCGCTTACTAAGTGATCACTCCCCATTGGTTATGTCCATATCCATGCCTGACAAAATAAGAGGTACTTATAGGTGGGGATTCAAATCCACACTCCTTAACCAAGATGATTTTGTTACTTTCATCAGAGAACAAATTAATATTTTTACCCTTACAAATAAACCCTCTTGTACAAATAAAATTATTCTGTGGGAAACATTGAAGGCCTACATTAGAGGACAATGTATTGCATATACCAAAGGGTTAGCAAAGCAAAAGAATAGTAAACTGGAAAACCTCGAAGCTGAAATAACTGATCTTGAAAAAATGTATACAAAAAAACCTTCTGAATGTTTATATAGAAATTGACTTAATAAGAAAAGGGAATATAATACCCTGAATACATATCAAGCAGAGAGGACCATAACAAGGTCACGGCAACGTTACTATGAACTTGGGGAGAAATCACATAAGGTGCTGGCATGGCAACTTAAAGCAGATGAAAACAAACAAATAATAAATTCGATAGACACTGGCAATAATATTACTTATAACCCTATAGAGATAAATAGCGCATTTAGAGAGTTTTATATAGAACTGTACTCTTCTCAAGTGAGGGACGATATGTCCGAAATGGAAAAATGTATCTCTACTGTTGACCTGCCATCCTTAACTGAAGAAAATAGTCATAGTTTGGATAGACCATTCTCCACTACAGAACTAAATGAAGCAATACAGTCATTACCATCTAATAAATCTCCAGGAGAGGATGGCTTCCCCCCTGAGTTTTATAAAACATTTAAAGATATGCTCACACCATATTTAATGGATGTTTTAGACCAAGCTAGGAATGACGGGTGCTTCCCGGAGTCATTTTCTAATGCTATCATTTCAGTTATTTACAAAAAGGGGAAAGACCCATTACAGTGTGGTTCTTATAGACCAATATCTCTTCTTAATACGGATTACAAAATAGTAACTAAAATGATAACCAGGAGACTAGAAAATTATTTACCTTTGCTTGTGAAACCAGATCAAACAGGTTTTATACGTAATAGATTATCCTCAGATAACTTAAGACGATTCTTTAATATAATACACTTTGCTAATACCAATCGGACACCTGGAGTTGCCATCTCTCTTGATGCCGAAAAGGCATTTGACCGCGTTGAATGGTCGTACTTATTTCGTGTGCTTGGAAAATTTGGATTTGGTGAAAAATTTATTGATTTGATTCAATCTCTCTATAAATCTCCCAGAGCTAAAATTATTACAAATGGAGTAATCTCTGCCCCATTTCCTCTGTCTAGAGGATGCAGGCAGGGCTGCCCACTTAGCCCACCCCTCTTTGTATTAGCAATTGAACCACTGGCGGAAGCCATTAGAACTAGTTCTAATATTAAAGGATTTGATATTGGCTCTGAAATACATAAAATATCACTCTTTGCTGATGATATTCTCTTATTTTTAACCAACCCGACAGATTCTCTTACACATCTGCAAAAACTTTTACATTCATACAGTCAGTTCTCTGGTTATAAGGTCAACTTTGATAAAAGTGAAATATTGCCTTTATCTACATTTGAATATGAAACCGTCAGTGACAAACTTCCCTTTAAATTTTCACCTGCTGGCATTAAATATCTTGGCATTTATGTAGATGGGGACTTGAAAAATCTTTATAAGCTTAACTTACTTAAAACCTTGGAGAAAGTGAGGGGTGATCTAGATCATTGGATGGACCTGCCTCTTACATTACTGGGGAGGATTAATGTCATTAAGATGAATATCTTGCCTAAATTCTTATATTTCAATCTCTCCCAATCCATATTCCACAAACTTTTTTTTCTTCCCTTAATAGTTTGATCAGACGTTTTATATGGCGTGGTAAAACACCCAGATTAAGTCTTGATAAATTGACTTTAGAGTATAATCAAGGGGGATTAAAATTACCAAACTTTAAAATGTACTGGTGGGCAGCACAAGATATCAAGATATCTGGCCCAAATATTTGGAAGTGAGCCCACCCCCTCATGGCTTAAAATAGAATTATGTGAATTAAAAGAGGAAGACCCCACAGATATTTTATATAAATGGGATGAGAAATTGATAAAATAAATCAGAAACCCAATGATTATTCATACAGTCAGTTTGTGGGTAAGGATGCAACAGACATTTGGACAGAAAGGGATTCTTTCCCCTAAGACACCATTATGGAGCAATAGATTGCTCCCAAAATGTTTCCAGGATAAGCATTTTAAACTATGGGCTGATAATGGAATTTCTCATCTACAACAGTGTTTTGAGGATGAAATACTGATGTCTTTTGAGCAGCTTAAATCCAAATACAATTTAAATAATAAAGAGTTTTTTAGGTACTTGCAATTTTCTTTGGGGACTTTCTAAGAGTTAAAACCCAACTGAAACTACCTAGTTTAACACAACTGGAGCAATATGTCTACTCAAGTCAACCGCTATACAAAATAATCTCTAGAATATATAAATCTCTTATGATAAATAAACCACTGCCTGAATTAGATAAATCTAAAGTGAGATGGGAACAAGACTTGGACATTAGCATTGAAGGAGAAACATGGGGTGAACTGTGTCAAAATGGTGTTACATCATACTTGAACTCTAGATATAGAATGATTCAGTTTAACTTCCTTCATCAGATGTATATCACACCATCTAAGCTTTATAAGTTTAACAAAAAAAATTTCACCTCTTTGCTTTCGATGTGGTGTGGAGGAAGGAACTTTTTTGCATTCCACATGGATTTGCCCTCTCATTCAGGGATTTTGGCAAAAAGTATGTCATTTTATTTCTGATATCCATGGAGTAAGTTTTCCACCAGACCCAGAAGTATGTTTATTGGGTAATTACACCAATTCCAATATTACACAAGATTATGCCATAAGACTCACAGAAATTCTGCTAATAATTGCTAAGAAGTGCATTGCAATTAAGTGGAAATCTGATACTGTTATTCCTATAAATTTATGGTTATCTGAGGTTAATAACTGTACCACTGGAAAAAATAACATACTGGTTAAGAAAAAAAAGTAAAGTATTTAATAAAATTTGGCAACCCTTTTTCCGCTATATGGAAGAAACTTCAATAGACCGGTTGGATTCTCTTCTCGAGTGAGACTTTATACCGTATATTTACGATATCCTGTATCATCCCATTGTACTGTATAGTGTGTATTTTTATTTTATTTATTTATTTTTGACGTTTGGTTGTTTTGTTTGGACTAATCTCTCTTATTTTGTGCAATAAGCTGTGTGAGTTTTTTGTCTGTTTTCTTTTGTTTATGTAACCGTTCAAAAGCTAAAATAAAATATTCTAAAAGAAAAAAAAGTTGTTTATCAAAATAACAATATTGTGTGAAGTTGTAAATCTGGTTTGTTTTTATTTTACCTTCTGATTCTCTTATAGTTGTTTAAGTATGTTTATATTCATATTGTGGTAAAACTGTATTGCCAATTTGTTTATTTTACATTGTGAACCTTTTATAGCCTAGTTGTTTTTGAATATTTGATATTGTGTGAAATTGTATTCTCATTATTTGTTTTTATGCTTGTGAAGCACTTTGAGTTGCATTCCATGTATGAAAGTTGCTATACAAATAAATGTTTATTATTTTTATTATTAGGCTATTATAAATGACGAATAAAATGTGTAGCCTATGTAAAATAAAGGCTACAATAGCTATATTGTGAAAAAAATACATAGTCAAAAGGAAGATCCTGTACTGTAGTCTATGCAAACAAAAATAAATTGAGTGATCTCTAATATAGAAATCTTTCATAAACCATATTTTGCCTTCTCGTGCTATAATCTACAAGTCTTAATAATTGATGCTGAATTACATGAGTAAAATGTTTCCATAACCTACATCTATGCAGGCACTCAGAAAAAAAAAACGCATATAGTTTCCTTGTTTTATGGAAGTCCTAAAAGCAAGGGGGACCAACATAATATTAGAAAGGCGGTCATAATGTTATATCTGATCGGTATAGGATTGATATTGATCAGGTAAAACAAGCATTTAAGCAGTTAGATTAGATTTCTCCAATACATAAAATAAGTAAGCTTGACCAGAGTTCTTGTGGAGAGAAGAATTTATTGAAGGTAGTAGTGTAGCAGTTATTCAGCAGTAGTAGTGTAAAGTTGTTTAGATACTGTAGATATCGGAGATACTGTTACGACCTCTTGGAGATCCAAGTGGACAAACAAGATACCCTGAGGAAAGCTGCTGCTTTGTTGTTGTTTTCGTATGGACTATTTGGTTACAGACAGTTTCAGTGGCTGTAAAAAATAAATCTGCATTGTTTATCCTTTTGATCTTTCATTCAAAAAATTCACAAAAATCTAACCTTTCATTGAAGTAAAAGAATTGAAAGTGGGGGGTAAATCACATTATAAAATAACATGTGTTTTTCTCCAAAACACGCTGGCCATAATTGTTGGCACCCTGTTATTAAATACTTTTTGCAACCTCCTTTTGCCAAGATATCAGATCTGAGTCTTCTCCTATAATGCCTGATGAGTATGGAGAACACCTGACAAGAAATCAGAGACCATTCCTCCATACAGAATCTCTCCAGATGCTTCAGATTCTCAGATCCATGTTTGTGCTTCTTCTCTTCAGTTCAGCCCACTCATCAGGTCAGGGAACTGGGATGGTCATGGCAGAAGCTTCATTTTGTGCTCAGTTACCCATTTTTGTGTTGATTTTGATGTTTGCTTTGGACCGTTGTCAAGTCAAGTCAAGTTTATTTATATAGCGCTTTTCACAACATAGGTTGTATCAAAGCAGCTTCACAGTAATAAATTAAAACAATACATCAATGTTTGTTTCTAGTGGAACGTCCACGTTTGGTATTGCTGATAAATAGTATCGTTGATTGATTAATTAAATTAAATATCCCCAAATATCCCCAACTGAGCAAGCCGTTGTCCTGATGGAAGATCCAATCATGGCCCATTATAAGATTTCTAGCAGAGGCCGTCAGGTTTTGATTTTTTATCTGTTTGTATTTGCTAGAATCTATAATACCATGTATCTGAACAAGATGTCCAGGACCTCCAACAAATAAATAGGCCCACAACGTATAAGATCCAGCAGTGTATTTAGCTGTAGGCATGGGGTACTTTTTTTCCCTGTTTGCACCAAACACATCCGCTGGGTTTGCTGCCAAAAAGCCCTTTTTTTTGTTTCATCTGACCACAGAATCCGGTCCCTTTTGAAGATCCAGTCGTGTCTGACAACTGAATATGCTGGAGTTTATTTTTGGAGGAGCGAGGAGGATTTTTCTTGAAACCCTGCCAAACAACATGTGGGGATGTAGGGGTTGTTTGATATTTTTTTTTTTAGGCTTTCTGACCCCCAAGACTCAAGTAATCTCTGCTATTCTCCATCTGTGATCCTTGGAGAGTCTTTGGCCACTCAAACTTTCCTCCTCACCGTCCATTAAGACAATATAGACACACGTCCTCTTCCTGGCATATTCGTAACAACTTTAGTTGATTGGAACTTCTTAATTATTGCCCTGATGGTCAAAATGGGGATTTTCAATTCTTTAGATATTTTCTTACAGCCACTTTCTATTTTGTGAAGCTGAACAATCTTTTGCTGCACATCAGAACTATATTCTGTGGTTTTACTCATTGTGATGGATGATTAAGGGAATTTGGCCTTTGTGTTTCCTCATATTTAAACTCCTGTGAAACAAGAAGTCATAGCTGGACAGTTTCATGTTCCTAGTCACCCTGGTGTGCTAAAAAATGTAAATAGTAATGGGAATATACTTCAGAGATATTTTTCTCAAAAAAAATTCTAGGGGTGCCAACAATTATGGCCAGCGTGTTTTGGAGAAAAACATTTATTTCATAATGTGATTTACCCCCCAATCTAATTTTTTTTATCATATTTATCAGGGGTGCCATCAATTTTGACCACCACTGTGTATATATATATATATATATATATATATATATATAGTGACACACAAGTGTGTGCATTTAACCATTCAAGCCCAGAAAGATAAGTACTCACGCGCTGTATGAGCAACAGCTTTATGTGTGTGCGCTGACTGCGCTCAGAGCCCGTCTCTCAGACAGCGCACACATATCGAATGGGCACTGTTTTCTGCTTGTAAGCGGTTTCAAATCACTTTCAAAAGGCTTAGGCCATCCTTAAAAATATTTTGGTTTGCCGTAACAGCAAAAAACAAACAAAAAAAAAGGTCGGTAGGTCGGTCTATATGTTTTTTTTCGAGATTCGATGTAAAAAAAAAAAAGTACAATTTTGGTCAAATTTGCATATCGGGACTTCACTATATATATATATTAAATAACAATTAGAAAACCTGTATAAACTGAACACAAAAGAATAATATTATAGCGGTAATATTATAGGCCTATTCATGTAACGGGTGCGCTGCCAATAACGCGCCTAAGCTGTCAGAACTGGGAAAAGTAATGATTATTAGTATGTCAAATATATCAAGGAGACATTTCAATTGTTTATTAATAAACAAGTGTTTTCTGTGTCAAAGATGAAGTTGACGATGCTGACGCGATCTTCGCAGTAGTGAACGCGCCAGAGAGAAATGCATTACAAATTTCATTACATAAGCAGAGAGCAGTCTGTTTTCTTTCGTTTTGAATTGTTTTGTTTAAAAGTGTACATTTCATGCTTTTTTATATATAGGCCTATATATATGTCTCAGGTCTGTGAGGCAAGTAGCTTATACGCTGAGTTTCGGTTCATTTAAGAGACCAGCTCCAGTTCACGCGCCGGCAACTCCGTGTCCTGATTATATTGCCTTATTTAGCCTACCTCTTATTTATTAAATACAGGAAATTGGTTGATGAAACATTGATCAAAATTAAGATACAATTAATACAAAACGAAATTCACTTTAAAGACAGACTTTCTACAAAAACAAACTTAATGAAGTGGTTAAAATCATGTCTGCCCACTCCATTTGTCTTCCGATATTTTCGGGATCATCTTATCTTATTCATGCTATTCACTTTTCATATAATCAACATGAAATGTAAAAAATATATATTATTTTATTTAAACATGAATATGAAACTAAATCGTTTTTTAATGACTGCGGGCTACAACACAGGCCTATTAGACAGTAGCCTACAGAGAAATTTACTGTCGGAGCGTTGGGGGGAGAGATACAATTTTCGATCAATCATCGAATTTTATTTTGCTTGATATGCCCATTCTTAATATTTGGTGTTTTAAATGCCTGTTTGAGATCTCTGTGAAGTTTTAATTGTAGTGCAGCTTTCAGAGCGGTCACGTCCGTAACCCGCGTTTCCATTACAGATTTGCGCAAATGTTTTGTGCTATTATCTAAATATCGATAAAAAACTATTGCGAAATGACGGCGTTTCCATTAACCGATGTTATGCGACTAAAACGTCTTTTTTTCTCTCGCGATAAGTCATTCCAAAAATCACGGCAACGGACGTTGGTTATAATATCACAGCCACCACATTAGACATTATTATTATTATTAATGGAAGGAGACGTGGCGTGTTATCCAAGCATTAATGGCAGGGAAAGACCCCCGAACGACACATATAAGGAGTTTCTTCTGGGTGTTTCGCCCTCATTTCTGCTCCGATTGTGGCATTTCTTTGATATTTAGAATCCAGTATTCCTATAGGCTAATTATTGTTTCTTTTATGAATTTAATAAAGAATTATGTCTCGTAGGCTACTTTTGTGTCTATTTGTTTTTCCTTTTTTAACCCCTAATTGAAAAACGAAAAATGAACGGTTGTTGTCTTTTTAAAACGCAAAGTTGAACACCAAAATTTTAATTTGAACTGGCTACACCAACTGCTGTGCTTTGTTTGACTTTTTGCCTCTTTATTAAACATTTAAAATATTCACAAATTAATATGGAAAACATGTTGATTTTACTGGTTTTCTAAGGCCAAATTAGAAACTGGAATTGATGTCTTTCCCGCAGTGCTGAATGAGAAGAGCCATTAATATAATTAATAAACTATTGTTTTCTAAGTGTCGGCTAAAATCACATCTCCATCTCCGCTGTTAAGCAGATGCGCTTTTAGAGAGAAATGCAACTTTCATACGGATTAGCCTACATAATCAGAAGGTATTAGCTTTCGATTCGAATTTGTTCGTTTTAAAGTGGACATTTCAAGCTTTAGCCTACATATATTTTGTTTCAGTTCTCGCGCTCCAGTTCACGGAGATTATGAAAGTGCGTCTGATTGTTTCTTTTATTTTACAAAAGCACGGCGTTTTCTTGTTATTGTGAGTTTACACAAATAAAAGTGGTTGAGAATAATGTATTATTATTTTCTGTCTGACCAGAAATGATAGAGTATTTTAAGTTGTTTCCACTGTTGATAGGAAAATGCAAGTGTTCGCGGCCGCGCCTCCGTGCCATGCAGTGCGCGCTCCACGCTCAGCTTTGTTCCTTTTTTGCATAAAAGCGTCTTCTAAATATAGCCTATTACATGTTATAATAAAATAATATAAAATTATTATTATTTGCGTAGCTATACATGGACTTCAAACACACTGCGTCTTCTAAGTCAGGTGACTGTAAATGCGCAAAAACTGTTTCCATTGCAGTTTTGCGAAATATTCCTTTTTCGAATTGCCTGAAAAACCACCTCATGAGAGCGTAAAAACTTTTTTGTGATAAATGGGAGTTTTTGCGAAATTGACGTGTTTCCATTAAGCGTATTTCCAATTCGCAATTTCAATTTGCGCAATTTGAAGGGTAATGGAAACGCGGCTATGTTTCTTCCTTATAAATGCGAACACGAAAAATAAAATAAAATGAATAGGCTATTATGTTCTGTGGAGAGCCGATCCCTCTTCATCCGGTGGGTATATTAGCCTACTTTTGGTTTGCGCAGTGTAATTCATAGAATTAGCCTACTAAAACATATTTTTCGTGGATCTGAGTGTCGCGATTTCGCTTTCATTTCGCATAGGCCTACAGCCCTTATAATCATAGATGACGCCACAGGTTTTTTTTTAAAAGAAAGAGCGTAGCCTACGTTTGTAGCCTATGTAGGCCTATTTATTCACAATAAAATATAATTAATATCATTTTATTGCATTTGTATTAGTTGTTTGAAGAGTAAAAAAAAAAAATCGGTCGGTCTTAACGCAAGTTTACAATCGGCAAGTCGGCCGGACTAAAAGGAAAAAAAAAAAATTAATTGGGTCGGACCTAAATTGACTGGGTCGGTCGGGTTACGGCAAACAAGAATATTTTTAAGGATGGCCTTAAAAATGCATTGTTTCTTGAGACCGTGCAAGAACTCCACACTGGTGATAACATGACTAAAATTTGACATCATCAATTTGCAATCATTTGGTGAGATCGGCCTATTTTAGTGACTCCCAATCGAGTCATAGAATATGATTATCGGCCGATACCAATCTGTGGCCAATCGATCGGAGCATCCCTAACAAAAACATATTAAAATATTGTTTACAGTATAGACTGCTGTCAATTTAAGACCGATCCAATATACTGATACACATCTGAGTTGATGCAGAGCTGTTTATATTCACTTAAGGCGTAACGACTGCGTTTACGTGAATACTCGCCAACGCGGGCATTTTGACATTATTCTGTGTGTTCGTGCTCGAGTGAAAGCATGAAAGACAACTGAAATGTACATATACACACAAGTCAGCATATGGTTAAAGTGTTTATATTGTTTCACATGCACAGGCTCATAATCAAAAAAGATTATCTACATGCTCCTCAGTCTGATAACAATAAGTCCGGGTGCAGGGAAAATGCGCTTCACCGACAGGCGTTGCAGGGACACAGATAACGGTGTGCTAAGAAAAGTTTCTTACAGCGCTTTGTGTTTTCTGTTCTTAAAAAGGTCTCCCTTGACAAAACTTAAAGGAAGCTTACGTCTCGATCATTTTGCTATCAGATGTTATCTTCTCAACTCACTTGAATGTAGAGCTGCGCTTACCTGAAGAAGTGAATGAAGTAATGGACGGCTGTCTGTCCTCATTTACTGGTGTTTGGATGTCATGATATTTATGATTACTCAGTTTCACCTGACAATGTTTCCACACGACATATTGATCCATTTGCTGTCAACTTGTTAACAAGCTCCACAGAGCCACCCAGGGCATTTAGTTATAACTGTGAGTTTTAGTTTGTGTGTTTAGGATTTCACTGCATTTACAGCCAGCAAAGCAATATATGTTGCAAAATTCGAGTAGTATATTTATTTTTAGAATAATTATAGATTGAATATTCGACTATTCGTGCACACCCCTAGTTACAACCCACTAGCTGAAAGCTACTGCAGTAAGTTACTTGTGCCAAATCTAAATTAACAAGTAACAGCTAAAAGATTGCATCTTTAAAAACTGATTATGTAATTGATTGTTTATAAATGTGTGCTTATTTTAAGGTTTTCTTTTCTGTTTTGCAGGTTGGAACATGCTAAAATGCATGCCAAACACAAAGGGCATGAAGCCATGCATGCAGAGATGGTTCTCATTCTCATTGTCACACTCGTCATTGCCCAACTTGTCCTGGTTCAGTGGAAACAGAGACACCCCAAATCATACAATGTAAGCCCATTATTTGCTCCCTTACACACACTAACACGCTCATGCACAAAATAAAGTGGATTCAGCACGTTTAAGCTTTAAGCTAAAATCCTTTAAAGGTCCCATTGCATGAAAATTTCACTTTATGAGTTTTTTTTTACCTTAATATGAGTTCCCCTAGCCTGCCTATGGTCCCCCAGTGGCTAGACGTTTTGATGGGTGTAAACAAGCCCTGGGTATTTTTGTGTAAGTGAAAGGTCAGACGGGCGAATCTAGAATCTTCCCCTTATGTTGTTATAAGGGAAAGGTTACCTCCTCTTTCTCTGCTGGCCCGCCCATGAGAAAATGAGCTGCGCGAGCGCGATATTGGTTTTTCCTCGAGAGACATCATGGCTTGCAAACGAGCGAAGCAAGGTAGTTGCTCAGTGTTTGGATGTACAAATTAAAGGAGAACTCCGGTCAATTTTAACATTGAGCTCATTTTTTTGTACATTTGGAGTGGTGTCAATACAGAAAACAACGACAAAAATCGGTGTTGCCTACACCGTGTTATCCTCTTTTTAAAATTTGCACCCTGTTGACTTCAATGGGGCAAGTTTTAAACCAGCTTTTAGCCTCTTAACATCCTTGATGTGTCAATACAAGTGCACAGCTAATGTGAGTGATTCCTTCAGAGTGATCACGGGTGAATCTGACTGCAGTAGATGTGAAAGATATTAATAAAAATGATGTTATTTCAGCCAGCGCACATACCTGTATTTTCTTCCTGTTTTCGGTCGAAGCCAAGTCAACAGGGTGCAAATTTTAAAAAGAGGATAACACGGTGTAGGCAACACCGATTTTTGTCGTTGTTCTCTGTATTGACAGCACTCCAAATTTACAAAAAAATGAGCTCAATGTTAAAATTGACCGGAGTTCTCCTTTAACACAAAGGTATTGTTTTAGTTCCTTCATCCGAGCCTCTGAAGAACCAGTGGGTTATGTGAATTTCTGATGTGTAATTGTTCAAGTTCAGACAGATAATCTTTCTCTCAAAGTCATTCAATACTGTTTATGCATCAGTAAATCAAGCCAGTGACTAAACGATCAACTTCACGTCGTTTCTCTTAGTAGGATGAAAATAATCTTACTTAAACTGTGATTAATATATGCAGAAAGCGATCAAAGAACAATCCCTTGCAATCGCCTAAGCTGTCAATCACACAGTGCGAGTTTATCTGGACACTTGCCAAAACTCGTTATGAAATCAATGACGCTGTTACGCTGCACAACGAAGCTCTTACTGTACTTACCTCATGTCATGTTTGCATTGGTGAAATCATTAGTGAGAGTGCAGAAACTGCGTTGCAATGATAAGATCTTCATTCACGCGATCAACAGGCTGTCATCTGCTCAATGCTCATCACTGCACCTTTTATGTGATGGGAATAGATCTAAATACTTAAAAAAAACTTCTCACGATTCGTTAATCCCGATAGCTGTAATAGTAAAAACGTATAATAGCTGTAATAGTAAAAGTTTTCAAGAGAGTTGCACATGCAATGCTAAATATTTCATATACAAGCATGTCAGCCAATCACAGCAGTAGGCGTTTACACTGAAGTCTCACAGCAGACACGCCCATTCAAACAGAGCGTTCATATCAGAGGCTAAAATCAGGCTAGGAAATATGCCTTTTATTTCTAAATTATAACAACTTTTGATCTAAAAAACATACTAACATTATAAGGGCACCCCAGGTAACATTCTAAAATAATAAAATAATCCATGGAATGGGACCTTTAATATCATTGTTTGTTTTTCCCATCAACCTACACTCTGTAGTGCATTATGGCAAATAAAAAAACAGATTAGTGATTATGTTGCAAATTTATTAACAAGCAACTGATATTTCACTATAGCATAAATATTTAGACACTACCATTACCCACCTTTTGGAACTGATTAGATCCTCAAGCCTTTTTGGGTATGATGCAACAAAATTTGCAAACCTGGATTTGGGGATTATTCTCAAGCTCTGTCAGGCTAATTGGGAACCAGCGGTGGATAGCCATTTTTGGTCAATGCATTTATGCTGTGACTGTGCCTCAGATGCAATCAACTAAAACTGTCTGTAACCAAATAGTCCATACGATAAGAACAACAAAAGAACAACGTTCCTCAGGGTATCTTGTTTGTCCACTTGGATCTCCAAGAGGTCCTCTAACAGTATCAATTGTTTGTAGCCCTTTTATCTTCAGGTATAAAGAACTTTAAAGAATCATAACCCTTCTAAGAATCCTAAAGTTCTCTCAAAGACTGACATGCTAGCATCAGTGCTGAATAACTGCTACACTACTATCTTCAATAAATTCTTCTCCACACAAGAACTCTGTTCAAGCTTACTTATTTTATGTATTAGAGAAATCTAATACATTAGCAAGCCACCTAAACAACTGCTCATTAAGCGCTTGTTTTACCTGATCAATATCAATCTTATACCGATCAGGTATAACATTATGACCGCCTTTCTAATATTGTGTTGGTCCCCCTTTTGCTGCCAAAACAGCCCTGACCCGTCGAGGCATGGACTCCACTAGACCTCTGAAGGTGTTTTGTGGTATCTGGTACCAAGACGTTAGCAGCAGATCCTTTAACTTCTGTAAGTTGTGAGGTGGGGCCTCCATGGATTGGACTTGTTTGTTCAGCACATCCCACAGATGCTCGATTGGATTGAGAACTGGGGAATTTGGAGGCCAAGTCAAACTCCTCAAACTCGTTGTTGTGCTCCTCAAACCATTCCTGAACCATTTTTGCTTTGTGACAGTGCGCATTATCCTGCTGAAAGAGGCCACAGCCACCAGGAAATACAGTTTCCGTGAAAGGGTGTACATGGTCTTCAAGTATGCTTAGGTAGGTTAAACGTGTCAAAGTAACATCCACATGGATGGCAGGACCCAAGGTTTCCCAGCAGAACATTAACCAAAGCATCACACTGCCTCCGCCAGCTTGCCTTCTTCTGCACACGCACCCGGCCATCAATGTGATGTAAAGAAAATGTCACCTTCAGGCCACCTTCTTCCATTGCTCTGTGGTCCAGTTCTGATGCTCACGTGCCCACTGTTGGCGCTTTCGGCAGTGGACAGGGGTCAGCATGGGCACCCTGACTGGTCTGTGGCTATGCAGCCCCATACGCAACAATCTGCGATGAACTGCATCCTGACACCTTTCTATAAGAACCAGCATAAACTTCTTGAACAATTTGAGCTACAGTAGCTCGTTTGTTGGATCGGACCACACGGGCCAGCCTTTGCTCCCCACGTGCATCAATGAGCCTTGGCCACCTATGACCCTGTCGCTGGTTCACCACTGTTCCTTCCTTGGACCACTTTTGATAGATACTGACCACTGCAGACCGGGAACACCCCACAAGAGCTGTAGATGAGAGATGCTGTAGATGCTCTGATATATATATATATATATATATATATATATATATATATATATATATATATATATATATATATATATATATCTCAGGGTTTCCGTTGTCCGGTAATTGCCGGACATTGGCCAAAAAAAAAAATGAAATGTCCGACAAAATTAAATCTCTCCGGTCAAATTGTCCGATTAAAATTGCCTAATAATCCCGCCCCCCTAACACAATCTGAATTTGAGAATAAGCCTAAAATGTATAAAGCGAAAATACACCGACCTTTGGGTATGTTATAAAGGAAAAGGCTCTACCGTTTGAAAGCTAGCGGCGCCAGGATTTTGATTGTAGGTGGGCCTCCAGAAAACTGGATAAGACAAAAATAAAAATAAAAACGGGTTCCATCTCCATTTCAGCGCTTTTCTGGACACTGAGGACAGCGACTAAAATTATAGGCCTATTATTTTTAGTTTATTAACAGCAACAACAGCTGTAAAGATGAAGTTGACGATCGCCATCTCCGTGGTGAACGCGCCTATAGAGAGAAATGCACATCATGGATTACATAATCAGAGAGTAGCCTATTTCTTTTCGTTTTAAATTTAAAAAGACATTTCAAGCTTTCTTAAGATATATTTCATGTCTGTGAGGCCGCGCTGAGTTTCGTTAAATTAGGATGAGATGCGCTCCTGTTCACGAGCAATGCAAGTGACCGCGCGGGCGCCGTCATGTAGGCCTATCGTCTGCTATATTAAAAATTATTATTATTATATTAAATTTAGGCAATTGGTCGATACATTTTTTTATTAAAATTAAGATACAATTTATACAAAACGAAATTCACTTCAAAAAAGGCTTTCTACAAAACAAAAAACTTAATTAAGTGGTCAAGATCATGTCTGACCCGCTCCATTTCTCTCGATATTGCGCATACTATCTTACACGTGCGGTTCACTTTTCATAATCCACATAAATTAAAAAATAACATTATAATATTTTAACAAATATTAAGCTAAACTAAATGAGCTTATTTAATGGCTACAACACGTATAGTAGACCTACTCTCTATTTGTACAAATTGCTGCACATTCATTTTATTCTCAATTTTGCACATATAAGTTGAAAGGCATTTGTTTGTGCATGCATAGCAAAACATATCTGCAACATTTATCAAGTTCACTGATAATTACGCGTGCATTTATTAATTATTATCTTAATGAATAATGAAACAAGGACGAAGTTTTTTGTTTAGAATGGAATGGATCGCAAATAGATCCGAATGAAGAAACGTACATAACCATAGTAGAAAATGGGTCTCGAGTGTTCCTGCAGAGAGGGGGTTCTCGCTGTAGAATCGGATCAAGACGAAGCAGCGAAGTCGCCTTGCGGAAAACAAGGTTACGCGGTTTATGCGCATTGCAAGTTGTGGAGAGACACTGGGAAGTTCGCTTGAGTAAAAACAATAGGCTTCAGATAATGTATGTGGGGAAGGGGGATTGGCAATGGTTTGTTAAACTATGAATGTGAAACCATAGTAAAAACAATTGGCGTTGATTGACACCAATCGGACGTTCATGTTTTTTTCCGTCTATTTAACCCTCTGAGGTCTGAGCTGTTTTCTGGGCCCTGGAGGTGTTCTGACATGCTCTGACATTTGTGGTTATTTCTGTTACTTGTGACATTTTCATGGCTAAAGTCTAATTACACTGTATTCAGCACAAACTCTGCTACAATAATATATCAGCAGCATGTATGTAAAAGTTTGTAGTTTTGAGATAATGACATTTATGCGTGGTTTGTGAAAATACAAAAATAAATTCTCACTGAAATAAGGTCATGAAACCCATACTGATTATTTCTTCACAAGACTTTTGAAAATTGTATCACGTAGCCTAGAATATTTGCTCCAAAACGATGTGAGAATCACCCTGACTGCTCATTCAGAGAAGACAATATATTGATTTAAAAATTTTACGACGTGTTTTGTGTTAGAAAGCAATATGCGAAGGGGCGGATCACCTCATTAATATGAAAGCTTTCCACACCTGAGAAAGACAAAGAACCTCCCTAATGGCCCTATTAGGAGCTTATCAGGGCCCATCATTCTGACCAACCTTGCACAAAGAATGAGGAGATTTAAAAAAGAATGGCTTTTAAAATTGTTTGGATTTATTTACAACACAACATAATCTAAAGATACACAACAAAAAAGCACTTATTGAAGAAAGAGACCTTTGTGCCATTCCTAAAAACATTGTACATACCTTTCATTTTCTAAGGTGTTTGATTTTCACTTTACCATGTTCATGTACAGAGACATGTACTGTGAATGTTGAAGTCAGCAGGACTCAGTGGCATCTGGGCCCTGAAAAAAAAAAAAGTGAACATACTGATATCAAGAGAAAGGCCTGCACGATTTTGGGAATACATTTTAGATTTTTCTTGTTAAAATTGCTTTTTAAAATTCACAGAATACACACACACACTCACACAAATGTTTCCAACAATATATAATGAACACCAGGTTTGTTGTGCCTTGTAGGTATAGGCTATGCGCAGTGCTGCATAAAATAATAACAATATAGCAGCCTATATATATTTTCAAAAAGATTTCAGTAACAACTAAGCTAGAGAAAAATATATTGATTATCATGTTACTTCAAATGTTTCCATTCGTTATGATGATATGAAATGAGATAATAGTAAAAACATGAAGCCGTTTGGAGCGTTTTGCTTTTCCAAAATATGATACATTCAAACGCGATCGCGATCAAAAATATGATACATTAAAACGCGATCGCGATCAAAAATATGATACATTAAAACGCGATTGCGATCAAATATAAAACATTATGGTTAGGCCTACCATATAGCCTATCTACGTTTGAGCAGATATCCACAAACACAGTAACAGTAAACACGGGTCTAAATATTATAATATTCACCATATATCTAGCAACAGTTCAACTGCAATGTGAAATTTATGCAACAATAGCAAACTAATATGTAAGAATTTCTTACCTTATCTTTCTTGTCTTCAAATATCGTTCTTCTTCTTCAGATGTAAATCCAATGTAAGCTCAGGCACGTCTTTCAAACTCGACGAAAAGTGAAGTGAAGTGTTTTGTTGTTGAGGTAATGAGGGCGATCGCGTTCCATGTGGAGATTTGCATGTGAATATCTTTTGCGCGAGTGGGCGTGGCCGAATTAAAAATAATTAGGAAGCGTTTGAGAAGCTGGAAATCTTGTTGGTTTTATACAAATTACTTAAACAGAGAATATTTGTTTTCGTTTTGAATCCGATCATTTAAAAGTACACACTTAAATGTTTATAAAGGTGTATGGCTCATAAATGTGTAACAAGTATTCGCTGAGTTTTGTTTCAGTTTATAGACGTGCTCAAGAAAAAAAAGTTCACCGCGACGGAGAGGCAGAACGCACACACTGTTTTTTTTCCTTATTTTACAAAAGCACAATGTTTTGATTTGATTTGAAGTGGACACATACAAAAGTAGAAATACCACAGATTCTTTTTTTATATTTATTTTTTCTGTATGACCATAAATGACGGAGAAATTTAAGTTTAAAGTGCTACAATGTGGAGAAAATCCAGCAAAACGCGCCGGCGCGTTTGTCGACCTCAGAGGGTTAAAAGTTAGGCTAATAAACATGTTGCATTCGGCCTGATTATGTCATTTTTTAAGTTACTTAGCCTGCCTCCAGTTTTCCTCAACTTGACTAATTAAGAGGCGATATTTGACCTGGCATATTATCAAGATGTCCGGAAAACAAAAGTGACCGGCACCATTTTTTCCTAGCGGAAACTCTTGATATATATATATATATGGATTTGAGAGAGTTTGACAAGGGCCAAATTGTGATGGCTAGATATATATACAGTGAGGAAAATAAGTATTTGAACCCTGCTATTTTGCAAGTTCTCTCACTTGGAAATCATGGAGGGGTCTGAAATTGTCATCGTAGGTGCATGTCCATTGTGAGAGACATAATCTAAAAAAAAAAAAATCCAGAAATCACAATATATGATTTTTTAACTATTTATTTGTATGATACAGCTGCACATAAGTATTTGAACACCTGTCTATCAGCTAGAATTCTGACCCTCAAAGACCTGTTAGTCTGCCTTTAAAATGTCCACCTCCACTCCATTTATTATCCTAAATTAGATGCACCTGTTTGAGGTCGTTAGCTGCATAAAGACACCTGTCCAACCCATACAATCAGTAAGAATCCAACTACTAACATGGCCAAGACCAAAAAGATGTCCAAAGACACTAGAGACAAAATTGTACACCTCCACAAGGCTGGAAAGGGCTACGGGGAAATTGCCAAGCAGCTTGGTGAAAAAAGGTCCACTGTTGGAGCAATCATTAGAAAATGGAAGAAGCTAAACATGACTGTCAATCTCCCTCGGACTGGGGCTCCATGCAAGATCTCACCTCGTGGGGTCTCAATGATCCTAAGAAAGGTGAGAAATCAGCCCAGAACTACACGGGAGGAGCTGGTCAATGACCTGAAAAGAGCTGGGACCACCGTTTCCAAGGTTACTGTTGGTAATACACTAAGACGTCATGGTTTGAAATCATGCATGGCACGGAAGGTTCCCCTGCTTAAACCAGCACCATTTGGATGATCCAGAGGAGTCATGGGAGAAAGTCATGTGGTCAGATGAGACCAAAATATAACTTTTTGGTCATAATTCCACTAAACGTGTTTGGAGGAAGAAGAATGATGAGTACCATCCCAAGAACACCATCCCTACTGTGAAGCATGGGGGTGGTAGCATCATGCTTTGGGGGTGTTTTTCTGCACATGAGACAGGGCGACTGCACTGTATTAAGGAGAGGATGACCGGGGCCATGTATTGCGAGATTTTGGGGAACAACCTCCTTCCCTCAGTTAGAGCATTGAAGATGGGTCGAGGCTGGGTCTTCCAACATGACAATGACCCGAAGCACACAGCCAGGATAGAGGAGTGGCTCTGTTACGTGCTCCGAGGATATGTGTTTGTGTTGTTGTTTTTGCTGTCACTTTCTCCGCTGTCATCTCTCAGGGCGGTGCTGCTGGCTGTCCATCATCATTGGGCCTACGATGTACACCTGAATGGGCGTCCACTCCTTACTATAAGAGACTGACGTAGACCGGAAGCGAGAGAGAGAGAGAGAGAGAAGGAGCTCTGTTTGGTTTTCGTTTTGGTTCACATGGTGGCGTGCCTTGTTTTTTTTTGGTTTTGTTATCTGCTGTTTATTGTGAGTTACCGTTTGTTTCCTCTCAGTGTTGGTTATTTTTTGGTTTACGTTGGACTTGAGTCCTTACGTTTTTTTTTTTTTGAATATTGCTTTATAACCGGCCAGGGAGTAGTGAGTAGGAAAGTATGTCACGTGACTTCCATTCATGCAACACCTAGGGAAATCCGTGTTAATACATCAGGTCACAAGGACAAAAATAGGGTTTGAATCATGAAAATGCATATATTTATTTATAGCACCAACGTGCACAAAAGAGAGAGAGACAAATACCGTACCCAGGGAGTAGGAGCCTGAACGGGGCCAAATTAAAGAAATAAACAAAACAAAACCCACAGTCTAACTACATTCCCATTTCCACTAAACTACTACAACAAGAAAATAAAAGAAAATAAAGTCGACGGCGCTCAGCACGCCCTACCTAATCTACACTATGTAAAAACAAAAACGCACAATAGTAGCACCCGCTCTTTACCTGATGTATTAACACGGATTTCCCTAGGTGTTGCATGAATGGAAGTCACGTGACATACTTTCCTACTCACTACTCCCTGGCCGGTTATAAAGAAATATTCAAAAGAAAACGTAAGGACTCAAGTCCAACGTAAACCAAAAAAATAACCAACACTGAGAGAAAACATACGGTAACTCACAATAAACAGCAGATAACAAAACCAAAAAAAAACAAGGCACGCCACCGCGTGAACCAAAACGAAAACCAAACAGAGCTCCTTCTCTCTCTCTCGCTTCCAGTCTACGTCAGTCTCTTATAGTAAGGAGTGGACGCCCATTCAGGTGTACATCGTAGGCCTAATGATGATGGACAGCCAGCAGCACCGCCCTGAGAGATGACAGCGGAGAAAGTGACAGCAAAAACAACAACACAAACACACATCCTCGGAGCACGTAACAGGCTCTGTAAGAAGCATATCAAGGTTCTGGCGTGGCCTAGCCAGTCTCCAGACCTAACCCAATAGAGAATCTTTGGAGGGAGCTCAAACTGTGTTTCTCAGCAACAGCCCAGAAACCTGACTGATCTAGAGAAGATCTGTGTGGAGTATTGGGCCAAAATCCCTCCTGCAGTGTGTGTAAACCTGGTGAAAAACTACAGGAAACGTTTGACCTCTGTAATTGCAATCAAAGGCTATTGTACCAAATATCAACATTGATTTTCTCAGGTGTTCAAATACTTATTTGCAGCTGTAACATACAAATAAATAGTTAAAAAATCATACATTGTGATTTCTGGATTTTTTTTTTTTTAGATTATGTCTCTCACAGTGGACATGTACCTACGATAACAATTTCAGACCCCTCCATGATTTCTAAGTGGGAGAACTTGCAAAATAGCAGGGTGTTCAAATACTTATTTTCCTCACTCTATATATATATATTTTTTTTTTTTTTTTTTTGGGGTGTGTGATATACTTTTTGAAGAAATATCGTGCTACAGTGCGTTCTATCAGTTGCAGTTCTGGGGCCTCATTTATAACCGTTGCTTACGCACAAAACAGGCCCTGAAAGAGGCGTATGCCACTTCCGACGCGTAAGTTGTGATATATAAAAACAAACTTGATGGGAAAATTTGCGCACATGCACGCAAACTCTGACCCATGCGTACAAACGTTTTGGAGACGGAGCAGGCAACACCGATGGTGAGCTGGAGTTAAATGTCTTTTTGGTCACTTTTAGAAAGAACGTTTTAAGAAAATTATACATATAAATAAAGATAATGGAAATATAATTTCACTCACCAAGCCTATCACATTAAGCAAACATCCATCCATTTTTAAATGTCTGCGCCAGCGAGCGCGTTGGGTTGTTTAGTGAAACTGACGCATATTTATCTAACGGCAGATGAAGGAAAACCGTAAATCATCATTATGAGTCCTAATCATAAATACAATGCATGTTCACAATAACAGTTTAAATAAATAAAAGAATGATTTAAACTGTTTTACTTCTGATATAAACATTTAGATTAAATATGCCATTCTCATTAATGGAGTTAAACACTTAAATTAGGTTACATGAAATCATTACTGAAAAGTTACATTTTGTTTTTATATTCAATATAATTTATATTCAGTTCAATACCAAAAAACAATACAAATATTTGTAGTGGATGTGATGCTTTTGAACACTTTCCTGTGGCATGTTGTGTTTTAACTGCAGAGAGAATTGCTTATCATGATACCAGCAGATTGTCTGAGAACATATTTTCGTACAAATAATGCACAACAAGGCCTATCTGTTTCCATTAAAAATATAAATCAATTAGGCCAGTGGAAAAGATTGAGGAAAAACTTGATATGAAATGTATTTTACATTATTTGATTTATTCAGAAACAAGGCAAGGATAGGCTACTAAGTTATTTCTATATGTAATGTGACAGTTTTATAAATGAGACCCTTGGCGCCTCCGTCCCAACATACTGTTCAATGTGACGTACATTCACGTCACATGTTAACTCACAGGACACTGCAATTCACAAAAGTTTATTATTTGTTATTATGTGCTTTAAAGGGGTCATATAATGGTACATGCACTTTTACAAGTTGATTGCACTGAAATGTCTGTTGGCAGTGCCTGTACACAACCATCCTATCATGATAAAAATCCATCCAGTGGTTTTGTTTTAATCTCCTTATATGTTTGACCATCTCTGAAATCAAGCCGTTCGATATTGTGACGTCATAAGATCGTACGCCCCTCCCGCTATTGTGATTGACAGCCGTGTTTCAACACAAGACCCGCCCTGAGCAAGCTGTGACAGCCGTCGTCATAGCAGTCCGCCATTGTTGATATGCTGGAGTAGAATGGCGTCTAAGCGATTGTGGTGTTCTGTTCTTAGATGTAATAAGGAACACAGCAGTCATTTGGATGTTCCTAAATCCGAGCCGTTGAAGAAGCAGTGGCTGAGTTTTGTTTTTGAAGCGATATGCCCAAAGGATTGACGCGGGGATTCCCTCACGGGGATTCCCCACGATCGTCTGTGCTTTCATGTTTGCGCGAATCATTTCACACCAGACAGCTTCACAAACGAGAAAAAACGGATCGGTACCAACGTGTTCCTGCTGAACCTCCAGAAGATGTGAGTGTAATGTTTTATTAACCTTTATATTAGTATTTATATTAATCTTTGCGAAATTTGCAAACCTTGCTGCAGGCTTCACGATGAATGCGTCTAAGGTTTACACTCAGGGTACATTATGGCATGTTTTCTATGTACGACGTTCTCAATATAATTCATAATCCCACGTTTATAACGAATAACACGTGGTTATTGTGTTAGATACGGTCAGAGAATGTCTAATACGGTGTACCCACAGAACAGAGGGGCGGGGTGAGCAAAGCTCATTATCATTTAAAGACACATGCACTGAAACGGCGTGCTGAAAACAGAGCTGTTTTTGACCAGGTAAAATTAGTGTTTTCTTACAATACTAATGAGAATTTTTAATTAAAGTATATTACAAACTTTTAATTTAGACCCTAAAGAATCATATTAGCTTGTACAAAAATGGCATTATATGACCCCTTTAAAGCATTTCCGGTTAAACATTTAATTTGTGTGCTGATGCGCTGTTCTAACATGTGCTTTTCTGAGCACATACACCCAAAGCGCTCAGGCACTTAAAGCCTGTCAAACAGCGCCTGGTTACTGGACTAAGTTTTCTTTTGAGTCTTATTGCACTAATACTGTCAAATACACACCAGGATTACATAAACACAGTTGGTTATGTCTGAAGTGAAAGCAAACATTTGAGAGAAAATTGGGTGCGTGTCATATGCGTGTATATTAGATGTGTGCCGGTCTTAAAGTGACAGTAGCCTAATAGGGGATAGTTAAAGGGGATCTTTAAAGGGGATAGTTCACCCAAAAATGTAAAATGTCATTATTTATTCACTCTAATGTTGTTCCAAACCTATATTCATGTCTTTCTTGTGCTGAACACAAAAGATATTTTGAAGAATGTTGCTGTCCCCTTTTACTTCCATAGTAGGAAAAAATATACTATGGAAGTCACTGGGGATTAGAAACTGTTTGGTTACCCACATTCTTCAAAATAACACTTATTTTCAAAAGAAGAAACAAACTTAATTCGGATTTATATGGGTGGGACAAAACCCACTCACTTTTTTTAAGACCAATGAAATTGGACACACTCACTTAACATCTCTAATTCTAGAGTAATATGTCTGTTAACTTTTCAGAGCGCCGTCAGTCAAATCCATTCCACTTGAGGAATGCCCTAATAAATTAAACTCCATTCCGCGTTTTAGCTACAGCGTTGATTTCCACGCTGCTGCTCAAATCCATTCCACTTGGCTCAGAGTCCTACCAAACCCTTACTTCTCAGGCTAGATGAGCCAATGCGCATGTGCTGTCCCAAGCGCGAGTCTCGGGTTCTTATGGCAACCGGAGCTTCTAACAGATCGATGCAGTGGCGCAATGAATTTACCAATCAGTGATTGACTCTTTTACTTAGAAGGCGGGATAGTTTCTCCTAGGGGATTTTTTTTTTTTTTTCAATGTTCAAAGTGATAAACTTCATTGTTTTTTGTAAAAATACATTCAGTGTGATACATCACCTTTTCTTCTAACAACACCCAGTAAGTGTTTTGAAACTGACACTAATTAAGTGTCTTTCTTATTGATAAATGACCTTAAGTACTCAACGGTCTCTGTTGTATTTTTTGCTTCATAATGCACCACACATTTTCAATAGGAGACAGGTCTGGACTGCAGGCAGGCCAGTCTAGTACCTGAACTCTTTTACTATGAAGCCACACTGTTGTAACGTGCAGAATTAATCTTGGCATTGTCTTGCTGAAATAATGTATTTGATGAATCTTAGTTGATTATAGATTATTAGTGCTGGTTTGGTTGCTGAGAGACAGACACACGCAGAGGCTCGCAGCTGATTGTGCTGTGCTTATTCCGTTAATTCAGATATCATATTGTACAAGGCTTAAATCATTTAAATATACATACAGTAATATACAATATCACATCGAAGAACATTTATATGTTGTAGTAGCCTATTTGAGTTGATATTACTCTTGCCAAGCTCTGATTTCTGTGAGATGCACGCATAGACGGATTTGCGCTCTTTTCATTTTTACTCTCACTCATTCACTTCACTCATTCACTTCACTCATTATTGCATTGAGATTTTAGATAAGTTACTTGGCTTCGGAAACACCCATAATCTACTCCAGTAAAAAATTCTGGAGGAAGACCCAGCCACATTTTTTTTGCTTCCGACGCCCATGTATTTTTTTCATTTAATTTCTTTCTTGAATGCTACTGTTAAATATACCTTATGTAGCTGAAAACAGCAGTTTTTTTCGTGAGGACCATCGTTTACACCATTTACACCATTTAATGGTGTGAGGTCCATCATCTCATTCTCATTGTAAATACTAAGAAAACAGAAGAAATTCTTTGATCCAGGACATATAATGTTACCTATATAAATACCTATAATGTTATTCATGATTAAGTATCCAGAGTATGATAAGACTCCTGAGCTGTGTTTGAAATTGCCCCATTTACCCTCATTCACTATTCCCTACATTACTTCACTAATATAGTCCTCTTGAAGGAGTGAATGAAAATGATTGAGTGAATTCAGACACTGAGTGCACCGAAAGGGCTGTAGCTTTTGCATAGTTTGTGCTTGCGGTTTAATAATCATTTGAAATGTAGCAAACTGGCTGCTCCAGTAGTAATTTAAATTATTGAAATATTAATACAATCAGTGAACTTTTATCTATTTTTTGCTGACTTCATGTTTATAAGTGAGTACATATTCATTGGTAAGGATGGCAGCATCTTCGGTAGTGGTAAAATTGTTTCAGTTAAATCATGGTGCGGATCAAATTGACCCTAATTGGATTCAATACAATTTTCCAAAAACCACACTATGAAAAACACCAAAAAATCAGGTACAAACAGTACACTTTTAATATCAACACTTCATTACATTTCTGAATCATTACAAAAGACTTATATCTGAACATATAATTTATGAAAATCTTTTTAAACACTTTTTTAAAAACTGTTTTGTTTTGACACATTTTCGACAGCTCAAAAATCTGAACAGGTCAAATTGACCATGTAACAGAACATGAGGGTTAAACTTTTTTTTTTTTTTTACTAGGATGCTTGATAACTTAAGTCTAAGTCAGTAGCCATTTTATAGAAGAACCTTGTGATTGTTCAACCTAACTCTCACCTCCCCTAAAACAACTCAACCCCATTCTTTGTGCCTTCTATTCCAAAAGTAGAGTAATTTTAAGCACTCAAATACCATCAGTTGTATTCTCACTAGTCTCGCGTAGCCAGACCTTCAGACTGACGGCTGAAGGTCTGGAATTCATAGCAGCTTTCTTTGGCCAAGCCCGCCCATAAGGCCGTTTGACCGACATGTCAAACAACCAATTACAGTTCGTTTCGTTCAGCGTCACGTTTCGGGGCGTGGAAATGTCCCCACAACAACAGACCGGCTAGCAACAAGTCAGTCAGCATAGAAAATCAAAGAAGGAGAAGAAAACAAGCAGTAAGTCATTGATCTGTTCGTGCACGTATAACAATAATGCCGTCTGCATTACCACATCTTTTAGCTGATCTTGATAAATGCTCATTGTCACTCATGTAAACGTCTGCGCTTTGTTTCCCGGCGGACCGAAAATAAACGCGACACTCGCGCCCCCTGGAAATCCGATAAAATTCAACCAATCAGATGACGACTTCGACATTCCTGAAGTGTTTCCAGTTAAGTGTACCATATGCATCAGACGTTTAGCCAACGTTCCGTGGGCGTGACGTCTGAGGCTGAGACTATATTCTCACTAACAAACCACTGAGTCAAACAATAGTGTCAGTGCTCTCAACGCAGCGTCAGCTCAAAAACAACAAACTAAAATAAAAATCAACGCAATGTGTTGCTCTATGCCTACCAGGGAACATCACAAAAGTGCAACAAGTGTTGCAAGTTACCTGACAAATAACTACTTGCCACTATTAGCTTACTGAGCATTAAACAGAGTGAAAAATTGCAATTCAGCATGTACACATCAAAATCCTGCAAGAGCTGCAATTCTATACTTCATAGAAAAACGTCTTTTGTTACGGGAAATGTACTGCAATCAGTACCCTTACCATGTTCAATACGGTCTAATTTTGTTCCAACTTCTCTCTCTTCACTACGAAAAAGAACAATGAAGAAATTCAAACGTTTGAAGGACACTAAGGCCCCGTTTACACCTTGTATTGAGATGCGTTTTGGTCGAACGAATAACAAGTGGACAACGCTAAATTCTGGTGTAAACTACGTCTAATGCTTTGAGCTTGTCCACTTTCGACCACTTCCAGAGGTAGTCGAAAACATTCAAGATTTTGAGATTCTGTGTATGGCCATTTTACCCACCGAGCTGGTGTTATTCAACTATGCCAAGTTAAACTTGGTTTTGCATTCTATCACCCCTTGAAGAATCGACATATCCGAACACACCTGGAATAAAGCTGTTCACAGAGTAAACTTCATCTTGTGCAAGACTCAGTCTGATTCAGATGAAAGTTCTCTACCGTATTCATTGTAGTAAAACCAAGTTGGCTAAATTGTACCCAAATCTAGATGAAACGTGATGTGCAGTGCATCATATGTGACCACATATGATGCATTGCACATGTCACATGTTTCATCTAGATTTGGGTACATTTTTTAGATTTGGGTACACGTTTCATCTAGATTTGGGTACAAGTTTTATATTTGGGTACACATGTTTCATCTAGATTTGGATTTTAAATTGTCAAATCTAGATGAAACATGTGACATGTGCAATGCATCATATGTGGTCATGCTTTAAACTAAGACAATTTTGGTTTTCAGGTTTTGAGATTTTTAACTCAGCTTTTAAATTAAGACTTCACCCTAACCCAATAATGGCTACTTTTGTGTCAGTGGTGATGACATTTAAATAGCTAAAAATAAAGAAAATTGGGGTTGGAGGTGAAACATGACCACTGATATTTCTAGATGGGTTTTGGAAGCTAACATCTAATTTTTTTTTTCTCCCCCCTAAAGTTGGTAACCCTCTTCCAAATGTGGGTGGTTCCTCTGTACTTCACCACTAAGCTGCACTGGTGGAGGTTTCTGGTGACATGGTTCATCTTCTCTATTGTCACAGCCTTCATCACTTTTCGTGCTACCCGCAAACCACTGGACTGCACCACTCCAAGGTAACCAAAAATAGCTTTATCATCGTGCCATGGGACTTTGACTCTGTTTAGCTGTGTGTGACTTTCTGTTAGGTACGTGTATAAACCGTGTTTGAAGTAGGGGTGAGATATCTCAGTATTTTCTGGGATTTTGACAATAACAATAATTAGACAATATTTTGCTGAGTGTTTTTGTGTTAGTACTTTGGCTGGTTTAGGCCTATTATGGACTGCTGAAGCTGGTAGCACTTTATTTTACAGTCCTGTTCCCCATGTGCTTATTACAGTAATTACAATAACTGGGTAAACTAGGTGCTAACCCTGAACCTACTTCTAAACCTATCCTTAACAACTGCAATTACTAGGGATGCACCGATGCATCGGCTGAACATCGGTAACGGCCGATATTTGCCTCGTTAACTGCCATCGGCCATCGGGAAATAAAAATGACATTCGCCGATGTCACATGGGCGTCAGTTTGGTTTGATATGCTGGGGACAGAGACGCATTCGGAAGTGCATTTTCAGAAGTGCTGGGTACAATGACGCATTTATTTATTTATTTTTCTATGAGAAAACTCCTTTTCTCGAGAAAAGAACGACCATGGTGTGTAGCAGAAGAAGCGGCGGAGTATGCACGATCCGCGAGTGCTGAAGACGTTCTGCACGGCTTTGATGGGTGCGCAGGAGGACACAAATGGGCGGCGACCGCTTCTTCCAGTGGCGGGAGCTTTTCCCTCAGCGCCGTCAACAGATCAACAGAGCAGATCAACAGAGCGTTAACTGTACACACCGCCGCCGACTTGAGCTGCAAAGAAGCTCTGGCCTCCCTGTCAAGGACGCTTGTCAAAAAGTACGGGGAAGCTTGACCGCTCTGAATAGTGAGTGAGAGCGCGCGCGCGGTCGGGGCTCTCTCTCTCTCTCGCAGAAGAGCGCGTGCGCGTTTAAAATTTAATATGAACATTCACCCGTGTTTTTTCCCTCATAAATGCGAACACGAAAAATAAAATGAATATTATAATGTTTTTTTTGTTGGGTCAGACAATGATTACCAAATTTCTCTCTCATATTGCTCCTCATAACAACTGAAAAAGAACTTATAAATAAGGTTATAACTGTCAACCAGAAAGTGACATTAAAGGTTTTTTTTGTTTCATAAATTGCTTGGTCTGATTGAATTTGTGCTCATTCTAGGATAGTGTGATCAAGAGCCGAAAGACTTGTATGTTTCAGTGGCACAAAAGAAGGAATAAATAACAAAAAGAAAAAACATCGGCATCGGCATCGGCCATCGGCCAAGTTGTTATGTTAAACATCGGTATCGGTATCGGCCCAGAATTTCCCAATCGGTGCATCCCTAGCAATTACCCTTTTATTATATTCTTCACCTTCTGAGCAGTGGTTAGTTTCAAGAAGTGACGGAAATTGAGTTCCCTTTCATGTTCAATTCACTTGACATTGTGTCAGTAGCCGATGCTATGCAGAAGCTTTATTGAATAACACCAGGGCGTAGCACTGGCCAATGATGTTCAAGCACATGAACTGAAGATGGGCCTTCCCGCTATATAAGGAGGTCATTGCCTCAAAAACTCACTGTTGGGAGATGCTCGCCAGCAGACGTTCCCTGGATTGAGCAGTGCTCTGCCCTCAACCAGCAATGGACCTTAAGGACTCAGGTGATGAGCTCAAGTGTCCACGTTCCTCTCACCCAACTTTTCAAGAAACAAACCTGGTGGAAAAATTACCTTCTATATCTTGCATTTCGGGGATATTCTACCAGCATTAAAATAGGCTACAGCATACAGTAAATGCGTGCACTCTTAAAGCATGTTGTTATTTGGTTTTTCCAAAAAGAGTGACATACTTAATAATATCAGCTTGCACATCATTAAAACAATAATTACAGTATTATCGTAAACATATATACGAATACATATTGCACACCCCAGGTTTTAAGATCATTTGGAAGTATTGGTTACTCCTAAATAACAAAAATAACACCTACACAGGGATCAAAGTTCACTGTTCTACTGAAATGCCAGTACCATACTATTTTCGACTATGTTGCTGCTTATTTTTTAAATCTGTCTCTGTGTGATGTCACCTGTTTGATCTGAATCTTGTGAAAACATGTCCAGGTCACATTTTACCCCAATGTCAGCATGGTTCAAAAGTTTAGAGGCTTTCTTTTAGCACCACCGGCATTGGGAATTAAAAATTTGGCATGTTTCCTCAATGTCCTGTACTCAACCCCAGGCTGTTCCAAACCTGTATGACACTATAGCCGCTTTGTTAAAAAAAAAAAAAAAGAGAAAATCTTGAGGCATGCTGTCAATATTCTTTTTCTAAACAGTTATAATAAACTTCAAAACGAATGCAAATCACCATAAATGTATCATTAAAGTTTTCCAGGTGATGCATGCTCTATATTCTTTTTCTTTTCTTTTTTTCATGATTTGTGTGCAGAACAAAACATTTGTAATAGTTATTTACTTAACATCCCCTCAAGCCCCCGTCAGTAAAGAAAATTTACATTTACACATTTGGCAGGTTTATCCAAAGTGACTTAAGTTACATTAAAATTATAATTTCTTTTCTTTTCCAATTCATGCATTCTCTGGGAATTGAACCTGTCACCTTGCCTTTGTTAGCGCCACACTCTACTTGTCTAAAGAGACTACAGGACACTGAAAAAAAATTTGCTCTTGGACTTACTAAAAATATTTTTTACAGCAAGTGGTTGCACAGTTTATCTTCATTTTAAACATATATTTTTAGTTGAACTTCTTTCAGCTGAACACAATCGTAGTTATATTAAATAATATCCTTCCCAACTTTGTAATGGCATTGAATAGAGTTTTTGAGGCTCCAAAAAATGCATCTATCCATCATAAAAGTAATCCATACAACTCCAGTGGGTTAATTAATGCCTTCTGAAGCCAAGTAATGGGTTTTTGTTTGAGTTCCGGCAGAAGGGTGACCTCTGACCCGACGTATCATGTAGCTCCTCTTATATCGAAATCTTCCGACATTTTTCTTTAAACCTTCTCGGTTTAGATTTCTAATTTGTGGCTGGGTTTTTTTTTTTTTTTGCTCTATCCTCTGCACTTCCGTGTTCATCAATTTTGTTCTCACCTAAACTTATGCTTCCAGACCAGGTTGGACATGGGAATATCACAAACTAAATGTCGCACTTCAGACCACAATGTGTTCTAGGCAATCGGGCGTCACGTTCACAAGTTATCACATAATGTCGCCACAAGAGCATATCGTGTTTTTGTGTCAATTATGAAAACAGAACAAAAACAACATAAAATTGCTTTGAAAACAGCTTACGAAAAGCAAAAAGGAAGGTATTATTACATAAACTTAATATCTAATGTTACAGTTTGTTTTTACGTTTAGGCTCATTGGAAGCAGGATTTGCCGGAAGCCAGTGATTATAGTTTGTTTTAAATATGGATATTTTTCTTACAAAATCCCATTGCTTCACTTCAGAATGCATTTATTAACCCACTGGAGTTGAATGGATTACTTATATAATGGATGGATGGGTGTGCTTTTTGGAGCTTCAAAAAGGCTTTATTCAATGCCATTACAAAGCCAGGATATTATTTAATATAAATCCGGTTGTGTTTGGCTGAAAGAAAAAGTCATATACACCTAGGATGGTTTAAGGGTGAGTAAATTATGGAATAATTTTCATTTTTTGGTGAACTTTTTCTTTTATCAATGTTTCTAGTTATTTCAATTCAAACATATTGAGTAAATTACTATATATTCAAGTCTGGGATTTTGACTAAATGGAAAAGACTTGTTTGTATTTGACGTTTAGTTATGTTGTACAATTAAAAGCCTGTCTGTAACTAGCATAGCACAAGTAGAAATTTTTTTACTGCACTGGCATTAGCAAAGCTAGGCTATATTTATACATTCTATACTTCAGCACAATGGTATCCAATAGAAATTCAACATAACTAAAACTCTTTTAAATGTCAAACATAACTGAACATTAAACAGTAACATGTATTTCCCTTCACTCAAAAGTGATTTATGTGATCCCTTCACATAAAACAACACTTAATTTCAACATTTACTCTCCTGATCCAACAATATGCAAAGCATGTTTGTTAACTAAAAATCGGCCACCCAGTTGCAGTTAATGCAACAAAAAATCATTCATGTAATTCCAATGCAAATGGTTAAATTAAACTTTCATATTAAATATATTTAAGTGGATTGAACAGAATGAAATTAAGTTAGGACAAAATGTAGTACTCATTTTAATTAAGTAGCAAAAAAAAATAAAAATGTGCTTGGAGAGTTTGTGTGTGCGCGAGTTTGTGTGTATTTGTTTGAGCACTGACGTTGTCTCACCCCCAGTCTCCAGACATAAACCCAATAGAGAATCTTTGGAGGAAGCACAAAGCACAAGATTGTGCTTCCTCCAAAGATTCTCTATTGGGTTTAGGTCTGGAGACTGGGGGTGAGACAATGTCAGTGCTCAAACAAATACACACAAACTCGCGCACACACAAACTCCACGCGCATACTTGAGACGCGAGCACACACACAAAACTCGCGCACATACTCAATGAGACGCGAGCACACACACACAAACTCTCCGCGCACATATTCATGAGACGCGAGCACACACACACATAATACCTTAAAGATGTGGAAAAGTCGATCAAAAGTGTGGCTACATTTCTCCAGGCTCGATGCCAACAGCGCGCGATGCAGTAGCCTATTTGCGGTAAAATAATTGCTGCAAAGACCGGTACCACGACAAATATGATGAAGACCTTGACCACGGCCACGGAGTAAACATAATAGCAGAAAGTGGCTCCGTCTTCGACTGGTAAATGAAGAGATACCTTGTTGATCACTCTGACAGTGTTTATATTGCAATAATGACCTACTGAGTGTACACAGCCGTTCAAAAATGTGTTGGTTAGTCAGATTTTTTTTTTTTCAGTAAGGATGCATTAAAGTTATCAAAAGTGACATTAAACCGTGTAATGTTACAAAATATTTCGTTTTTAAATAAATGCTGTTCTTTTGACATGTTTATTCATCAAAGAATCATGAAAAAATGTTATCATAGTTTCCAAAATATTAAGCAGCAAACTATTTTCATATTTCTGAAGGATCATGTGACACTGAAGTAATGATTTTGAAAATTCAGCTTTGACATCACAGGAATAAACTACATTTTGAAATATATTCAAATAAGATTTTAAATTTTAATACTATTTCACAATATTACAAGTGTTACTGTATTTTTATAAAAAAAAATCAGCTTTGGTGAGCATGAGCTCTTTATAAAACATTTTTTGTTCCTTTGTGCTTTTTTTTGTTCCTTTGTGCACTGGCTAAGGAGCAGGAGTCAAACTGAAAAAATAAAACCAAAATTTTCTGAGGTAATGTGTTATGTAATCTTGTTAAAATGGATTTCATAAAATTGGTATCGAAAAAAGTATCATTAGGAACCGGTATCGAAACTGAGGTATCGAAAATGGCACCGGATCGAAAGATTTTGAACGATACCCAGCCCTAGGAAGACTATACCAAAATCATACAGGTTTGGAATGATATGAGGTAAATGACAATAAATTAAATCTTGTGGGCATTTTTTTGCATTTATTTTATCTTTTGATTTTTGGGTTGAAGTAGGACCCAGACATTTCTTGGTGAGATTCACATCTTGGTGAGTTTACTCTGTTGTCTCTTTCTCTCCACACAGGCTTGTTTATAAATGGTTCCTCCTTTTGTATAAGATCAGCTACACCACAGGCATTGTGGGCTATACTGTAGTTATGTTCACCCTCTTTGGCATCAATCTTATATTTAGGTAAGTTATTAAGCTTCATGTTTTAACACTGAATCATTGTGGTAGCTGACTATAACATTGTGTTTTTAAAAACATCAATCTCTAACTACAGGTAATTTTCATGTTTTCACAATGTTAGATGTCATATAGCATTTAGTGAACATGCAATCCATGGTCAGATTAATTAAGGGGAAAGAAAGCAGAAATAAAAATTCCATATTTTGTATTGATGTTTTCTTCTGGTGGAAGATGTGTGGATATGAATGGGTGCTGATGTGTATGTGCTACAATAATAAAGAAAAAATATTATAAAATAAATAATACTTAAAGGTGCAGTAAGCGATTTTTGAAAAATGCTGTTGAAACGTGGATTAGACTGATCACCAAAACACACTTGTTAGCCAATCAGCAGTAAGGGGCGTATACACTCATGATGAGACACTCAGGAGAGAGAGCTCAGTGCACAAAACAGAAATAAACAGATCGACTATAGAAAGAGATGGCAGAGAAAATACAAAAGAGGAAAAGGCCAGGGGAATATAACTTTAAAAAGAAGGGTTACGATCAGGCATGAGGTAGGACCCGCGTTAAAGGAGAACTCCGGTCAATTTTAACATTGAGCTCATTTTTTTGTAAATTTGGAGTGCTGTCAGTACAGAGATCAACGACAAAAATCGGTGTTGCCTACACCGTGTTATCCTCTTTTTAAAATTTGCACCCTTTTGACTTAAATGGGGCAAGTTTTAAACCTGCTTTTAGGCTCTTAACATCCTTGATGTGTCATTACAAGCGCCCAGCCATGTGAGTGATTCCTGCAGAGTGAACACGGTGAATCTGACTGCAGTAGATGTGAAAGATATTAATAAAAGTGATGTTAATTCAGCCAGCGCACATACCTGTATTTACTTCCTGTTTTCGGTCGAAGTCCACAGTAGTCGATTGTCGAGTTCACGCGCGTGATCTAGGGGTGTGAACCGACACTGGTCTCACGGTTCGGTTTGATTACGATTATGTCATCGATTCAGTTCAATTCGATATCACAATGCATCGCGATGCACCGCATCCTCAATTAAAAATTTTTTTTCCAAAGTATTGTGTGCGCGCGTATGTGTGCTCGCCTGTTCAAACAGTGACATTCCAGTTTTAAGTTTCAAGGGAGTAAAGCTTGTTTATGCCTTTAAGAAAAGGAAAATCTGTCAAATAAATTTTGTTTTAAAGAAATGTTCATTTAAAAGCAGCGCTCATTAATCAGTGTATTATGTTACCATTAAAGATGCGCGCATCAACCGTCGCTGTATCCGCTGTTGAAGGTGACGATCATCCATTTATAATCACGCATAACAACACAGAATAATTGTAATTTGACCATCGGGTGCGGATACTTAAATCAGAGAAAGTTATTGGGGCGGGTCAGGGTGGATGATTTATTTTTGGCTACGGATTCGGGAGACGTTGGAGCTCATCCGCTTACTCTTAAGCAGTCAGACTCTGCCAGGCATTAACAGCTCGGGCTGAAAATGGCTAATGTGGTTTATCAAGTTAGTGGTATTGCCTCCTGCATATTCTATTTGTGCGTGACATGAGCGCACACAGCGCGTCTTCTGCAGGTTGTGCTTACCAGGTTGTTCATAAAAGCCAAAATGTGCCCAGATGTAGGCTTTAAAAGTAGTTGGAGCATTTTTAATTACTCGCACTCGCGTCTCACCTCCCTCTGCCATTGTAAGCTACCACGACAAAGCACGTACACGACAAATGACGTCAGAAAAGCGCCAGTACATAATCGGTTATGGTCTATTACTGAACTGATAACGAATCGTCCTCGTCTGCATCGCGATGCATCGTAGAAACGATAAATTTTGACACCCCTAGCGTGATCATAGGTAACTAAACGTGAACTAATTCCAAATTTACAAAAAAATGAGCTCAATGTTAAAATTGACCGGAGTTCTCCTTTAATATAGGGGAAGCTTTCCAGAGCTGGAGAGACCTTGAGTGAGAAGGCCTAAAAATGTACGCCAAGGTTGCTTTATTTCTTCTCGATACATAAGGAACATTGGTTTTACAGAACTAAGATATGTAGGGCCCTATGATTTCCGTGATGCGGAAAACGTGGATGGAATCACGGAATTTACACATGAAAACCAGGGCTTAAAGTATTCCGGCACCGTGACGGATCTCCGGCGTGTGGCCGTGAGAAAAAAAAAAAAAAAAAAAAAGTGGAACTTGCATGCGGTTTAATATTTTCGAGTCAATTGATTTCACCTACCAATCATATGAAAGGAACGCAGCTCTTACTAACGTTACAAGCCTATCAGAAGCAGAGCAGGGCGGGGCCTGGCAACACCGTGTGATTGAGATTTATTCGTCACGTTAGCGTTTTCGGTGAAAGGAGCGCTAGGTCATGAAGCTTGGGGATGATGTCCTACCCACGGGCGTAATTTCCTATGGGGACACTTTCCAAAATCCCGTTGTCCCCCCCACCCCCACTCAAATTTGTTTGTTATGATGTTTAACCACACGCCGTCATGGCCACGGAGGAGCAGGACCGAGCCTGTGTAAAATAGGTCACTGAATGTTCTAATGAGCAAGTAGCGGTTGCGGCACAGACAGCGATGAAACGCCAGAAACAACAACAGGTGACTTTAATGTCATCATGGATGAAAAGAAAGAAAGGAGATGTAAGTTGGTTGATTCAGTAAATTAGCTCAGGTCAGGATAATCATATTTTCTGTCTACACCTGTTGATCACTGAGCTAACGTTAACATACACTGCTGCTTGGTAACTTCAGACTTGGCTAAATATTTAATTTAATATTTAATTAAATATTCTGTGTAGCTTACAAAAAACAAAAACATTCTGTGTAGGCCTACCATGAAAACAAGTCCACTTTAAACCGCAGCATTTTCTGTCAGCAATGTATGACAAGTAGCCTAACGTTAGTGCTGTCAACGTAAACGCATGCGATTAATTTTTGTCCAGCTTTAACGTGTTAAAATATTTATCGCAGCGTCCGTTCTTTCTGTCATCCTTTGGGTTATATGATCATGCTCTCCTTCACGCAAATGTTTTAAACTATCAATGCGCGAGAAGATAAGAGAACGCGCTGTCAGTGAATGTCCTCCTGAAACAAACACACACACACACACACACACACACACACACACACACACACACACACACACACACACACACACACACACACAGAAAGACGCGCGCCAGTATTGCAGTTGACAGCGCGCCATTGAGTTCTCTTTCGCGCTTGAACGATAATAACACACATATTTATGCCAAAATGTCAGTTTTGTCGAGTATCTTCACAAGAACAGTCAAATGAGTTAAATACAATCTTAAATGGAAGTAAAGAGTAGAGAATGAGATGCGTGAGATCCTGTCAGCAGCGGCTCAACACTTCTGTTTTTCCTATATGCAAATTGTAGTGGGTCCACAGACACAGGGATTTGATCTCTGACAAAGTCCAACACCAACCGCTCAAAGGTTTTCATCAGGACAGATGTGAGGGCCACTGGCCGATAGTCATTCAAACACGTCACAGGTGTCTTCTTGGGCACTGGAATTATAATTGATCTTTTAAAGCTAACTGGAACAGTGCACTTCCCAAGTGACATGTTAAAAAGATCAGTCAGAACAGGAGCAAGTTGCTCGGAGCACAGTTTAAGGACACAAGGAGGAATACAATCCGGACCAGGTGCCTTCCTAACCTTCATCCTGGACAAGATCCTCTGGACATCCTCCTGAATGATGGTAAAACTCTGCTCATTACAAGCCGGAAAAACAACAGGTTCAACATTTCCAATTTCAAAACGACAATAAAACTCATTTAGTTCGTTTGGCAAGGATGGATCAACATTAGTGATGGATCCTCCTTTAGGTTTCCAAATTTACAACACAACATAATCCAAAGATACAAAACAAATGACAAAAAAGCACTTATTGAAAACAATGATCCAAAGACAGAGACCTTTGTGCCATTCCTAAAAACATTGTACATACCTTTCATTTCCAAGGTGTTTGATTTTCACTTTACCATGTTCATGTACAGAGACGCATGTGAATGTTGAAGTCAGCAGGACTCAGTGGCATCTGGTCCCTGAAAGAAAGAAAAAAGTTAACATACTGATATCAAGAGAAAGGCCTGCACGATTTTGGGAATAAATTTTAGATTTTTCTGGTTAAAATTGCTTTTTAAAATTCACAGAATACACACACACACACACACACACACACACACACACACACACACACACACACACACACACACACACACACACACACACACACAAATGTTTCTAACAATATATAATATAATGAACACCAGGTTTGTTGTGCCTTGTAGGCATAGGCTATGCGCAGTGCTGCATAAAATAATAATAACAATAACCTATAGCAGCCTATAAATCTTCCAAAAGATTTCAGTAACAACTACGCTAGAGAAAAATATATTGATTATCATGTTACTTCAAATGTTTCCATTCGTTATGATGATATGAAATGAGATAATAGTAAAAACATGAAGCCGTTTGGTGCATTTTGCTTTTCAAACGCAATCGCGCACCAAAATATGAAACATTATGGTTACGTTTGAGCAGATATCCACAAACACAGTAACAGTAAACACGGGTCTAAATATTATAATATTCACCATATATCTAGCAACAGTTCAACTGCAATGTGAAATTTATGCAACAATAACAAACTAATATGTAAGAATTTCTTACCTTACATCTTTCTTGTCTTCAAATCGCATTCTTCTTCTTCTGAGGTAAATCCAATGTAAGCTCACAGCGCGTCTTTCAAACTCGACGAAAAGCAGAGACTTGTGAAGTTTTTTCGTGCTTTGTTTTTGAGGTAACGAGCGCGTTCGCGTTCCATGTGGAGATTTGCATGTGAATCTCTTGCGCACATGGGCGTGGTCAAATTAAAAATAATGAGCAAGCGTTTGAGATACTGGACATCTTGTTGGTTTTATACAAATTACTTAAACAGAGAATATTTGTTTTAAGTTTGAATCTGATCATTTAAAAGTACACACTTAAATGTTTCTAAAGGTATATGGCTCATAAATGTGTGACAAGTATTCGCTGAGTTTTGTTTCAGTTTATAGACGTGCTCAAGGAAAAAAAGTTCACCGCGACGGGGAGGCAGAAAGCACACCCTGTTTATTTTCTTTATTTTACAAAAGCACAATGATTTGATTTGATTGTAAGTGGACACATACAAAAGTAGAAATATCACAGATTCTTTTTTTATATTTCTTTTTTCTGTATGACCATAAATGACGGAGTAATTTAAGTTTATTGTGCTACAATGTGAAGAAAATCCAGCAAAACGCGCGGGCGCGTTTGCTGACCCCAGAGGGTTAAACACTTACGGCGTGAGCCGGATAACCAGACATTATACCCTTTTGAGATTTCTCTGGGTCGCCGTGACAACGGTGGTAGCGTGCAGGTTGTATTACCGGCTCGTTGGCTGCATGATACACTTCTCCAGTAGCCTTTACTAAGGGGACTGACAGAGTGGAGGAGAAATGACGTACGCTTTCAATTAGCTTAGGCAGATAAGAGAGTGTCTTGTGAGTCACACGGAGGGCACCGGCGTGGGCTCATATGTTCAAAACGCTAATAATACTCGAGCCCTGCCATAGAACGGGAGGGCGCGAGTAACCAGGCTCGCTTTCTGTATCGTAAGAAAGCTGACCGTGAGCTCAAAGGAGAGCAACATAATTTATCTGCCGCCAGAGCCGGGAATCGAACACGGGTCTCTGGCGCTAAAGCCTTAGATTTCGCCACTGAGCCACAGGGGGAAATGACATAAGCTTTCAGCTATCGTGAGCATATAAGAGAGCGTCATGTGAGTCACGTGGGGTAGGCACCGGCGTGGGCTCAAATGTTTTAAAACGCTCATAATGCTCGAGCCCCGCCGTATGAACGGGAGGGCGCGAGGGGCGGGTTTGCTTTCTGTACGTAAGAAAGCTGGCCGCGAGCTCACGATTCACGAACAGGATTGCATTCCGGTGGTCTCTGCGGGCGGCGCTTTCGGTGCGACCCGAGCGAGAGAGGCGGAAGCGGGGTCCGTGTTGGAAAAGGCTAGTCGAGCCCGCAGGGTCGACATAGCACATAGAAATACAAGGCATTTTGAAACAAACGCCTCGCGCTCTTTTAGAGAGTGTGTGTCGCGACGGCGAACACACACACACACACACACACACACACATAGAACCAATGTAAGGATATGACGCCGGATAGCGCGGCAGGCATGGAAGGCTGAAGGCGGCGAAGACGACCGGCTTCTTCAGACGCTTTCCTAAGCTTGCTAATCGCTTGTTTCAATGGCGGTGGCTTCTCAAGATCCAGCGATGCATAGAGCTTCGCTGAAGACATGAAAATCAGATTTCCAGCCTGTGAGCTCTTCCTTTATACACGCTAGCCACACCCATTCTGGCGGGCTGTGACACGTGAAGGGCGCGAAATCACGCAGGGCTCACCGATAGGCTGCTGCAGTTGCCGCAGGTCAGCCAATGAGCACGCTTATACAGCCTGCTATGGTCTGCTGGCTGCCGCACTGCTTTGACAATAAATACAAAATTAAGGATAATTTTTGGCTTCAGATCTCGAGAAAAGACAACTTTACCCGTAGAGTAAGCAATACGAGAGAACCTCTCGTAAGAGAACGGAATTCTCTTATACACGCAGAATCGCATGGAATTTGCATATTTTGTTGGCATAATAAATGTTTTTTTTTATTTCCTTCTCATTTTTTCAGTTTAAAACAACAAACGTAGAAAGGTCTCTACCTAAACCCAGAGCCATATAGAGAGACATCTGTCAATACAGTTAATATACAGGGATATATAGGGATGCAAACAGCGCGCTTTTCAGTATGCACGCAAGCGTGAACCACTAGTGTTTCTTCTTGCTGCGTATCTTTTACTGTCTATGGCAGGGGTCTCCGTGGCCTGATTGGAGATAACTAGCTCGTAAAGAGGCCGTTCACATGTCGTGTCTTTTGCGCGCTCAAGTTCGTTAACGTTATTTCAAATGTAGGCCCGCAGCAAGCGTGCTCATAATTGAAGTGACACGCTCATTTTTTCCAGGCGCAGCGAGATGAAAACACCTCAACTTTTCAGAATGCCGCAAGTGCACCACAGTTCATGTGATAAGAACCAACATATCAGCTTCACCCTTTCCGTAACAACATTGAAAGCTCAGTCAACATAAAGGATGGGGGTGCACCACAAACACTATGGGTGTTTTTCTCTTCTCCGTAAATAAATCTTGTAGCAAAGCTACAGCAAGCGTTTTTTGGTGGTGGAAATCTATTAGCTACTAAAACTTCTTTGTCATTGTGGAGAGCGCAGTGCATGGTTGCATAGCAACGACAGACGCCACGGGAAAATCGGACCGAATTTTTACCATTTAATAATAAAAGATAATCTTATGTGCATTGTATTTGTAAATGTCAGTAATTTATCTTTTTGGACTCATTCTTTTTATAAAAATGATTTAACCCTCTGAGGTCTGAGCTGTTTTCTGGGCCCTGGAGGTGTTCTGACATGCTCTGACATTTCTGGTTATTTCTGTTACTTGTGACATTTTCATGGCTAAAGTCTAATTACACTGTATTCAGCACAAACTCTGCTACAATAATATATCAACAGCATGTATGTAAAAGTTTGTAGTTTTGAGATAATGACATTTATGCGTGGTTTGTGAAAATACAAAAAAAAATTCTCACTAAAATAAGGCCATGAAACCCATACTGATTATTTCTTCACAAGACTTTTGAAAATTGTATGACGTAGCCTAGAATATTTGCTGCAAAACTATTTGAAAATCACCCTGACGGCTCATTCAGAGAAGACTATATTGATTTAAAATTTTTACGACGTGTTTTGTGTTAGAAAGCCTTATGCGGAAGGTGTGATCACCTCATTAATATGTAAGTTTTTCTCACCTGAGAAAGACAAAGAACCTCCCCAACGGCCCTATTAGGAGCTATCCTAATAGCTCCTAATAGCCCTGTCATTCTGAGCAACCTTGCACAAAACTGTAAATGAGGAGATTTAAAAAAGAATGGCTTTTAAATTGTTTGGATTTATTTACAACACAACATAACCCAAAGATACACAACAAATGCCAAAAAAAAAACACTTCAAAGACAGACCCTTGTGCCATTCCTAAAAACATTGTACATACCTTTAATTTCCAAGGTGTTTGATTTTCACTTTACCATGTTCATGTTCCAGAGACTCATGTGAATGTTGAAGTCGGCAGGACTCAGTGGCATCTGGGCCCTGAAAAAAAAGTGAACATACTGATATCAAGAGAAAGGCCTGCACGATTTTGGAAATAAATATTAGATTTTTCTGGTTAAAATTGCTTTTTAAAGTTCACAAAATACACACACACACACACACACAAATGTTTCCAACAATATATAATATAATGAACACCAGGTTTGTTGTGCCTTGTAGGCATAAGCTATGCGCAGTGCTGGGTAAAATAATAATAACAATAGATAGCAGTATAAATCTTCCAAAATATTTCAGTAACAACCAAGCTAGAGAAAAATATATTGATTGTCATGTTCAAATGTTTCCATTCGTTATGATGATATGAAATGAGATACTGTAATAGTAAAAACATGAAGCCGTTTGGTGCGTTTTGCTTTTCAAATTTTCAAATGATACATTAAAACGCGATCGCGCTGCAAAATCTGATACATTCAAACGCGATCGCGCTCAAATATAAAACATTATGGTTACCATACATATCTACGTTTGACCAGATATCCACAAACACAGTAGGCTTAACAGTAAACACGGGTCTAAATATTATAATGTTCCCCATATATCTAGCAACAGTTCAACTGCAATGTGACATTTATGCAACAATAACAAACTAATATGTAAAAATTTCTTACCTTAAATCTTTCTTGTCTTTAAATCGCGTTCTTCTTCTTCTGAGGTAGCCTAAATCCAATGTAAGCTCAGGCGTGTCTTTAAAACACAGTAAGGAGTGAGTTACGAAGTCTCTGCTTCTTTGTTTTGAGGTGATGAGGGCGTTTACAGGTCTGCGTTTCTCCGCATGGATCATTTGCATGTCAATCACTCGTGCGCTCGTAGGCGTGTTCAAATTAAATTTAATGAGGACGCGTTTGAGAAACTGTACATGCCGCTGCTTTCGTATGGATTACTTAAAAATAGAATATTTGTTTTTTATATTATTTACATACTTTAAAAATAGAGATTCCAAGCGTTGTATAGACATGCGTTTCAAGTCTGTGTGACAAACATTCGCTGAGTTACAGGTCATTTTCTGTCGCGTTTCAGAATGAGTTTCACATTGAGAGAGACGGCAGAACGCGCATCATGTTTATTTTCTTTGTTTTGCGAAAAACACAACATTTTATTTTTATTATGAGTGTACACAAATAAAAGAAGACATTTAACAGTTTTGAATGTTGTACAATACAAGTATGTAAAATCAAAATCAACAGAGTATTTTACACTGATATAAAAAAAAACGAGCAGATCACGCCGGCGTGATTGTCGATCTCAGGGGGTTAAAGGTTTAAATATGTGAGGTTTTTTTAAAACACTTTTTATAAAACACTTTTTGTGAAAAATGGTTTAAAGGCTAATTTAATCTTAATTTAATATTCATCAGTCCTACCTTGTAACTGTTACCTTCATGTTACTGTTATTTTTGGCCAGAGATTTGTTGAAGGATTGGCCGAATTTTGGAGAATTTTGAATGTGCTTTGCTGAATATATTAACATTTTAAATAAAAAAGCTGAATTGTGAGTTTGTGTAACTGAATTTTTAAAGGTCAATACTGCTTAGAAGTGAAAAGAAAACAAGCAAATCCGAAAAATCCAAAAGGGCTAAAAAAAAAAAAAAAAAACGGAATTTGAGAAAAAACAAAACTGATTTCATAGGGCCCTAGATATGTTGTCTCAACATAGTAAGATGTCTTAATAATGTCTTTTGGTTGAATATACTTGTCATCTTCGCTTGTTTGTTCATTTGCATTATTATTATTATAAGCCTGGAAAGTCTAAAACTTCTCAACCGCCCGTGTTTGTTTTGGTGATTTAAAATATAAAAAGCGTTTACCAGAAATCACTTACTGCAGCTTTAAATATGCATAAAGCATTCATTACTTTATAAATCAGTTCATTACTTACAAACCATTCATTTTACTTACAAGTTACAACCATAGCTGGGTATATATATATATATATATATATATACACACACATACACATACATATATACATATACACATATGTACATATGTACATATATACATATATATATATATACACACACATACATATATACATATACACATATGTACATATGTACATATATACATATATATATATATATATATATATGTATATATGTACATATGTGTATATGTATATATGTATGTGTATGTGTGTGTATATATATATATATATATATATATATATATATATATATATATATATATATATATGTATATATATATATGTATATATGTACATATGTACATATGTGTATATGTATATATGTATGTGTATGTGTGTGTATATATATATATATATATATATATATATATATATATATATATATATGTATATATGTACATATGTACATATGTGTATATGTATATATGTATGTGTATGTGTGTATATATATATATATATATATATATATATATATATATATATATATATATATATATATATATATATATATTATTAATAGGTTTCAGAAGGTTATGACTGGTTTAATGTAGGGCAAAATCAATCATGTTATTTAGATAATTCCATCCACCTGTAATACTCCAGTACAGAGCCCCTAAAGGGACATGGGGAAGGAAAAAATATGAGATGGAGGAAAAATTATTTGTCAATGATTTTGTGCTTTCTTGCAAATGTTTTGCATTCCCTCAAGAAACTTTGCATTCTCTCGCAAAAACGTTTGCGTTCGCTCGCAAATAGCTCAAAAGATTTTGCGACCGAACAAAGTTTCTTGGTGGAATGCAAAACTTTTGTGAGAGAAAGCAAAAGCATTTTCCCTCCCGTCTCTTTTTTTTTCTTTTTTTTTCACCACCATGTCGCTGTAGGGACTCCGTACTCCTGTCATTTCAAGTGTTAAAGTTCTTGCATCAGCTACAAGGAAGGCAGAACTTCACTACTGTGCTGTAGCAGAAATTATATTTATTTTAAATGGATTTATTAATTAATATATTTGTGAATTTTGCATGTCCCCAGATTACCCTGTTGTTATTGTGAATAATTATTTGCAAAGGTTTAATAAGCTAATTATTTTGATTTAAAAATGTATCAGCTTATGTCTACTAAACAGTTGAATGAGTAAATTATTTGATAGCCATTTGTTTGAACCATTTCTAGATGACAATTAACACATTTTGTGAACAACCCCGATTCTTCAGGATTTTTTGAATTATTAGCAAAAAGTACTTTAGCATATAATAGTGCCAACTTAATGGTAATTCTCATGATGTCTGATACACTACATCAGCCAAATTTCGTAATAATTACCTATTCAGAATTTAATTTAAATGCTGAAATTTGATTGGTAGGTGGCTGCAATTTTTGCTACTCTATTTTATTTGTTGAATAGATTAATAAATATATAATGAACAAATATGTGATTTAATGAGTGAATGTGTGAATGTTTATAGCCTACATGTTATGCATGACAATTTTCACTTTCTTTGCCTGTTTATTTGCCCCCCACACAAAAAAGCTGTAGGTTGACATTTTTTGCCAAATAATTTTGTTAGATAAATACCGTTTATATATATATATATATATATATATATATATATATATATATATATATATATGCGTGTAATACAATATTTAATACAATATTTCATTACAGTTCAAGATCGTATATCATGCATCATCTTGCAATGTTATTTGTCATGAATGTAGCAATTTGCTCAAAGGGGAGATTGTCATACACTGATAACCACAACTGATAATTATTGAGAATTCAACAAAATACCGTATACCATATAATACATCAAAATGAGGAAAAACAAAATGTTTGTAAATGTGTTGACAAATATAAATATACAATATAAAAATATGCAGGAAAGATGCACAGGCATTAATTTGAGTTATTTTAACTTTAATTTTTACCTGAAACCTACCCTGTTCAGAGGGTAAGTCCCTTTAGGACAAATTATTATTCCCTAGGCGGCCATCTTTGAAACGCCTCTCAGGCATGCAATGCAGCTCCTATGTCTTTGAATGGGGTTACATCAAATTCTCCAAAACTTTTCGCCGAGCTTACGATTAAATTTCTTATCTAAAATCACCAATGAAATCTGACAAAACTGTCTCATAAATTTTGTTTACTGCACAATTGCTTATCAAAACAATAATTATACAAATCAGGCTTTAGAATTAACATGGTTTCTTAAAGGGATAGTTCACTTTGAAATTAAATTTTGGTATGTTTTAGCTTACCTCAAGGGCATCCAAGATGTAGGTGTCTTTGTTTCCGCAGTAGTTTCAATTTTGATATTTTTAGGTCAAACCGTTCTTGTCTGTCAGTCATATAATGCAGGTCTATGGTCACCACCTCAAAGAGCATGCACAGAGAAGTCCAAATTAAACAATTCCCCATCCTAAGTACACATTGATGGCCTAAGACACGAAACGAGCGGTTTGTGTTAGAAAACGAACAGTATTTATATCGTTTTTACCTCTTGTACACAACCCATAGACAGTATGACACAATCACATCCAAGTGATCTGAGGGCGCGCGCGCTTCCAGCGCTTTCTTCTTCTTGTTGTTTTTTTTTTACGGCGGATCGCAAACAAATATGTGCATTACCGCCACCTATCTCAGAAATGGACCATTGACACTTTCCTATACTTCTTTAACCTATCAACCGACATAAATTCCCCTTATTTAGCCACATAGAGGCTTCATAGAATTTCATCCGGCGCTGCGTGTTCAGCTCCTCCGTCCACTCTCAGCCCCCATGACAGAAAAAAAAAAAAAACGCATCCAAGTGATCTGAGGGCACGTGCGCTTCCTGGTGTGTGACGTGTGCGCGCTGCGCAAGCGCCGGAATTAAATGAGGATTTTTTTTCCTGTCATGGGGGGGGGGGGGAACGGTCATTTTTCCGCAGCGCCGGATGAAATTCTATGAAGCCTCTATGCGGGTAAATAAGGGGAATTTATGTCGGTTGATAGGTTAAAGAAGTATAGGAAAGTGTCAATGGTCCATTTCGGAGATAGGTGGCGGTAATGCACATATTTGTTTGCGATCCGCCGTAAAAAAAACAAGAAGAAGAAGAAAGCGCCGGAAGCGCGCGTGCCCTCAGATCACTTGGATGTGGTTGTGTCATACTGTCTATGGGTTGTGTACAAGAGGTAAAACCGATATAAATACTGTTCATTTTCTCATAAAAACCGCTCGTTTCGTGTCTTAGGCCATCAATGTGTACTTACGATGGGGAATTGTTTAATTTGGACTTCTCTGTGCATGCTCTTTGAGGTGGTGACCATAGACCTGCATTATATGACTGACAGACAAGAACGGTTTGACCTAAAAATATCAAAATTGAAACTACTGCGGAAACAAAGACACCTACATCTTGGATGCCCTTGAGGTAAGCTAAAACATACCAAAATTTAATTTCAAAGTGAACTATCCCTTTAAGTGTTGCTGCATTATGGTTGTCCATATCTTTCTCAGAAAGTGTGCAAAGCAAGCTTGTTGCAAAGCTTGTGACAAACAATTATACCCTGTTATGGTAATGGGTAATGGTAATAATATGAATGTGAAATATGTACTTTTTGGGACACAGCTTGTGAATCATTGAAAGTGAGAACTGAATTAACGTTTTCTGATGAGGTTTAAATCAGAAACCCTTCTAAAATCTGTTGGAATGCTATCAAATAAAAATAAATAAAAAAACATCTCATGGTAATCAAATATATTCACAAGGTTTTATATCACAGACAAAATATTATACCAATATATCACCCATTCTTATGCCGGGGACACACTTAACGACTAGGCTATAAGGCCAATTATGAATGTAATTTGATACGACTGATCATGTCCAAACGCGCCGAGTCAGAGACAGTTGCGTTCAGTCGGTGTTCACAGTTGGTGTTTAAAATCTACTCCAGTCGTTGAAAAGTCTGTAAGTGTGTTCAGTTCAGTCTTAGAATGTTTCAGCTAGTCATTAAGTGTGTCCCCGGCTTTAGTCGTGATAATTTTCACAAAACAATTATCAAACACTTGAAAAAACTGACCAGTTGACTGTAGGTGATACATGTTAATGACTGCATAGAGTAATTAAGAACTAATAATTTATGTTGAGTCTTATGTCATCTCCCTTTATGCTTTTAGAATAAAGCCAGAAGATGCCATGGACTTTGGTGTGTCGCTTCTTTTTTACGGCTTGTACTATGGTGTACTTGGTCGGGATTTTGCAGAGATGTGTGCAGATTTTATGGCATCTACAGTTGGGGTAAGTGGTTGAATCAATGGATAAACATCATGTTGCTTTTACCTATGTTTCCAGCCATCCTCCAAATTTTTTGATACATTGGCTTATCTGAGCACTCGCAAGTTGTTTTCACACTTTTATTTCTCTTGTATACAAGTTTGATTTCACCCCCTCACCGGGCCAATAAAACTGCCAGCTTTCACTTTGTTTTTACTCCTCTCTTTTAGTTTAACTATGAAATCATAACACACAACAGCACTTGGCTGTCTGTAGTGTATGCCCATACGTTATCAACAGCAATTTATTTTTGCATCTATTATCTAGCCTGATTGCTGTCATACCAGATGCAAACCATTTTAAAATCACTAACAAAACTAGCAAAACCTCTGTGAAAGCATCCTCAAATTATAGTCTGTTTTCAGTGAGATATTTACCAGGTTATAATTATTTTTATGGAAATTATGATTATATTATTTATTTTGTTATGTCATTGTCAATTAATTACTTTTTCAAGACAAGCTCAACAGAATTAAATATATATATATATATATATATATATATATATATATATATATATATATATATATATATATATATATATATATATATATATATATATATATATCTTTGGTAATCATGAAAAACTGGAAAAGGCATGGAAAAATTATTGGTCAAAGAGTGTATTATGAACCCTGATGTACAGATCTATTGCTTCAGTTTTACAGTGCATCTGGAATGCCCACTAAGCACCTGTCAGACAGCATCTGTGCTGTCTGTGGTCAGCCAATCCTTGTGGATGTGAGTGAAGAGGGGATCATAGAGAACACCTACAGACTCTCCTGCAACCATGTGTATCCTTTACCATTTTTACTGTTGTTAATTTATGTCTGCAATCTGCAGGGTTCGTACAGAGTATGTACATTTTGGAAAATGTTTTTAACTTGTGTTTTGAAACGAAGTAGGGGCAAATCCATGTCAAATCAACCAAATTTCAGAAACATCCCTGGCTCAAATTTTTTATTTTTTTCATATTTTTTTCTGGTGAAAGACACATAAATGGTGATAAAAGCCAAAATATTAAATGTCATGGGTGAATATTATTGAGTAATACACTATTTTGTAGAGGGGTGTCAAAATGACAATTTTAGCCTGAGATTTGGTGTCATTATTATTCATTTTAAATGGAGATTGGTAGGTCTATTGGAAAAAAATCTATTGACTTTAGCAATCTTTGTTGCATTATATGCCAACGGTGACAGTTCAAAAATAGAAAGATTTTGGTTCTTAAGAAATTTATCTTTGGGTATCTTCATTTTGGCTCTATTTGCTTTAATTACAGTGATATTGGAATCTCAATATAACACATTTTAAATGGTCAAAAACCAAATGATGGCCACTTTGCATATAGCTGATACTTTTCTTTTAAAGAGGAATGTCTGAAGAACATATAGCCTACAGACCCTTTCCAAAAAATTAGAATATCATGGAAAAGTTTATTTATTTCCATAATTCCATTCAAAACGTTAAACTTCCATAGATTATAGATTCAGGCCCCTCAACTTAAACGATTTCAAGTATTTAGTTGTTTATTTGTACATAATTTGGGCTTCCAGCTCAAAAAATTAGAATATTACATGAAATCACACAGTAATTACACAGCAGGGCTCCAGACTAACTTTTTTTATTAGGAGCGCTGTAGCCCCTGACTTAAAATTTTAGGAGCGCAAGCAGAAAATTTAGGGGCACACCTTCACATTTTCCCCCTAAATAACTATTACAGACAAATGCTTTGATAATAAATAGATTAAGCGTACAGAAATTATGGTGCAGTTTTATTTTAAGATCACAGGGCTCCAGACTAACATCTGAGGGCCGCGGCTCTAAGTTCTACAGAAAGTATTTGGTAGCACTGTGGGATGATAAAGCACTGAGCTAAATTTGAGGTGTATAGATAAAGTTAAATTTAATTATTATCCTTCATAATGTCTTAATATTATTTCAAAAGCAAAATGAGTGACAAAATAGATATTAGGGAGTGAAAATAGCCAATAAGCACCCTCAGCAGCTGTTTACAATGGTAATTTAGTCTTCTTTTTAAAAAAAATAAGTGTGAGTTTTCCTACTTCTTGAAACTTTCAGTTTTATAAATAGAGACAATCTTTAAAGGATGAACAAAAATGTTTTGGTCGACACATAAAAAAAAATATTTTAATAGGATATAGTTTTGAAGTGCTGTAAAAAGATAGGCTACTTTCATAACCACAGTATACCATAGTTATAGTTATGTCTGGTTCAGAATACGCAATTTTTTTGTCTGTTACTATAGTCAATGTATCAGATTACACGATTTCGAGTCTCGACTCCTAAAAATCTTGTCATGTCCTGGACAAGAAACATTGTCAGACTACACATTGCTTTACGACCAGTCATCTCGAGCCGTCTCACACACATATTCACTCGCACATGTACACACGCACGCACACACTCTCACTCTCTCTCGCTCGCTCGCTCACTCACTCACTCACTCGCGCGCGGGCGCACACACACACACACACTCACTCATTCACTCGCGCGTGCGCACACACACACACACACACACACTCATTCACTCGGAACCCTTCATGGAGGACCGTTAAAAAATTAATTGTCGTGATATCGTAAACAAAGCATCGCAGACGCGACGTCGGTTGTCGCCCACTATGAACGAGATGAAATTTACTGGTCGCACATGTGCGACTGGATGTAAAATTTAGTCGCACACTCTCAAATTTTGGTCGCAAAATGCGACCATTTGGTCGCAGTCTGGAGCCCTGCACAGTGATACCATGTTCATTGAATCAGGTTTTGGTTATTTTGGCAGTGTGGGCAGGTGCAAATCCTGCTGGAAAATGAAGTCAGCATCTCCTAGTGCTGGGCGGTATGACCAAAAATCCACATCACAGTATTTTTCTAAATTACACCGGTTTCACGGCATATGCATAGACTGTAAAAAATAGGGTATATGACGTTTTTTTCCCCAAGCATGACTCAAAGCAGCAACGCTCATAAACGCTGCTTTATCAGGAAAGATAAAGAAAGATTCAATCGTAATAACAAAGAAGCTTTTCTAAAGACCGTCAGTTAACTTCACATACATTCATATAAAAACACCCGCAAAAAAACACATTAAAAAAACACCTTTTGATTTTGAAATGTGCAGTGCTCATGTTTATTCAACGATGTCAATGCCAACCACAAACAGATTTTCCAAAAGACTGTGTTGATATTGTGAACCAATGTATGGGAAACACTGTAATATAATTTGACAGCTATCAATTATAGTTTAACCTAGCCATCTTCAAAGTCAAGTGTAAATGCATCTGGTTGTTGAAACCACATATGTAAATTGTACTCCTCCCAAAAATGCTAAAAAAATAAACGTGTGAGAGCGTGTTATAGGTTATATAGCCAGTTATGACGACGGTACTGGAATGCGCATCACCGCAGATGAGAAGCTGAGCATATTCTTTAAGCCAACGTGCAAATTATCGCAAATCAAAAGTGAAAGTGAGACGCTTAACACACAATCATCATCATTAAAAGTAGAGAAACGAAATGATCTTACCAGGGCTGTTGCCGCTCTCTCTTATTGCGGTCTTTGATTTTGAAATTTTAGCCGATGATCAATAAAATGCAGCTCTGTTGCTTTCGGTGACGTGCACTCCATTAAATCTACGTAACTGTGACGTCGGTGCAAAAGGGGTCTATAGCGCAGGAATTGAAGATCGGATTTAAATCCGTTTCCCAAAAACACATTTATGTGACCAGGTGTAAATGGAATCGTTTTGATAAATCAGATGGCTATCCGATCTGAGAAAACGCATGAAGTGGCCAGGTGTAAACAGCCCCTTAGTAACACGTGCGTCACCACAGTGCAACAGTGAAAGGACCCTCTCAAACAGTGTTGCGCCACGCGCGTTCTGATTGTTATTAAAGCGAGATACACCGGTATTGCGGTGTTTTAAAAATTCATATCATAACAAAAATAAACACGGTATGAACCAGTACACCGCCCAGCACTAGCATCTCCATAAAGCTTGTCTGCTGAAGGAAGCATGAAGTGCTCTGAAAATGTCCTGGTAGACGGCTGCGTTGAGTGGACAGTACAGTGGACCAACACCAGCCGATGACATGGCTCCCCAAACCAACACAGACTGTGGAAACTTCACACTGGACTTCAAGCATCTTGGATTGTGTGCCTCTCCATTCTTCCTCCAGACTCTGGGAACTTGGTTTCCAAATGAGATGCAAAATTTGCTCTCATCAGAAAAGAGGTCTTTGGTCCACTGTGCTTTATTAAATCCAGAGTCAACGCAGCCGTCTACCAGGACATTTTCAGAGCACTTCATGCTTCCTTCATTTTCCAGCAGGATTTGCACCTGCCCACACTGCCAAAATAACCAAAACCTGGTTCAATTAATTTTTTGAAATCCTGTTTTCGTGGGTTTTATGAGCTGGAAGCCCAAATTATGTACAAATAAACATGGAAGTTTAACGTTTTGAATGGAATTATGGAAATAAATAAACTTTTCCATGATATTCTAATATTTTGGAAAGGGGTCTGTAATGTTGAACATAGAAATATATCTTGTTTCCCCTCTATGAAAACAATTGCATAGAACAAGTTTGTGTGCCTGTAACTCAATAAGTATTAAAGATATCTCAAAAGGATTTTACATTCTGGTTATTAGCAAACTTTTCTATTGGTATGTTAATTTTTAAGTCCATATATGGTTCAATCCCATACATTTGGGGATCTCAATGTCCAAATTTTTTAATATTACCCATTTTCAATTGTCAAAAACAAAGTGTGGGTCAATTTGCACATAGCTGATGCTTATTTTATTTAAATGGGTATGTGTGAAGAATAATTATTGTTGAAACTAAAAATGTAGTTTGTTTACATCTATCAAAACAATTGGATAAAACACACCTATGACAAAAATACTCTGAAAAGGTCAAGTTGTGGCACATTAACTTGCTCTCAGAATACAAGAATACAAATTTGTTCTTTATACTTCTTTGAAGTACAGGCAGGCAAACTTATTTTTACATTCAATATTATTCATTAATAAGAAATCCTTCTTTAAATACAGTAAGTGTTAGATGTTTGCTAAGTGACTAATATGAAAGTAAAATAATGTCAAATGTATTCTAAACAAAAAAGCTTGTTGAATTGCTCTAATTGAAAAAAAATCCATTGCATTAACAGTGCTTGCATTTTCATGCATTGTATTTTTAGGGCTTACATTTTTATGGGCTGAAATTCAGCATGGTTGTATATTTAAAGGCAGGGTAGGCAGGTTTTTTCCAAAAAAAATTTTTTCCCAAATTTGTTTAAACTGTCTTTATATACCACTACATAATTAAAATGTAAGTACTCTGAAAAAGAGATTATAAAAATCGTGTGTCTGTAGTCCTCTCAGGGCTGCAATAAACATAGCTACATATTCCATTCACTCCCACCCCCTCCCTTCTGGGCTCCTTCCGAAGCCACGCCCCCAAAACACATGAACACGCGATGCCGACCGCTCAGCTGGAGGACGCGTTTGCCAGCGCCGAGCGGAGAGGAGCGCAGTGCATGTAGTGACATCATGTCAGATTCGCATGTAATAAAATACCTAACTTTATCATTATGAATATAAACAACTAACATGACTTTTCCATGTTTCCATGTTCAGTTAGTACTCACTATCAAGCTAGCATATCGATACTGGTAAAGTTTAAAATATATTGAGTTTGATTCGGTAACGAGCTAGTAACATAAGGCAAAGCTAAAAACAGGTTGCATTGATACACGTTTTCCCATTACCATCAGTTACACTGCGATGAAGGTGAATTTCGTGTAAGATTCATAACATATACGGTGTTTTGCATGTAAGAGCTTCCATGATGAAAGCACTGTTGGCTCTGATGAGGACTACACTATATTGACTCTCGTCTGACTTCTTGCTTTATCCAAAGACTTTTTGGTCATAGCCTTTTGGGAATTTTGACTGCTCTTTCTCTGCCATAATTGTGATTCTTTCTAGCTTCCGTGCCTCTTCCCATCCTCGAGTCAAACGGGTGCGCGCATGTGGGCAGCTCCTGTAGCAGCAGGGGTGGTAGCCATGGTAGCGAGGGAGAGTGACAGTCGCCCAGCCAATCATTTCATTCGTTCCGAATGGAAATAAGTAGCTGTTTATTGCAGCCCTGAGAGGACTACAGACACTCGATTTTTATACTCTCCTTTTCAGTACTTACATTTTAATTATGTATTGGTATATAAAGACAGTTTAAACAAATTTAAGGGAAAAGTTTTTTAGAAAAAACCTGCCTACCCTGCCTCTAAGCTTTGAATTTTTTTTAATTCAAAACATTTCACTCATTTTCATTATTGAAAATTCAATAATCCATATTGAAACAAGAGATGACAAAAACAAGAAAAATTGGAATTCTCCTACCAGTTGAAACCTGTGATTTCAAACACAGTCCAAAAGGGGAAATGGGTCCTTGGGCAGCTCGCCATTTGCGCACATTTAATTGCGTCCAATACGCAGGCAATTCCTCTCCAGAGGATTATGATTGGCACAAAACAGGAAACTCTCCCAGAAAGTATAAAGAAAGAACAAAGAAAACCAACCTTGCGGCAAACACAATAATTAACCTTTGATTCAGATATTTCCATAACAAATCATATATACTCATATCAAATGACACAATACAACTTTTCGACAGTTATTAAACACATTGATGCTCATTAATCACTTTTTTGTCTCATTTCATGACAAATAGCAATTTTACATGTGGTAGCCTTAGCCTACGAGCTAATTAGTTCAACTTGTGCAATGTGCGCAGCCTACTCAAACTCGACTCATACTGAATCATTTCAGAAATTTGACATGAATCTCTCACATGATATCAGATTAATATCTGAAATTTCACTTACCAAAGTCACATAAAATCAAATTATTTTAAGAATCAAAAATATTTTGCACAAGGAAGATTATTCACATCACTTCAACACTCTGGGGACTGGGATCTGCTCCATTTCTACTTCTCGGATTTCCACTTCTCTCTCTCTGACGAAAACACTTCAGGCTGACGCATCAACTTTATAAGTTTAACTTTCCAAGTGCACCCACTTGGAGTTTCAGGAGAAACGCTCCGTACTACTGTCTTGTCTAATCGGCTCTGATCTGATTCTCTCTCATCTGCTCATTGCTGAAAGCAGCGCAGGCGCAACCTGTGGCCTACTATTGGCTCACAGGGGTGTCAGTCACTGCAGTACAATCAGTGATTGAACGAATCTCTTTCCTTCTACAACACTTTTTCTTTCCTTTTTTTACTTTTTTTAAACTTTAATTCTTTATTGGTTGCCTGGGTTACCCATGTTACACTCTCCCTGCTTTGAAGATATGCAGGTCCCTGGTACTTCTCGAATTAACTGTTCCTTCCTGTGTCAGAGCATCATTCCTTTCATCCTCTCCACTGAAGATCCCGGATTAGGGCTCATCTGACTCCTGGTCCTGCTGTTCATCCTGCACAGGTACGTCACTCAACACGTCCATTCCTGTAGGGTTCTTCATCAGTGGACTCCTTACTCCAGGATCATCAAGCGGACTTCCATCTACAGAATCAGGTAGGTTAGGTGAATTCCCTTGTGATTCTTTTGAAACGGGATGCTCGGTGTCTGTATTAATCACAGCTCCTTCAGGAAAAACTCCTGCCATCACTTCATCCTTTGACTACTTCTCAGGTCTAGAATTAGAGTGAATTCTGCTTTCAACATTCGGCAAGTACCCAGATGCGTAACAACTTGCAAAGTCATCTTCAGATTCAGAATTCTGGGTTTCGCTCTCAGTCTCTCTTGCACTAGCGTTTGCAGATTTTTAGGCTTGCAAAGTTTCTTTTGGCTTATTGACTCAGTACAGGTTTAACAGTACAAACTGGTAAGTTGCCGTCTTTCTTGATCACAAAGTAAATTTCTTTCTCCCACTAATCCGCTAACTTAATCTTCCCTCTCAATCCAGCCTTCTGGTCCCTGGTAGATATCGCTACGGCATATCTGGTGAAAAGATCGGTCATCGCTAAAATATCCTTTGTGTTGCTCCGACCAGGTTCTAGAATCCTTTCAATTCCTATATGGCCCATGTCATTATGCAGGCTTGTCAAGGCCATCTCCCAAAGACCCACAGGTAATGCCAACTGGTATAGCACACTTCCTCAAATTGCTTCCTTCTGAATACCACCAGTCTGTTCCACTCTCTCAGCTATAAGGCTACCTCAAAAGTCTCTACCCTCCCGTCAGGTTTCTTCCCTGACTCCAAGTACTTAATGACTATGCTGAACTCTGGGTAAGCCCTTTGACGTTCCATCAGATCCTCTTAAGACAATTGGGGATAAACTGGAAAACCATGAGCATCCTCTTTGCTGGAAACCTTGAGGTACTGCACCGGCACTAAGGGACAGTGACTCAAACATGGTGGGTTGGGAGCATGACAGGTAGGGAGCATCACAGTTTTGAAACACGTAGGGATGGGACGATTACCGGTTTCACGATAAACCATGATAAAATGTACTGACGGTTAGTAATATCGTTTAAAATTTAATTATCATTAAACCCGTGTTTGATTATCTCGATTTTAGATCCTGTTCAGCCAGCAACAGTGCGCAGCGCGCAATGTTATTTTTTATTCAAGAAGGAATTGCGGAAGGCAGATTTTTCAGCCTTTTAAAAGAACCAATTCTGAGGTGTGGTCATATTTTAGCTTTAACAAAAGTCCTAAGGGAAACTTAATCAAGGATGGTCACCCTGTCAGCAGAACATGCACAAGAAAAAGTAGCTGCAATAGGGGGAAACTTCAGATCTGCCGATTCGTCTTGTGTGACCATTAACTGTTGTATAGCGAACGCAAGGCAAGTTAACTTTGACCTCAATACCAAAACTACGTCTGGGAAATAATTGGGCATAAAATGTTGTTTTAAGTTGAATTATTTTATATCAATCACTTGAAATAAACGTGAAGCTTCCGCAAAGAAAAGTTCGCAGCAAGTGGCTTAGCCAAAGACGACCGAACAAGTTCAAACAAGACTATTAAGAGTGACATTTAAGGGATAATAATTTATATTCATTATACACTTATTACACTGATTTTTACCACATAATTACGGGGACATTGAATTGAGATTAATGTTTTAAGTCTTACCTGTTTATAAATCCATTATGTACAGCGTACAAAACAATCGTTCAGACAAGATGATCACAATAATATTATCAAACTCTGTAAACAATAAATCAACTCTGATTTAACTTTCAATACAATTAAAAATGGAGACGCAAGACGGCAAGTTGTATTTGAATGAAACGAGAGAGCACGTCCATTGTGATACATGTTGTTGTAACGTCTGTCAGAGAGTTTGAAGTCTGCCCAGATGAAGAATACAAGACAGTGCAAATGAACTAGTTCCACGAGACTTTTATAGATGTTTTCTCTCAGTTAAGCACACTCTTCATACATGTCGAAGAGCGAATGTTAAAAGGGAAAAGAAAACACTCTAAAACACGCGACAAATCAAAGTGGAAGTAAACACATAAAACAACGGTCAGCAGTAGAGCAGTCATCTTCCTCTTTGCGTGATCAATCTCACTCTCACTGTGCGTGCGCGCTCACATAAAAACAGCATGCATACAATAATGTACGCCATAGAAGTTATCTTACAGGCACATCCACATTCATGTCATGAACACTACTTAACACTAGGTGGCCGTTACAATGGATGTGCGCTAGGTGTTATAATGCGTTGCTATTGACGACCGTCATTATAAGGAAGGAAATGCTTTAAAAAGTGCATAGAGCTGCTTGTTTTATTTGTTGTTTGTTGATTTTCAAATATAAAACTTGTTGAAATGTCTTAAGTGTGAGCATCAACTCTTTTTGAACACTTTCATCTCGTTTTAACAAAACCGTGATAATATTGATAATCGCGATAATTTTGGTCACTATAATCGTGATATAAAATTTTCATACCGTCCCATCCCTAGAAACACTTGGTGTCTTTCGCAGAGAGCTTTCACCGCTGCTGGCAGAATTGTCTGTTGTTCTGTATCTTCTAAATGGTGAAGAGTGAATTGACTGATTCTTTCGCACTCTTTTTGAGACAAAGACATCCAGAAGGCCTGTCATGAGGACATCTTGAGAGGACGTCTTTTGCTTGCCTGCGCGATATCGAATCTTGAAGTTGAATGTCGACAGGCTGGACAGCCACCTATAGCTGGTTGCATCAAGCTTTGCAGATGTCAAGAGCGGGTTGCTGTCTGTCAGTACAGTGAACACTCCTCCATACAGGTAGTCGCTGAATTTGGCTGTGACCGCCCACTTGAGCGCTAAGAACTACAACTTGTGCACTGGATATTTAGTTTAACTTTTGTTTAGTCCCCTGCTCACAAAAGCAATTACATTTGTCCCTCCTGATCTTGATAAAGGGTGGCCCCAATTCCCGTAGTACTTTCATCTGTGGTCAGCACATAAGGAAGGCTGTGATCAGCAAATCCAAAGACCAGAGCTGAAGTCAGCTTCTCTATGATGGTATCGAATGCTTGCTGGCATTCCTGTGTCCATCGATCTCCAAATTGCTCTTTGGGATTCCGGTACTTCCGGTTCTTCAGGGTGTGCCTCTGTTATTTCTGCAAGGGGGGAAAACCAACAGTTAGGTCGTTAAGAGGTCTTGTGATCTTGGAGAAATCTTGGACGAAACTCCTGTAGTATCCTGCAAACCCGAGAAAAGATTTGAGCTCTTGAGGTCTTGAGGGTTTTGGTCTTGGCCGGATCCGTCTTGACTCCATTCTGAGAGGTCCGATGTTTGGAAGAACTTTTCATTTTGTAGGGAGACAGTTTCAGTCCATGTTCTCTTAGACGCTTTAGAACTTGCAGAAGCCGAGCCTCATGTTCCTCTAATGTCTTAGAGAAGACAATAAGATTGTCAATGAAAACCAGTACCTCTCTTCGATTAAGATCCCCCATGCACCGCTCCATTAACCATTGAAATGTACTTGGTGCAATGGTGACCCCTTGAGGCAGCCTGTTGAACTCCTAGAACCCCAAAGGACACACAAATGCCATTTTCTGTTTGTCGGCCTCTTCCATCTCAATTTGATAGAAGCCTGACTTTAAGTCAAGGACTGAAAACCATTTGGAGTTCATTAGAATAAAGAAGGCATTCAACTTTCTGGAATTCAACTTTCTGAAGTTGACAAGCGCACATCATTATTTTCCTCACTACCACTTTAGGAGAAGCTAATGGGGACTCTGATTCTCTGATGATGCCTGCGTCGAGAAGCTCTTTGAGGTGCTTCCTTACTGCGTCTGCATCCTTCGAATGGATAGGCCTGGCCCGCTGCTTGAAAGGCATGCTGTCACTGAGGTTGATGCAGTGCTTTACTTTATCGGTTTGGCCATAATCCAAATCGTGCAGCGTAAATACATCAGACATGTTGTTAATTAGGTCCGTTACTCTCCTCTTCCATTCACATGATTGGGGGAATGTGAATCGTGAATGGAATCACCCTATCACCAAAATCAGGAACGATCTTAGCTTTCCCAGGACTCTCATCTTTGCACTCGTGGGGTTTCCTCCCTCAATCACGCGTTGGACGGCATGCACTTCAGCCAGGGATTATTAAATCTGTTTGTGTCTCATTCTTCAGCACTACTGGTATCTGGATATTGCACTTCGGAGGTAAGGAATGCAGGCAACTAGCCACCAACAATCTGCTAGGCAAGGAAGATGACGCTGATGGCTCTACTGTTACCCAAGTCTCTGATGGCAGTCCGGGGATGTTAGCATACCCATCAAGGACTATGGTACTTTACTAGTACTGTTACTACTTCAGACACGTCTCTTTTCAACTTTACTTGGTCCAAGGCACTGGCACCGGCTCGTCGCCTCCTCGCTTCCAAGACTCTTAGCACAGCTTGATAACCATGGCAACATGACTTAACTACCTGGGTTACAATATGTAAATATTGCACTACTGTATGGGATCATACACAAAGTAGGCCATAATTTAAAGCTCACTAGCATTTGAAGAGAATGACTTAAGTCACAAAACCAACTGTAAAGTGTTCATCTAGGTGTCAGGTCAAACAGTGATGTGCCCATTTACTCACACACAGACACGTGAACTCACACAAACTCTTGTACACACACATGCACGCACATATGCAAACATGATAAACTAATTGATTACTGAACAATTTTATAAGGTTATCTTTTTTTTCAGATTGAATGTTACTGCTGAAAGAGGTTGTTGCATGTTGCCTTTCTATGTCACACACGGAGTTCAACAGAGCTCAAAATATTGACTGGAAGTGCTGCCTATGCAAATAATTGTGAATTATTTTGGCTCCCACCCACAATCTGTAAATATACATACATAAATACATTTTACAGTACAGTTCCCTACAATTACCAAAAATGTTGGTTGAGTCAAGGCAGGCAGTTATCTGGTGGCCAGATGACCAAATGCAGAAAACAAATAAAGATGTTTGATATATTAAAACATTTGTGTATCATCAGTTCTTTTAATTTTATCAATAATAGGACATATATTTTCATACAGTCATTCAATCATTCATCCTCTGCCTAGATTCCGAGATGAGCCCATTAGGTAGTGAAATACTTGCATTCTCTTCAAATTCTATTGAGCTTTAAATAATGGCATATTTTGTGTATGATTCTATACAGTAGTGTAATACATAGCAATATTTACATTTGATTTGACAGTTTATTTTAATAAATATAAAATATCTAAAAGTTGTGCATCATACCTGACACCTAGATGAACACAATACAGCTGTTTTTTGACTGCAAGTCATTCTCTTTAAATGCTATTGAAATTAGAAACGTTTATACCAATGTCGTATGTAGGGCTGTGCAATATGGCTAAAAAAAATAAAATTCATGATATGTTTCATATTGTTCGGTATCAATAATTATTGACATTTTTTATAACCTTTTTTTTTTTAAAGACAAGTAGAAAAGTTTGAATTTAAACCACTGTTTTTATTTTTTATCCACATTATTAAGGCAAACAACAAATTATATTAGTTTTAGCAGTCAAAAATAAAATGTAAACAAAAATATCTTTGTCTTGTATTAAAGATAAAGTAAGTGTTAAAGAAACTCTTGACCTTAAATAAAATGTTACAAAATGTGTGCAATATAAAAGTGTAAACGTAGAACAATCAAGGCAAACTTTGAGGTTTATCAACATCTGTAATAAGTAGGGGTGTAACGGTTCACAAAATGCACGGTTCGGTTTGATACGACACAGTGGTGTCATGGTTAGGCACGTTTTTGATACACCAAAAAGAAAGAAATGCCAGAGAAATGTCCTTGATTTAAAAAAATAACAATAATTAAAAGAAAAATTATTTTTAAATAAGTGTGAGTTTTTCTACGTCTTGAAACTTTTAGTTTTATAAATATTTGAAGATGAACAAATAATGTTTTGGTCATCACATTAAAAATAATATTAAATATGATAATATTTGAGTTTTTAAAGTGCCGGAAAAAGATGTGACGTACTTGAAAGCATTTTACTATTCCTGCTAAACTTCCATGGTTAACTTACAGTTAGTGTTACTACATTAAATCCATGGTGAATGTTGCTGATCTGTAGACTTATGACTAGTTAATTCATGGCACAATGTTTCTCCTTGTTTCCACGTCAGCTCTGTTTGATCCGTTAATAACAGAAATTTGAATGCTTCTCACTAGATCTCGCAGCGATGTTATTACTTCTGTGGCAAATTCAAATGCTTTCTTTACTGGATCTCTTAGCGATGTGTAGTAACGGTGTCGCTTGATCAAGATCAGCTCGCGCTGCACTGTCCAAACTGTCCAAACAGTTGTAAAGCAAAATAAAATGGACCGAAATTTACATATAGAATATTATAGGTTATATTTTTAAACAGACTGAATATTTTGGAAGTGATATCTGGAAAGGTGAATATGGGTTATTGAATTTTTAATAATGAAAATGTGTGTGAAATGTTTTGAATTGAAATATTCACAGCTTAAATATACAACAATGTTGAATTTCAGCAAGAAGTGCTTTTTCCCATTTTTGAACTGTCACCATTGTTATATACATCTATAAAGTAGTCAACATTTGAAGTGGATCAAAACCTTTCATCAAAGTTATACATGAATTTTGAACAATACCCCTTCTAGTCTTAGGACAACTTTGATTAACTTTTTTGTCCCACTTCAAATGTTGACTACTATAGTTTACAAGCACCTTGCAGAATCTGCAAAATGTTAATTATTTTAACAAAATAAGTGGGACCTGAATGAGATATTTTACTTAAAAGATGTTGACTTAAAATATCTTATTCCGGTCCCACTTATTTTGTTAAAATAATTAACATTTTGCATATTCTGCAAGGTTCGTGTAAAGTAGTCAACACTTGGTCCAATAACAGTCAACTATATGGTCCTCAAGACAAAATAAAAGTTGAATTTATAAAAATGACTCCATTCAAAAGTTTATATGCACTTCTTACAATACAATACTTAATACTGTATCGTTACCTGGATGATCCACGGCTGTTTTTTGTTGTTGTTGTTTTTTCCTTTCCAGCAGTGACTGTATGATTTTGAGATACATCTTTCACACTGAGGACAACTGAGAGACTCATATGCAAATATTACAAAAGGTTCAAACTTTCTGTGATGCTCCAGAAGGAAACACGATGCATTAAGATATAGGGGTTGCAAACTTTTTGAATTTGAAGATCTGGGTAAATTGAAGATCTGTGTAAATCAGAAGCTACATCTTCTGTAGCTTCTGAAGGGCAGTACTAAATTAAAAAATGTCTTTAAACAAAATAAGAAATATGTACACATCTTCATCCTGTTCAACAGTTTACACCCCTGCTTCTAAATGCATTTAAACTTCTGTAGCATCAGTGAATGTTTCCACCTTTTGTAACCCTAACCCTAACCCTTTCCAGCAGTGACTATGATGCACACATTTGTTTCCTTAACCTATTTATTACCCAGATTCCATGAGTTTTGCATACGTGGCTGGTGCATTGTGGGCAAGAAGCAGACGTGTCCATACTGCAAAGAAAAAGTTGACCTTAAAAGGATGTTTAGTAACCCGTATCCTTTATTGCCTTCCAAAACACAGGCCTGGCTTCATAGACAGGACTTAGATTAAGCCAGGATTATGTCATATTTCATTTAGGACATTTAAGTAGCTTTTATAAACGTGCCTAAAAACATTGGCACTGACATATTTTAATAAAACATATTCAGTTAAACAGCTCCACCATGCATTTTAGTCTTGAACTATGCCTACACCTTGTCTGTGGAACCAGGGGCATGGCAATTAAATTAAACTTCAGCGTTTAACTTGTCCTGCATCGTTTATGCTATATACATGGATGATACTTTAGATAGTTATAAATTCTAGTACATGATTTGTACTATAGATAGTTTGTGTCAAGTAAACATCCCAAAAGTTCTGTAATGCTTTTAGTAGAGCAGAACAAGATATTGGCTAATTTTGGTTAAAGTTCCCAGTTCAAGCTTACTATAGTTTGTCATACTGTCTCTCTATGTGTCACAACAGCCAACAGTAGTAATGGTTTGGGTTTCCCACTCTTTTCATAAGTTGCACCTGCCCGTAACTCCTCTGTCATCGCCAGTGGCCCATGCATATTGACTGTCACTAAAAATCAGTGGTAAAACGTGAGGAAATGCTAGATTTTTTTTTATAGCTGGCAAAGTGTAATGAAATGCACTGACACCTTATTTTTGTCCTTTCAAAAGTAACTGAATGCTCTGCTACATACATTATCCTACAGTAATCATAATTGTATTTAAAACATGTGTACATGTATATGTATAATTGTCTTTATAAATTATATATTTGTTTATATACACACTATAAATGCATATATTTGAAAATGATACATTTTCCGCTTCTGAAAAAAAAAACGTTCCTTACATAGCCTAGATCTACGCGCCCCCTAAACCCACAAGATTGACAGTGGCATAGAAATTTGCACAAATTAAGCATACGTTCCATACAATTGGGTTATTATCGAAATATCTAAATTTTAATAACGAGTGATTATTTAACAAAAGGCAAGTAAAACAGTCAGGGTTACATTTTAGACACACACCTCTGAAGTGATAGAAAAGTCCTCGGGACCGCATCACTCGCAAGATGCAACCTGCATTGGTGTACAAGGCCGAAGTCCACCATTCTCCAGTTGAATGGTTGCTACACACACATAGTTTAGATGTGTCCGTGGTTGATGGCCAACCAACCGCCCGCAGTCAGAGTCCAGCCCTGGCAGCATCGCGGGGAAAGATGCACTGGAACTTTTGCACCACGAAAACAAATGCGCGTCCCATCATTGCCTCTCTCATCTACTACGCGATATCACAGTTTGACATGTCTGTCATTGGAAAGTTCCACGTGGTGTCATGAATAATTAAGAGCAAGTGTCTTCTCATTTGATAAGAAAACTGAGTCACATGAATTTGTTCACATGAATCCAAAGCAAAGTTGCTTTGGATAAAAAGCATCTGCCAAATGCATAAATGTAAATGAATAATTATGAGACACCGATGAGTCATCAAAGTACTATACTGCTCGCTGTTTTAAACCTGGAAGATGAAAATAGCGGGAAAAAAACTAAAATTTAACCGATAACAGATAACAGATGCTAACATTGTCTTCAATGGTGTTCAACACACATACCTCTGTTAAAATCTCAGTAAATTTGGTTTAGGGTTTCATGACCCTTTAAAGGGGTCATATAATGCCATTTTTGTACAAGCTTATATGATTCTTTGGGGTTTAAATTAAAAGTTTGTAATATACTTTAATTAAAAATTCTCATTAGTATTGTAAGAAAACACTCATTTTACCTGGTCAAAAACAGCTCTGTTTTCAGCACGCCGTTTCAGTGCATGTGTCTTTAAATGATAATGAGCTTTGCTCACCCCGCCCCTCTGTTCTGTGCGTACACCGTTTGAAATAATAACACAATGTCCATAACGCCTTGTTCATTATAAACGTGGGATTATGAATTATATTGAGAACGTCATACATAGAAAACATGCTGTAATGTACCCTGAGTGTAAACCTTAGATGCATTCATCGTGAAGCGTGCAGCAAGGTTTGCAAATTTGCAAAGATTAATATAAATATTAATATAAAGGTTAATAAAACATTACACTCACTTCATCTGGAGGTTCAGCAGGAACACGTTGGTACCGATCCGTTTTTTCTCGTTTGTAAAGCTGTCTGGTGTGAAATGATTCGCATGGACATGAAAGCATGGATGATTGTGGGGAATCCCCGTGAGGGAATCCCCGCGTCAATCCTTTGGGCATATCGCTTCAAAAACAAAACTCGGCCACTGCGTCTTCAACGGTTCGGATTTAGGAACATCAGAATGACTGCTGTGTTCCTTATTACACCGAAGAACAATCGCAGACGCCATTCTGCTCATAGACAGTGCTCCAATGAAGGTATCAACAATGACGCGCAGACTATGATGACAGACAGCTCGCTCACGAGCGAGGGCGGGTCTGTGTTGAAACGCTGCTGTCACTCACCAATCGTGGGAGGGGCGTCGATTTTGTGATGTCACAAAATCGAACGGCTTGATTTCAGAGAGGGTCAAACTTATAAGGAGATTAAATAATTTTTTTTTAATCATTTTATGATGGTTGTGTACAGGCACTGCCAACACACATTTCAGTACAATCAACTTGTAAAAGTGCATGTACCATTATATGACCCCTTTAAGTTAAGTTTTGACACTAAGTTTTGATACTGTGACAATCTCTACTGTGTTTGTTTTGTTTATTTGTTTTATCCTGACATTAAAAGCACTTTGGTCAACTATGGTTGTCTTTAAATGTGCTATACAAATACTTGAACTTGAGTGTAGGGAAATTGTCAGGCAAATGTATGGATTGGATGCTAAAAAGAAGCAATTTCAAACTGCAGTGTAGATCTGCAGCTTATCAGCAGCCCCCCATAACATCCACACAAAAGTGCTGTACATAAAATAGCATAAAACTCTAACTGTACAGGACCACACATTATCAGCCTCTTTAATTTGTTTAATTCTCAAATTATAAGGCTGTAAGAAAAGTACCCATCCCAATAAACAGTGATGAGGGCTGTGTCCAAAATATCCTTAAATAGAGCACTGCTTAAGGGGGACAGCCATTTGTAGTCGTGTCTGAAGCCATTGTGGATGTTATCGAGTGCACTCATTCAATCCCACTATGCACCGCAATATCGAGTGTACAACCAATGTACACTCAACAGCTAGAGAATACCCAAAATGCACTGTGAGGGTTAAATTAATTCCTGCATCTCACCAGATGATGACGCCTGCAGTAGAATTATTCATCCATTCTTTTTCTAAACCGCTGGTCCAATATGGGCACAGCTTAATATCATATAAATTCCTTTTTAATTGATTATTAAATTGTTTAATTAAGGTTTAGTTTCCATGACAAAGTTCAAGATAAATTGTATTATTACTACTGGAGCTGCTAGTTTGCTAAGTTGCAAAGGATTATTAAACGGCAAGCACAAACTGTTTAAAAGTGCCAGCCCTTCTGGCTCACTCAGACTTGGAATTCACTCACTCGTTTTCATTCCCTCCTTTTATTCAAGCCACAAAAACCACATTGTAAATTCACAATACAAAGTCTTTCAGCCAAAGATAAAGTCAGTACATACATATATTTGTCACAAATCTTTGTATTTTAAATGGAAAATGTGAGTGGATGCAGCAAAACGCTGTGGTGTGATTTGAACAGCCTGAGTCGTAGTTGGGCGCACGTTAATGTTCGAATTTTGAAGACGTGGTGCTGCGCAGCGCTTCTGTGTGCTAACCTCTTTACGCTTTGTTTTGGTAATGTTTGAGGCTCCTTTTAGGGGAAGGGTTCTGATTGTGGTGCCAGGCAAAGTAATAAAACAATTTATGAATCATAACCTGTCAAAGTGGCTAATGTGTTGATATGCGTAACCCGCTATGGTCAATTTTCACCCACATTTGGCGTGTTTTAATTTCAAACCCTGCATCTAAACCAGCTGTAGGAGACCTCCAAAACGAAAGCAGCAGTATACAGCAGCAGTATACAACAGCCGTATAGCCTTTTGTCGACTGCTGCTTAAATCTCAGCGAGGTCAGCGCGGGATTTGCAAAACACTTATCCATTAAAGATGGGTCAGTACCCACTTTATTTGGACCAACTTGCTCTACTTGAATCGAATTATGATTTCACTTTTCTTACTTTAGTGCGTAATGTTGCTATTTGAGCATAAAAAACGCAAAGTTACGACGCTCAAAGTTCAAAGCAAAGGAAGATACTTGGTTTCTAGGACTACAGCAAACGGCTTGTAGAGACTACACGAGCTTCCTCCCAGGTTAGTGACATCACTAACCCTATGATTTACATAAACCCCACCCCGGGGAACGAGATTTATAGATTATCATGACAGAATATGCTGATCAATGACTAGAAGATAACTACACATAAGCTACCTAAATTCATCAACTACCCATTCAGAATGTTGCATTCTACAAGTTGTCACTTCTTGAGTCTCTCCATCATTGTCTTACTCCAGTTTGAACATAAACATTGACATTTCCAGTGCGTGTTTGTGTAAGGTAAAAGGAAACTAGCTCTTGAAGCTCCACCCCCTGTGCTGAGAGCAGCAGCTCATTTGCATTTAAAGGGACACACACAAAAACAGTGTGTTTTTGCTCACCCTCAAAAAGTGACAATTTTAACATGTTTATTTTAACATTTTTAACATCCAATTTGTGCAACAAAATATCTGTAGGGAGTTTTGAGCTAAAACTTCACATACACACTTTGGGGACATCAGAAACTTATTTTACATCTTGTGAAAAGGGCATTATACCACCCCTTTAAAACAACATTATAGGCCATGACACATCACATCGCCAAATGCTGACTATGTTGTTGCCTCCCTTCGGATGTGTCTGGGTTAAAAAGCTGCATTTGAACACACCGCAAAGACTACTGCTGTCTGCCATTTAGCATGTGTGTTCTGTGCATGTTTGGAAAGAACTGTCAGCCAGTATTTAAATATTCATGTAAGATTAAGTACAATTAGAAGCATTCTTGTGCTCTTTTGCTAAACTGAACAGAATGGTTAGTTGATGACAATTCTCTGTGCCGTCTTGACTTCTTTGCTTGCTTTATCACTTTTTCTTTTATTCTTGTGCTCTTTTGCTAAACTGAACAGTAATATCTCTCATTGACATTCTGAATCAGGCGAACTGCCGCCGACATGAGCCTGACTAGAGCTGTTGTGTGTAAAACACTACAGGGGCATTTGACAGGGTGTTACAGGGTGTCATGTAACACATTATCAGCCCCTTTTAATGTGTTTTATTCTCAAATTATAAGAATGTAAGAAAAGTACCCATCTTGGACTCTGCAATGAAGATAATGTTAGAGGAATGTTAAAGGATTGTGGTCAGAGTAAATGATAGCTGGAAACCCTCCTTTGTGTAGAACTACTTCCTTTTGCCACGGGTTCAGTTCTCAAGTTGACAGTGTGACAGTTGAGCCAGAGCCTCCGTTACTAAGTCTAAAACGTCACTTTAGAACTAGCAACGAAGGAATGTTGAGTCGCTTCATTGATGCTTTTTGTATTATGTAGAGTACAGTATTATGAGAGAGATCGGCTAAACAAGTGTATTACCTGCATCTGATATTGCATTCATTCTTCAGGTCTATGTCCATAACATTATATCCAAAAAATCAGTTTGAATGTCCGCTGAGGAAAGCGATATGTTCGTCTTTGTCCTTCCCATGACAGTACTGCTAAAACAACTTTCTTTGTTCTGACTCATCCATAAAGTCAAGTCAAGTCATCTTCATTTATATAGCGCTTTTAACAATGTAGATTGTTTCAGCTTAACAGAGATAAACGTATAATTTGAGGTAACAGAGATAGTTATTTTCCAGCTAGAGTTAGTTTTGATTTATTCGTTTCCGTCGCAACGATCATTTGTTATTAAATTAGGGGCCGCTAAGATGACACCATTCTCTACACAGACTTTAAACGCGAACCTGTGATAAACGCTGATGGCGTTCACATGCGCATTAAGAATTGGTTCTATAGTTATGTGCGTTTGAATATATGTGCGCAGGTAAAAATAATAAAGACAGTCTTTGCCACCATCTATTGCCGTAATAATGTAACTTTCTCTGAAGTCCATATCATGATCCTTTCTCAATAGCAAATACGGCATATTATTTATATAGAATAATATTTATTGAACAACAATTTTTAAAAGAACAACAATAGCCATTATAAAAGATAATAGGAAATAAACACAAGCAAATAATTCAGTCAAATGTACAAGCAGCACTCTAGTACATGATTCAAGTGAAATATAGTTATGAAACTTAATTTTCCCCTTAACCAAAATCGATTTGCTCTGAAACTAGTAATAGATTAATAAGACAAAAGATCGCCCGTTTGATATACCCCAAATTAATATCTCATGTTTAATCACTGTCTACATAAGAGCCAGCGGCAAATTCCCGAAGGAGTGGCCGAGATGAAGCTGTTTTCTGCGGGTACATGAGCACTGAACGGCCGGCTTGCCAGGATTGCCAGGATACAACTTCACCATATTGAGGGGCTGATGGACGGGACCATGTACCGTAAAAACTTGGACGAGAACCTCCTTCCCTCAGCCAAAACACTGAAGATGGGTCGTGGATGGGACTTCCAGCATGACAATGACCCAAAACATACTGCCCAGGCAACAAAGGAGTGGCTCAAGAAGAAACACAAGGTCTCCAGACCTTAATCCTACTGAAAATCTGTGGAGGGAACTTCGAGTTGCAAAGCGACAGCCAAGAAACCTTTAGGATTTAGAGAAGATCTGTAAAGAGGAATGGACCAAAATCCCTCCTGAGATGTGTGCATACCTGATGACCAACTACAAGAAACGAAGAGGAACCTGAAACGAAGAGGAACCCCCCAAAAAACTAACCCCCCCCAAAAGAGGGTTTCCAGCTAAACAAACTTACAAATCAGCAGGGGATCAAATAATTATTTCCCCCACTGTAGGTAGGTCTAAATCCGGGTGATCACTTATATCAATGTCATATATATCATCATATCATCCAGCCTTAAAACTTATAATTTTGTCAGTGTTTATTTAAAAACATCCAATTATGCGGAATAATAGATGGTAAATATTTAATTGATGAGTTGTCAATACAATATATAACAATACAATATATAGGTCAGTATGCTGAATTGCACCCCAAAATTCAGCATACTGATAAAATGATAACTGCAAATCCACGTTTCACTGCCTGAGGTCCAGTTGTTTCTATGAATTGCAGCGATCCATTTGCTTCTCTCTTGGTAGCTTTCTGCAGTCTGTAAAAATATACCTCAGATTTCTTGTAAAATCTATTTATACAGTCAATCTCAAAGCTCTTTCCCGTTTTATTGTGTTGCGTGTTTTTCGCGACATTCACACTAAAAACCAATGTGGCCACTCAATCTTTTTGTCACTCAGCGGGCGTAACTGCAGTCACTAGGGTATGTATCTATATCTATAGGGTATCACTAGTCAATAGGGTATGGGTGCAGCCCTCTGACTACAATAGAGGGTCTATTGTAGTCAGTGTAGCATAACTTTATTTTAAAAAGTGGGTGGGACTTGCAAAAACACGGCAAAATGCAGTGCGTAAATGGTTGCATTTAACTCCACTTTTAGACATACATTCGTGAATTTCCCTTAAGCACTGAGAGGCTCTGTTAAAAAAAAACTGTAAATAATACATCAGCTCCATTGCGGATTCCCAGTGATCAAGGGCTTAGGGTGTTCCACATAGCACATTGCAAGGGTTCTGCTTGTAGTGGGCACTCATGCAATGTAAGCAATGATGTACATCCGAGTGAACGAGATGGAAGGGAAGCAAGTAAAGGGAATAAAAAAATTGGACTTAAACGTAGCCCTAGTTTTATATGACAGCGATGGTGTGTCATGTTTCAGCCCTGTTTGCACATTGATTTGTCGCGAGGTGAAACTTTCATGGTAGCCGTGCCGCGTTATTTGCTTTGTGTAGTTTCGGTGTATGCTGCATTTGTAGAAGGCTAGCATTCCAAGCAAATATTAGCTGTGACGTACACGTATTCAAAAAAGGTGAAATGTGAGACTACAGACATTTACCTATTTGTACAGTAATACCTTGATAGGAATGTAATGTAATGCAAACCCTATTTTCATTCAGGAAGTTTCTCTCAGAACACAAAATGATCGTTGGCAGTTTTAATCAGTTTGGCTGACTTTTCAGAATCATGATTATTATTAAAAATAATATCAGTTCATTTGTCTTGGATGTGAGGCTGTCTGTAATGCTTCTGAGCCAGGCGTCCACGTCTTCCCCTTGGGCAGTGTGGTTTGTAGTCTGTGACATGTTGGCATGCTGGGGAGAAGAGACAGACACAGATCTGTGTGGGATATAAGCCTATATGTGGTGGAACAGCTAAGTGTCATTTCAGTGATTGTAAACCAACAGTGAAGTGTGGTGATGTCCAAGTGTTGATCTCAGTGTAGACGGTAGACTAGTGATGTGAAGCTTACGTCACTCTACTGAGTAAGGGAAAGTGAGAAAAAAAGGTTCAAACTTATTTAAATGGAAAGAAACCAATCTTTTTTTTTCAATAGGATTTTTTTTTTTCAATAAATATTTTCTGTCAATGAAAAGCTGTTTTCAAAAAGGTTAACAATATTATTGTTTAACATCTTTTTTTTATTTTTATGATCTGATGCAATTTGATATATTTCAGTCCTGCGTTCCAGAGGTCACCAAGAGGTCTTAAAGTCTGTTTTAGGTCTTTGTCTTGGTAATCGCCCCCCTTTGGCATTAGCTCATGATTTTCCTTGTCTTAAAGGATTAGTTCACTTCAAAATTAAAATTCTATCATTTACTCACCCTCAAGTTTTTTCAAACCTGTATGAATTTCTTTCTTCTGCTGAACACAAAAGAAGATATTTTGAAGAATGTCGGTAACCAAACAGTTGATGTCCAAAAGTTTAAAACAACTTGAGGGTGAGTAAATTTTGAAGTGCATAATTCCTTTAAGATGTGCCATCTCTGAACCCATTTATCATGTTAAACTGCCTAACTATTGAGAGGTAGTTATCTCTTACAAGCGTTCTTTATTTAGGAGTTGGTCTGTCTCAGCCTGGATGACGCCCAAAATGGCAGGTCTCCTGATTTTATGGTCCTGGGTGTTGATTGACTCTCTGTGGAATTCTGCTTCTTGGTCAGTTTGAACGGGTCATTGCGGTCTGATAAGTCAATTGTTTGCTTTTATTTCCAAACATTCTCTTTAATAATGTGAAGAGTAATGTTTCTGTCAATTGATAAAGTCAGGTAAATAATTTATGAATGAACCACTCGTTTTAAAATCTTTTTAAATGACAAAAAGTACAACTGTCTTCAAAAAAAGATTATAATTCTGCCTAATTGGGCACACAACTTTTATATCTCCCCACCTAATACTAACAGCACTCTCTAACTAACTCCTCCCTAGTCTTACGCGAGTCTTCTAAGTACCCAAATACTGATGTCGTGGAATCTAACAAACAGTTAAGAATCATCTCAGGAGATGCACAGAAATAAACTAAAATACAAAATGCAACATTTAAGATTTACAACAGCAGAACAAGCTCAAAAAATAATTTATGTTCATAATCAAATGTTGTCAGTTGTGATTTACAAATGAGTGAAAAACAAACAAAATTGAACTGCAGTGTGGATCTGGTAAACTGCCTAAGCAACAGCTTATCAGCAGCCCCGACTACCAACCGCATGTTGTTTAACCAAGGCGTCCCGAAAAGTTTCAATTTCGCTTAAATCATGCACCAATCACACCAATCAGACCAACAAAAACAACCACAAACACAGCAACTGGGTCACAACATCCAGCACCAACTCGCAAAAAAACAGAAAAAGTGTTATACGTGTAAAAAGTAGGCTCTTACTTTCCATGTAAGGAAATAACAGTCTAAATCAGCAGGTATTAATAGTCTATATTCGTCATTCAAAAAGAGAAACCAAAACTAGGGCTGCAGATATACAAACCATGAATAAGCAGCATTTTGAATGTCTATCATGATCACTTACTTCATTCCCAGTGGCTCATGTTGTTATGAAAATATTTGCGTATTGGAATGCTCAGGTAAGATAACATAAAATTAGATCAGACTTCTCTCTATGCCATCTTGGCTTCTTTGTTCGCTTTCATCACTTTTGCTTCTCGTGCACTGCACTGACTCGTTTGCTAAACTGAACAGCCAATCAGAGTGATCTTTCTCAATGCCGGCCCCAGCGACATGAGCCTGACTAGAGCTGACTGCAAAAACTATCCCGACAGACGCTCACAGACGGCCCGATGTTGGCCAATGACCGACCGTCGGCTTGGTGTGTCATGGCCCTTAAAGGACTGTGGTCAGAGTAAGACTACTGAACATAAACCCTCACATAAACATCAACATTTTGAATGGCCCAAATCAATCCAAGTGCTCAATGACAGTCGTCTGATTTTTGTTAAAATTATTGAATCACATTAATAACACATAATTCAAAATATCAGTTTTCTGTATGTTACTGAAAAGTAACAAAATCCCAAAACTGGAGCATGGATCTGGAAAACTGGCTAAGCAACAGCTTACCCAGACTACCAATTGCACATTGTTTAAATAAGGCGCCATGACAAAGTTTCACTTTGGTTCACACACAGGTTCACTTAAGTCACGCCTCAATCACACCAGACCTAAAAAAAAAATTAAAAAAGAGGAAAAAACAACCAGAACCACAAACACAACTGGGCCTTATCTCCCTTCATAGTTTTTTTTTGTGTTGTTGTTGCTCAATTTTTCTATGCAAGATTATTAACCTTGTTAACCTTGCCTAATAACTGTTGAAATGTGATTGGCTGATGGAAGCAATGTTTTTCTAGATACACAACTGTCCTCATGGACAATGATAGCAACACTTGGGTCACTTTCATGTTTGGTTGTTTTGTTATAGTGCCAACAAATGGCCAAACCCTGTTGCTTCTGTCTTCAGACATAAGTGTGTCAAATTTAGTGAAAACATTTCCTGTTCTAAAGTTATATCAATTTTGGTAAAAGCTGTGATATCCATTGCTTTTGACAACTTATTGACATTTTCCTGAAACTATAAGAAAAGTCTGCCAATCAATTTATTATTCTATTGATTTTATTCCAATCAGGCGAATAGCCTAGAAACAGGTGTGTCTGTATTTATTTGATAAGTAGCTGTCTGCATGGAATAATGTATATTCAGCAGCTCATTACTGTTTCACGTCAGGATCTGGCAGGTTTCAACTTATTTAATGTGTAAATGAACCCATTTTGTTTGTTTTTAAATTTAGCACCTTAACTCTGTCTTTAGATGGGAGAGACCCCACGTCATGTACGGACAGCTGCTGGATTGGCTGCGCTACCTTGTGGCCTGGCAGCCTGTTATCATTGGTCTGGTACAAGGCATCAACTACATCCTGGGTTTGGAGTAACAGCAGCACCCAGTGTAGAGGGACCAGCATACTTGATTCAAACTGCAGCAAATAAATGTCTTTGGTTTCTCAGAGACGGGGACTTTTTTTCCTCCAATTACTGTCTCTGAGTTTTGCTGTGCTAATGTGTCATCAAATGAAATTCTACTAGCAGTCTGATGTTGGATGTTTTTGTTGGCATTTTTTGTCTGACATTTGTTGATGGACTACTTGAAGTTTGGACCTTTGAAATTTGCATAAACAATTTACCATGTGCACATTGGGTTTTATAAAAAATAAATAAAATTGCTGTAAATATGTGCTCACCATAAGCACACTGGGCTATGCGCATGCATTCTTTTTCTGGTGTGTGAGTAAGTAGTACTGAAGGAAATAGAATGATTTAAAACTTCATTTTTAATTTGACACACTCTTGTGGATTGAATTAGGCATTTAAAATTACCAGTAATCGTTATCCTTAAGTTCTAGTGATGAGCAATGCACATGTCATGATTAAGAAGATGATTAGCAGACCGTATACAGTAAAGACAAACACTGCCTGACTCATTCAGTGGTCAAGCAGTCCTTTTCCCAGTTTGAGTAGGTCTGATGAAATGTACAACCGCTCTGACACATACAGGTATGCTGCTGTTGTATGCAGACAGAAAGTACCCTAATGATGACGCCTTCCTTATTTTTCTTAACATTATGAAAAAAATATTGTCGAATTTGAAGCAAACTGAAATATTTGTGTTTAATTTTTAAATGTTCTGTCAGTGACGCGTTGATGTATTATTTTTGAAAAATCCAAAAATAAATATCTGTTCTGTTTACACAAAATATTTAAACATCCTAATATATATTTTCTTTATAAACAGAATTCTTACAACAAATAAACTCATCTGCCAATGGAAATGAATGAGAATAATATGCTTTTTAAACAAGACTGAATTGAAAAATTTAGCAATGTAATGTGTTGGCACAGATGGCATTTACAATCCGTATTATTGTGTACCGTTGAACTTGCCAGTATAACATGGATGGGTTATTTCGGGGAGAAGACGGTGGCAATGCAGGTATGCACAATTTTACATTAATTGGGCTTGATAAAGGGAATTTACTTTGTGAGTATATGTAAAATCTGTGTTGTGTAGTGTGTGCGCACAACAGGTGAAATCTTTTTATACATTATTTAAGTTTTATACATGAGGCCTCTGGTCTCCAGAATATTTTGTAACGGAAGAAAAAATGTAACATGTTAATACATCAAGTAATGTATTTAATATAGTTATCCATATGGAAATCTAATATATGTATTAGGCCTATGTACAAATATGAAATAACCATATATGAAATATATCCTCATATAAAGTAAAAACGTATATGCACAGCTATGTATGAAACCTATTAGAAATTGGAACAATTACATGTATTGACATAAATATAGCCCATAAAATGTTTTTGTATGTATAATTCATATTTTGAAATATGCCATAATTATTAGTACACATGGCATAGCAATGTGTTTATATAGACCTACAAATTACCCATAAATGCACACTTTATTAGTCCGTAATATATGCAGTGTTTACAAACCATTTGCAAAAGTTCATTTATAGTTTATAAACTGTAGTAAATATGCATTTTAAGTCTACATTAATAGACTATATACAAACGGTGAGTTCTTCATACATTGTCACTAATTAACAAATTATTATTTTTTAATTTGCTCTTATATAAAGAGTTAAATAACTTATTAACCGTGAATAGTTCTCACTTTAGATTAGGTCATGGAATAACGGAAAATGTCATTAAGTGCTTTAAACCAAACTTTATTGGACATTAATTGCATTAATAATAACAATTCCTTAAAATGTTTACAAATATATTTGTCACGGTTCATGAATTCACTGTCTCTCTCTCGTCTAACGTGCTGTTGTGTGTGTGTGTGTGTGTGTGTGTGTGTGTCTGTGGGCGTGGTCACTGATCATCAGTGATCAGTAGCGCCAGCTGGTTTCAATTGTATGTCTCTATATAAGCACAGTAACTGGTGTCTCATGTTGTCAGATCGTTGTGGTTTCCCGGTGTGTTTCCCGTGCCTGTTCCTGTGTTTCCCTGTGCCGTTTTGGATCTTCCTGTCTTCGTCGTGTCTTCCTGGATTACCTGCACTCTTCTCAAGATCATCGAGCACTTCACGAGGGATCACCACAGGATTACTGCACCAGCACCAGTTGCCCACCGAGGTCCCTGCGTCACTATTCCACCAGCGTTTGTGTCCGTCCACCTGTCCCGCTGTGTTGGCGTTCATCTGTGTGCTGTGTTTCTGACCATCTGTGTGTTTTCAATAAAGAGCGTTGTTGCATATACATCCTGTCTGTCATCCGTTACAGAACGATCTGACCATCTATGGATGTAGCAGGCGCCACGAGTTGGGACGAGTTTGCGACTCGAAGCATTGCGAGAATGGACACCCAGGAAGAGAGCATCGCCAACACAGGTCGGGCGGTGCAAGCGCTTGTGACGCAGGTGTCCCAGCTCACCCAACAACTCCAACAGCTCCAACAGCTAAGAGTTCCCACTGCGCCGCCCACACTGCCCGTTCAGCCCAATCCACCAGAGCCGCCCCAGCAGCGCGAACCGAGACTACCGACACCAGAGGGATATTCAGGTGAACCGGAGTTTTGCAGAGCATTTTTGACCCGATGTTCTATGCACTTTTCATTACAGCCGCTGACGTTCAGTCAAGAACAGTTGAAGGTGGCATTCGTGCTGACGCTGTTGTCTGGCAAGGCGGCTCTCTGGGGAACGGCAGTGTGGGAGAATCAAGATCCATGCTGCGCCTCGTTCCAGGCACTCTCCGAGGAGATGAAGAGGGTTTTCGATCGTGCGGTGGCGGGTAGGGAGGTGGCCAGACTACTCGCCGATCTCCGCCAAGGTAACGGCTCGGTGTCGGAATATTCCATCCAGTTCCGCACCCTGGCTGCAGAGTGCCGATGGAACGAGGAGGCGCAGTGGGATCGATTCCTGCATGGGTTGGCTGACCGTGTCCAGAGGGAGATTTACATGCTGGACCTTCCACGCAGTCTGAATGGACTTATTGAGTTGGCGCTGCGAGTGGATGCTCGGCTGAGCAGAATGGGTCGCTTCCAACAGAACCTTCCGTTTCGCGGGATGGAGAACCCGCGCTCTGAGAACCTGGACACGGTCAGTCCCGTTTGTGATCCCGAGCCCATGCAGGTGGGTAGAGCTCGGCTTTCCCGGGAGGAGAGAGAACGGCGGAGGTCCCAAGGACTGTGTCTATACTGCGGGAGGGCGGGTCACTTCATCCACTCGTGCCCGTTAAAAGATCAAGCCCGGTAGTAACAATGAGGCTACTATCGGGTGGGATCTCCGCCGAGAAGACCTCATCATCACCATCATCAGCTACTCTCCTTCCGGTAAGACTAAGGTGGGCAACCCACACGCACGACACCAAGGGTTTACTGGATTCGGGGGCAGAAGGTAATTTTATGGACTCAGAACTGGCTCATCTTCACATCCCGGTTTCCCCTCTTCCGTACAAGATCTCTGTCAAGGCTCTCAATGGACAACAACTTCCTGACATTTCACACTCCACTGAACCTATCACTCTCATCACTTCTGGCAACCACACAGAGACTATATCATTCCTCCTCATGAACTCACCTCTTGCACCCATCGTACTCGGACATCCCTGGCTCACTTTACATAATCCCAGAGTCGATTGGGGTCACAATTCTGTTTCTATGTGGAGTAATACGTGTCATGAGTCATGTCTTGTGTCTGCGTGTTCGTCTGTACCTGTGTCTGTATTCCAGGAGGAGGCGGTGAATTTGTCTAACGTGCCCGGGGAGTACCAGGACCTGAGAGAAGTGTTCAGTAAGTCTTGTGCTGCTTCTCTCCCTCCACATCGTCCCTATGACTGTGCCATAGACTTAGTGCCAGGTGAGTCTCCGCCTAAAGGCAAGTTATATTCACTTTCTGTTCCAGAAAGGGAGGCTATGGAGAAATATATTTCTGATTCTCTAGCATCCAAATTCATTAGACCTTCCTCATCTCCAGCGGGGGCGGGGTTCTTTTTTGTGGGGAAGAAGGATGGATCTCTGCGACCGTGCATTGATTACCGAGGATTGAACAACATCACGGTAAAGAATACTTATCCTTTGCCGCTGATGTCTTCAGCCTTCGAGCGGTTACAGGGAGCATCCATCTTCACAAAATTGGATTTACGTAACGCTTATCATTTGGTTCGCATAAGGAAGGGCGATGAATGGAAGACCGCGTTCAATACCCCCAGGGGGCACTTTGAATACTTGGTCATGCCCTTCGGGCTGTCCAACTCCCCAGCGGTCTTCCAGGCACTCGTCAATGACGTGCTGAGAGATATGGTTGACCAGTTCATATATGTCTACCTGGATGACATATTGATTTTTTTCGTCTTCTCTCCAGGAACACGTTCAGCACGTCAGACGAGTGCTTCAGAGGTTGCTAGAGAATGGGCTTTTTGTCAAGGCGGAGAAATGCGTTTTTCATGCACAGTCTGTTCCTTTTCTAGGGTACATCGTCTCGTCTGAGGGAGTGCGTATGGATCCTGACAAGGTTAAGGCTGTGATAGATTGGCCAAGTCCAGATTCCCGTAAGGCCCTACAGAGGTTTCTGGGGTTTTCCAATTTTTATCGGCATTTTTATTCGCAATTTCAGCCAACTAGCCGCGCCTCTGACTGCCTTGACCTCCCCCAGAACGACGTTCAGGTGGTCCGATACAGCGGAAGCTGTATTCGCCAAACTGAAAAGCCGCTTCGTTTCGGCTCCCATCCTCGTTGCCCCTGATCCATCACGTCAGTTCGTGGTGGAGGTCGACGCGTCAGAGGTGGGGGTAGGAGCAGTTCTTTCCCAACGTTCTTCCACAGACGACAAGATGCATCCTTGCGCGTTTTTGTCTCATCGTTTATCACCTGCCGAACGTAACTATGACATTGGTAATAGAGAATTGTTGGCAGTCAAGTTAGCGCTGGAAGAGTGGCGTCACTGGTTAGAAGGGTCAGGGGTACCTTTTATCGTATGGACCGATCATAAGAACCTAGAATATATCAGAACCGCCAAAAGACTCAACTCTAGGCAGGCTCGGTGGGCACTTTTTTTCGGACGTTTTGATTTTTCTCTTTCGTACCGCCCGGGTTCCAAAAACATCAAACCCGATTCCTTATCTCGTATTTTTGACCAATCCGAACGCCCGTCTACTCCCGAGTGTATTTTACCCGAGACATTAGTGGTCTCCACTCTCAGATGGGAGGTCGAATCGAAGGTCATGAAGGCCTTAGAAGGGGTAACGCCTCCGCCCGATTGCCCACCGAATCGTTTGTTTGTGCCAGAGGGGTGTCGGTCCGACGTCATTCAGTGGGGTCATTGTTCCAGCATAGCATGTCATCCAGGGGTAAATCGCACCAGTTTTTTGGTTAGGCAACGATTCTGGTGGCCATTAATGGCTCGCGACATCCACAGTTTTGTTTTGGCTTGCTCAGTTTGTGCCACTGGTAAGACTTCCAATCGACCCCCGGATGGGTTACTCCAACCGCTGTCTGTCCCTTCGAGACCCTGGTCCCACATTGCGCTAGATTTTATTACCGCCCTCCCGCCCTCCCAGGGCAAGACGGTCGTTTTGACTGTCGTGGACCGGTTCTCGAAGGCGGCTCATTTTATTCCCTTGCCCAAATTACCCTCAGCCAAGGAAACAGCGGTAACTGTCATAGATCACGTCTTTCGCTTACATGGCCTCCCGATGGACGTGGTTTCCGACAGGGGTCCCCAATTTGTGTCCAAATTTTGGCAAGAATTTTGTAAGTTACTGGGGGCGACTGTCAGTCTCTCTTCGGGGTTTCATCCTCAGAGCAATGGTCAAACGGAGAGAGCCAACCAAGATCTGGAGAGTTGCGATGTTTGGTTTCCAAGAATCCTTCCTCCTGGAGCCAACAACTCTCTATGGTGGAGTACGCCCACAATTCATTACCAGTGTCATCCACGGGCCTTACTCCGTTTGAATGTAGTTTAGGTTACCAGCCACCAGTTTTTGCTAGTACGGAATCCGAAGTCGCGGTCCCCTCCGCTCACGCCTTCGTCCAGAGGTGTCGCCACACTTGGACTAGAGCCCGTGAGACTCTTCTCCAAGTGGGGGCGCGCACCAAGGCTAAGGCCGATCGCCACCGGTCGAAGCCTCCCGTATACGTCGTTGGTCAAAAAGTGTGGCTTTCAACCAAGAACATTCCTCTCCGCTCCGTTTCTAATAAACTTGCTCCCAAATTCATCGGCCCGTTTCCTGTCACCAAGATCATTAGTCCGGTGGCAGTCCGTCTCAAACTTCCTCCTGCGTACAGGAGAATTCATCCCGCCTTTCATGTGTCAAAGATTAAACCTGTGTTTTGGGCATGCATTAATCCGCCAGTCCCGGTCCCCCCCCCCCGCCGCGTCTCGTAGATGGGGAACCAACTTATTCGGTTAACCGTATTCTGGACTCGAGAAGGAGGGGACGCGGATTTCAGTACCTGGTGGACTGGGAAGGTTACGGTCCGGAGGAGAGAAGTTGGGTTCCCGCCAGAAGGCGTTCCTAGGGGAGGGGGTACTGTCACGGGTTCATGAATTCACTGTCTCTCTCTCGTCTAACGTGCTGTTGTGTGTGTGTGTGTGTGTGTGTGTGTGTGTGTGTCTGTGGGCGTGGTCACTGATCATCAGTGATCAGTAGCGCCAGCTGGTTTCAATTGTATGTCTCTATATAAGCTCAGTAACTGGTGTCTCATGTTGTCAGATCGTTGTGGTTTCCCGGTGTGTTTCCCGTGCCTGTTCCTGTGTTTCCCTGTGCCGTTTTGGATCTTCCTGTCTTCGTCGTGTCTTCCTGGATTACCTGCACTCTTCTCAAGATCATCGAGCACTTCACGAGGGATCACCATAGGATTACTGCACCAGCACCAGTTGCCCACCGAGGTCCCTGCGGCACTATTCCACCAGCGTTTGTGTCCGTCCACTTGTCCCGGTGTGTTGGCGTTCATCTGTGTGCTGTGTTTCTGACCATCTGTGTGTTTTCAATAAAGAGCGTTGTTGCATATACATCCTGTCTGTCATCCGTTACAATATTAAGCCTATCCTCAAAGCTGAATATTTTTACTTAAAAAATTATAAAACAACGCTGTCAATATGAAATACATACAAATTCCCATTAGTTCATGTTGTTAAATACATCAGTTAGGGGATAGAATATACAGTTTGTACAGTATACAAATCATTATTTATATGGAAAGTCACAATTAAAAAAATTGGAAACCCAATGTGTGTGTGCGTGTGTGTGTTCAGTGTTTAAAGAACACTGAATATTAATGTCCAATGAATTGGTTTAAAGCAATGTTAACAATTTACAATAAGGTTCCATTAGTTAACATTAGTTAATGCATTAGTTAACATGAACTAACCATGAACAACATCTCTGTTCAGCATTAGTTAATATTTGTTAACGTTAACTCACACATATACTAATGCATCAATTCACATTAACAGCACGATTAGTTAACATTAGTTAATGCATTAGTTAACATGAACTAACCATGAACAATACCTGTAAATAGATTTACTGTTTTGTAAGGTTAACTTACTGTACATTTTTACATTAGTTTATGTAGCAGTTGACACACACTAAGTATGAACATTTCTAACTCACCATGTTACTCTAAATGTAAAAATACTGTTGTGTACCTTATCAACACTCTTTTATATATATAAGGCATTGATTTGTTGGTAAACATAATTCTACAGAGGAAAAATATGTTGTTCATGTTTATACGCACTTTATTACCTGCATTCAAATAAGTATTTATTGAATTGAGTGAACCTTATTGTAAAGTGTACACTATTTCAACATTAACTGATGTGTTACTAACATTTGTAAAGAAAAATGAAACAAAAGCACGCACATCAGTCTCAAAAGGGTGCTCGACTAAAAAACCAACAAGTAAAGAATAAAGTATAAAGTCGGCAACACCTAAGCTCCAAAATTATCAAAAATATTTATTTTCAAGACAACTATCGCATAGCGTACGTACGTTACGTTTTCTTCCTTTGGAAGAGCCTGCGTGCTCGAAACGTAACGTACGCTATGCGATAGTTGTCTTGAAAACTAGATGTACCGCATGGCGGTACAAAATATGACCGCCGCTCAGGCCTGCACTGGCTTTCCACAAAAATAAATGACGTGGAGCAATTTGGCTGTATTGCGTGTTTATGTATATACCTAAAAAAAGTAGTAGTATGTGCATGTCTGTCTGTGTGTGTGTGTGTGTATGTGTGTGTGTTTGTGTATGTGTATGTGTGTGTCTGTGTGTGTGTGTGTAAGTATGCGTGCGTACATGTGTGTGCGCGTGTGTGTTTGTGTGTGTGTGTCTGTGCATGTGGATTTGTATGTGTGTGTATGGGTGTGTGTCTGTGCGTGTGGTGTGGATGTCAGTGTGTGTGCATGCTTGCGTTTGTTTGTATTCCTGCATGTGTGTGTGTGACAGTTGGGGTTGCCAACTTCAGAAAAGGAAAATGCAGGACAATCGTGGTTATTTATAGGAAAATGAGGGACACTCAAAATATTTGTACTGTATCACACAGTGTACGTCATTTCAGTGTCTGCAGTTAAGTTTGTGTTTAAAAGGTTATCAGACATAAACACATTTGTATTGCTTAACCTATTTATGTATTTAATTCTAAAAATAATTTTAATGTCATACATGAAAAAAGTCACATTACAAACAAACCATAGTTCAAAATAACAGCATTTATCTAAAATAGAAAGCTTTTTTAACATTATACACTAGGCTTACAGTTCAAAAGTTTGGGGTTAGTAAGATTATTTTTTGGGAAAAAAAAATAAAGAAAGTAATTGCCTACTTTTATTCAGCAAGGATGCATTACATTAATCAAAAGTGACAGTTAAGGTAATGTTACAAAAGCTTTCTATGTACTTTCTAAAAGCTTTAAAACATTAATAATAATCAGAAATGTTTTTTGAGCATATTATTTCCTCAGGTAGATTACATGTTTTCTTGTGTGGCTGGATGTTAGACTCATGAACAATAATCACGTTGTTTGCATTCGCCAAAATTGATTAGCCGAAATCAAAACGTGGACAGTGAAAGGAAATTACCGTTAGCGTGAGACGAGTCTGGCTTGAAGCGGAAGCGACCAGACGGCAGAGAATGTTCGCAAATCAAACAATGATTTGTCTCAAAACAGTGATTAAAAAAAGCTGTGATTGGATGATGACAGGTGTCGGTGATCATTCTCAAGTGTCGTGGTCAGCACTGCTGCTGTTGCTGTTGTATCAGTCAGTGGTTTATCAGCTTGTCAAAAAATGGGACACGGGAGGTCACGCACGGGACAAATAAATTAGGCCCAAAATACGGGACGTCTAATTCGGGACAGTTGGCAACCTTAGTGACAGTATCATCCTATCTACAGGCTGATGAGTGTACAGTCACTAAATGTGCACATAAATGAATTTATTTTATACCCCCCCAGTGATGAAATTCTACGAAACTTAGCATACCCCCAGAGGATGTCAAGTTAATCATACACATGAAATATGGTGCAGTTCTGAACATCTCAACTGAAGATAGGGGCGATTAAAGCAGAATAATATTGCATTTTCATTTTTTATGGGAGGGGCGCAAATCACAAATGAGTGATTATGGGCTAGGTTGATGTGGGCCCTTAAGAGCAACATACCATAAAAATTTCTTCATCCTCGGTGCCACGGTTCAGGTGGTTATTTAGGAAAAACTGCATTTTTTGGGTTTGGGGGGGCCCAGTGCGGGGGGGGGAGTGGCCCCCGGGGACCAAACGAAATTTTTCCGTAAAAGTGTAGTGGGGCTACATGCCCACCAAATTTCATGTTCCCCGGTGTTTCGGTGTCCCTGGTATCGTTGACGAAAAATTTACGGGGGCCCCAGCGCAGGGGGGGAAGTGGCCCCCGGGGACCAAACGAAATTTTTCCGTAAAAGTCTAGTAGACCAACATACCATAAAAATTTCTTCATCCTCGGTGCCACGGTTCAGGTAGTTATTTAGGAAAAACTGCATTTTTTGGGGTTTGGGGGGGCCCAGCGCGGGGGGGGAGTGGCCCCCGGGGACCAAACGAAATTTTTCCGTAGAAGTGTAGTGGGGCTACATGCCCACCAAATTTCATGTTCCCCGGTGCTTCGGTGTCCCTGGTATCGTTGATGAAAAATTTACGGGGGCCCCAGCGCGGGGGGGGGGAAGGTGGCCCTCGGGGACCAAACGAAATTTTTCCGTAAAAGTCTAGTAGACCAACATACCATAAAAATTTCTTCATCCTCGGTGGCACAGTTCAGGTAGTTATTTAGGAAAAACTGCATTTTTTTGGTTTTGGGGGGGCCCAGCGCGGGGGGGGAGTGGCCCCCGGGGACCAAACGAAATTTTTCCGTAGAAGTCTAGTGGGGCTACATGCCCACCAAATTTCATGTTCCCCGGTGCTTCGGTGTCCCTGGTATCGTTGAGAAAAAATTTACGGGGGCCCCAGCGTGGGGGGGGGGGGAGTGGCCCCCGGGGACCAAACGAAATTTTTCCGTAAAATTCTAGTAGACCAACATACCATAAAAATGTCTTCATCCTCGGTGCCACGGTTCAGGTAGTTATTTAGGAAAAACTGCATTTTTTTGGGTTTGGGGGGCCCAGCGCGGGGGGGGAGTGGCCCCCGGGGACCAAACGAAATTTTTCCGTAGAAGTCTAGTGGGGCTACATGCCCACCAAATTTCATGTTCCCCGGTGTTTCGGTGTCCCTGGTATCGTTGAATTTACGGGGGCCCCAGCGCGGGGGGGGGGGGGAAGTGGCCCCCGGGGACCAAACGAAATTTTTCCGTAAAAGTCTAGTAGACCAACATACCATAAAAATTTCTTCATCCTCGGTGCATCGGTTCATGTAGTTATTTAGGAAAAACTGCATTTTTTGGGGTTTGGGGGGGCCCAGCGCGGGGGGGAGTTGCCCCCGGGGACCAAACGAAATTTTTCCTTAGAAGTCTAGTGGGGCTACATGCCCACCAAATTTCATGTTCCCCGGTGTTTCGGTGTCCCTGGTATCGTTGACGAAAAATTTACGGGGGCCCCAGCGCGGGGGGGGAAGTGGCCCCCGGGGACCAAACGAAATTTTTCCGTAAAAGTCTAGTAGACCAACATAGCATAAAAATTTCTTCATCCTCGGTGTCACGGTTCAGGTAGTTATTTAGGAAAAACTGCATTTTTTGGGGTTTGGGGGGGCCCAGCGCGGGGGGGGAGTGGCCCCCGAGGACCAAATGAAATTTTTCCGTACAAGTCTAGTGGGGCTACATGCCCACCAAATTTCATGTTCCCCGGTGTTTCGGTGTCCCTGGTATCGTTGACGAAAAATTCAGTAAGGTGACGAAAAAAAAAAAAAAAAAACTTTGACAACCCCTATATGACCGCTTTCGCTAGCTACGCTAGCGGCGTAGCTAGCTGACCTAACTGACCTTAATGCCTTAATTTAACAAATTAGGAAAAATCCAACCTTCAAGGACACCAATTTTCTTTGTGAATGAATAATGTATCGTAAATAAATAAATATTCTTCCTTAAAATACAGGGTGTATAAGTTTGGACACCCCTATGTTAAATTCCCATAGAGACCGGCAGATTTTTATTTTTAAAGGCCAGTTACTTCATGGATATATAATGTATATATCAATGAATGGGACTATGGAAGAGGTGTTTCAAAAGAGTAAAAATAAGGATGATCTGGGAGTGAGCCAGCATGGTCAAGTTAGGTTGGAGAAATAATGGGCTTCGGGAGTTATCAGCTTTGTGTTTTAAAGGTGAGATTTTTGATGAATATCCTTCAACAGTCTTCCAAGAGGACCATTTTTGTGCCGATTTCCAAGCCAGTAAGTCCACTCTATCAGCTTTAGATGTTGTTTTAGTAAGTCCTCTGTCCTATTTCCTCTAAAGCCCTATTTGCACGGGATTAGTATTACCCCTGGACCTCTGTAATTAAGAAATTACCCCCTGACGTCTGTGTTTTTGGTGGCTCATTCACACGGGACAAATAAATGTCCGTAATTCCCTCGATTTTACGGACTTTAGTCAGGATATGACATCACAGCCGCGTAACATCCGCTCACCACAGTTTATTTATATAGCACATTTCATACACAATGGCAATTCAAAGTGCTTTACATAAAAGAAATTAAAATAATAAAAAGAAATAAGAATAATTAAAACAGTTAAGAAAAATAAAATAATAAAATACAGTACAGTACAAACAGTCGGACGAACATTGGCACAGTGCTCATTCAGTAAATGCATAGCTAAACAGATGTGTTTTGAGTCTAGATTTGAATGTGACTACAGTAGGAGCACATCTGATCTCCTCTGGAAGCTGGTTCCAGCTGCGGCTGGCATAATAGCTAAAAGCAGATTCACCATGCTTAGAGTGAACCCTTGGCATTTCTAGCTGATATGATCCTAGTGATCTGAGTGATCTGTTGGGTTTATATTCAGTGAGCATATCTGCAATGTATTGAGGTCCTAGGCCATTGAATGATTTATATACCAGTAATAATACTTTAAAATCAATCCTAAATTTAACTGGGAGCCAGTGTAAAGACCTGAGGACTGGTGTGATATGTTCATATTTTCTAGTTCTGGTCAGAATCCTGGCTGCAGCGTTCTGTATGAGCTGCAACTGTCTTATGGTCTTTTTGGGAAGGCCAGTGAGGAGTCCATTACAATAATCCACCCTGCTGGTGATGAAAGCATGCACAAGTTTCTCTAAGTCTTGTCTGGAAACAAAGCATCTAATTCTTGCAATATTTTTCAGATGATAGTATGCTAATTTAGTTATTGCTTTGACATGACTACTGAAACTAAGGTCTGACTCTAGTGTCACACCAAGATTCCTGACTTGATTTTTAGTTGTTTGACCCCTAGAGTGAAGGTATGCATTCACCTTGAAAACTTCATCTTTGTTTCCAAATGCAATGACTTCAGTTTTGTCTATGTTTAACTGAAGAAAGTTTTGACACATCCAACTTTTGACTTCATCAATGCATTGGCACAGGGAGTCAATGGGGCTGTAATCGTTAGGCGATAGGGCTAAGTAGAGCTGTGTGTCGTCTGCATAGCTGTGGTAAGCAATTTGGTTCTTTCTCATTATTTGGCTCATTGGGAGCATATACAGGTTGAACAGGAGTGGCGCAAGAATTGAGCCTTGAGGGACTCCGCATGTCATGGATGTCCACTCAGACTTATGGTCTCTATACTCACATAATAACCTCTGCCATCTAAGTATGACCTGAACCATTTTAGGACTATCCCAGAAAGCCCCACCCAGTTTTCCAGCCTGTCAAGAAGTATGTTATGATCGACAGTGTCAAATGCAGCACTGAGGTCGAGTAGCACCAGCACTGATAGTTTGCCTGAATCAGTATTTAAGCGAATATCGTTTATTATCTTTATGAGCGCTGTCTCTGTGCTGTGGTGTGGTCGGAAACCAGACTGAAAATTGTCAAAGGATCCATTCGAGCTTAAGAATTTGTTCAGCTGATTGAAGACAACTTTTTCAATGATCTTGCCTATGAAAGGAAGATTTGAGATCGGCCTATAGTTGCTTAATATGGTCTTATCCAGATTGCTCTTTTTCAGGAGGGGCTTGACAACTGCAGTTTTCAGGGAGTTTGGAAAACTCCCAGAGAGAACTGAGACATTTACCACTTCTAGAAGATCTGCTTCTAAACTGTTTAACACACTTTTGAAAAATGATGTGGGAAGTGTGTCAAGAGCACAGGTTGATGTTTTAAGGTGTTGTACGGTTTCTTACAAAATTTTGCCATCAATTTCTTTGAAGTCAGACATAGTAACTACTTTCTCAGGTGGTTTGATCTGTCTGACCTCAGTGCAACTCAAGGATGTGCTGATCACCTTTCTGATATTACTGGTTTTCTCAGAGAAGAAAGAAGCAAACTCACTGCACTTGTTGTCTAAGAGCATTTCACTGGGAATCTGGCTTGGGGGGTTTGTCAGTCTCTCTACAGTAGCAAAAAGAGTGCGTGTGTTGTTTAAATTACTGTTTATAATATTTGAGAAGAAAGTCTGTCTAGCTTTGCCTAGTTCCATATTGAAAGCATGAAGGCTGTCTTTGTAGATGTTATAATGGACTACAAGTTTTGTCTTCCGCCACATGCGCTCTGCTTTTCTGCATTGTCTTCTCATATGTTGCACTGCTGTTGAGTTTCTCCAAGGTGCTTTTTGTCTGCCACTCTTCTTCCTGACTTTAACAGGAGCAATATCATCAATTACACCTTTAACTTTTGAGTTAAAAGAATCAAGGAGAAAATCAACAGAGTCTGCAGATATGCTTGGTGTTAAGGATATAGCCTTCATAAATAGTACACTAGTGTTCTCATTTAAGCATCTCTTCTTGACAGACACAGTGTTAGCTACTGGCCCATTCAGTCTGTGTTCGATCACATTCATCACATTTGGGGATTCCTCATTTACATTCATTAGTACTTCAAATCTGTTCTCAAGATGTATAGGCGGTGGTTGGAGACCAGTGTTTGCAATCCTTGTCAGAGCTGTATCTGGGGTAGAGGATGCTACTGCGGCAATATGTGATGCTCGTGACAATCTGATGTCTCGAGTGCTTTTTGGTCTCGCTCCCTGTTTGTGCCATCGATTAGTAAGTCGATCGGCTTGTTTCTCTACCTGTCGAGGAGCACTAGTTTCATGGGACTCACCGGTATGCTGAGGGTGTCCATGACGAAGCTCTGTTGTGTGCTCCATCTGGTTTAGTGGTCCCGTAAGTAACTTTGTTTCGAGAACTGCAATCCTTTGTAAAAGTCTGTGGCAGTTAGTGCAGCAAGTAGATTCTTGAACCTGAAGAGGCATTTTCTCTCTTATCCGTATGAATGTAGGCAGTTTTGTTTTCCTTTCCCGGAATGTAAGCTGGTCGGGTAAAAGAATTCTGCGTTTTTGTAGTAATCCAAACTTTGTTGTCTGAGCACTGTGCTGTTTGCTGAAGTTAAAATTAGGTGATAAAAGGAAATAAAATATAGATAAAATGTAAAAGCGATAGAGCAAAGCGCGGAGCAGTAAGCAAGAGCGTCCGAACAGTAGCTGAGCAGGAAGTGATATTATCACTTAATAATGATTAATATTCATTAAACACTTAATAAAAGTGTAAGGAGAGGCTCGACTACCTCCGTAGAAAGTACCACGACTGCCTAAAAAATAACAGAAAAACAGGCTCGGAGCCAGTTAAATGCCCATATTTTGAGGAGATTGACGCTGTTTTAGGTAAGACCTGTTCAAAACTTTTCAGTAAAATTACAAATAAATATTTTAGCTACTGCGGTGACTTGGCTGTTAGCTAATTGCTAACGTCGATTCGGCTGAATGTTTTCACATTTCTTATAGGCTGTTGACCCATGAACAACCCAGGAGACATGAGGACAGATAACGGGGGAAGTTCAGAAGATGAAATATCTGAATGTAAGTTACAACAGGTTACTATGAGAGGGCTGTTATTACTACTTTACTATACTTGATCATATTGAATGATACTACCTCGGATGATTGTGCTTTTCTTTGGTTCAACAAAGTGCCAGTGCTGTAAAACCTCTTTTGTTTTTGAAGCGGAGTCTTCCAGGAGTCCTGCTGACCTCTCAAATTCCTCAAGGGACAATGAAGCTGAGGATAATTCCTTCTGTGTAGCATCTAACCCCAAAGTAGCAACACCTAGTGTTGCTGCGGAACTCAAGGCACAAGGTAGGCACTTGCATATAATCTCAAAACAATCATGCTCCTGACCTAATATATCTAATAACATAATATCTGTGCTATATTGACCTCTTTGTTGATGTATATGTTTGACACATTACTTTAGGGCATCGCACAAGGAAAGGAAGAAAAAGTCAGATACTAGAGGCTCTGGACAAAGGTCTGGACCGTCTCATTCAGGAGGACAGTTCTCATAATTATGAAAAGGAGAGGTTCGAGTGGGAAAAAAATGTGGAGAAGAACAGGATGGAACTGGAGGCCAATGCCACACGTCTCACCTTTTATGGCTCCTCACCACTCACCATATTTTCAGGGCCCATCAGCTGAGGGGATGGATTTTTCATCCTCAGCTTCTGGTTCATCTAATCACACATCATCATTTAATATGCTCCACTACAATGATTCATAACTAGCCTCATTAAGGAAAAGTAATTGTTATCTTCATGTTTTAAGTTATGTTCTGATGTTTGTAAAATATACTTAAGTAATAATAAGTTATTACAATGCGGTAATACGTTTCATATACAAACTGCACACATTTTCACGTTTTAAGTTATGTTCTGATGTTTGTAAAATATACTTAAGTGATAATAAGTTATTACAATGCAGTAATACGTTTCATATACAAACTGCACACATTTTAACACCAAACCTGAAAATGTTTTTTATTTTACAGTAAAGAGTAAAAGTTTTTTTGCACAATTGTTCTTTTTGTTAGAATGTTTACATTTTATATTTGGAAAGAACAAACTTTTTTTGGCAGTAACTTTCCAATTGCTTCCATGCAATTGTTTGCATGGAGCTTCCATGTTGAGCCAAAATGCTTAGTTTAACGTTTCCATGACAACGGTCCGAGTTGAGCTTCTGGTCACGTCTTTACTGTAGTTTGTTTTCTCTTGTGCAGCACTTCATAGTTTTTATTCGAGAACAACTATAATCGGATTGGAGTAGGGCATATCGAGAGATGTTATTGTTTTTTATTTTACAGTAAAGGGTAAAAGCTTTTTTTGCACAATTGTTCTTTTTGTTAGAATGTTTACATTTTATATTTGGAAAGAACAAACTTTTTTTGGCAATAACTTTCCAATAAAATGTTGGATAAAATAGAAATTGACTGCATTGTTTGACTGATATCCAACATTTCATGGTCTTCATTTTATTGTCTTGTGTTGATGTGGGCTACCAGGGCTTCCCGGATGTTCTCTGCTGTGGAGAGGCCAGGTAAGTCAGGCTGCTCTGGTACTGTCTCTGGCTGCACCATCATGTCTTCTGGGTGTTCCTGGTAAGCTACCTTCTGGATTTCACAGAAGTTGTGCAACGTTATACATGCGACCACAACATGTTTAACATCATTTATATTCGAGTCGTTTCTTTTCATAATGCTTCGCCAGTGGCCCTTAAGGCGACCAAATGCATGTTCAACATGAATGCGAGCGTGGCTCAAGCAGGCATTAAAGGCAACACTTGGTCCTCTCACTGTGCCTTTAGGAAATGGCTTCATTATGTGTCTGGTCAAGCTGTATGCAGAGTCGCCCACAATCAAAGGAGGAATGTCAACACCTTGGATATTCTTTGTAATAGGAGTGAAAAACATATGCATCGTGGCACTTTCCAGGCCAGCCAACATCAAAGTCAAGGAACTTGTATGTGTGGTCAACTAGTCCTTGCAAAACAACACTGTACCACCCTTTTCTATTATAATAGTCTGTGGGGTAGTTCACTGGGGCAATTACAGGGATATGTGTGCCATCCAAAGCGCCCGCACACATTGGAAATCCTGTCTTTTTCTCAAAACCTGTCATGATGGCTTGGATTTCTGGAATTGTTTTTGGCCTCTTGACAAAAACTCTTCTGAGAATGCTCAATGCTTCACACACCTCCCAAAATGTTACAGGCAGTGCTGGTCCCAATACCAAAGAGATTAGCCACAGCATGGAACTCCACATTACTGGCAAGCTTGTAAATATTAACTGCAACTCTCTTCTCTAAAGGCACAGGATTCCACATGTTGGTGGTTTGGGGGGTGACATGGGGGCGCACATGGTCACACAGTCTGTTGAATGACTCTCTAGGCATTCTAAAGTTGAGGTTTGCTATAACAGAAAAAACAGAGAGAAATAAGAAACACAGAAAACACATTTCACTTCTATCATAGCCTTAATTTTTAACCATTCTACTCTCTAAATGTCACAATTACAACAACAACAATCACACTGAAATAACCAAATCGTTGCTGGCTTTACTTAAGTTACTATGGTTAGGTTGCTTTTAGCTAATGTTAGCTACTATAACGTTACAGTAAAAAACATTCCTTTACCCCTTGCTGCGATGCATGTCATCCATTTGATCATCTTTCGAGATTTAGCTCTTCTTGGTAGCTGCCCATCTCTTTTAAGTCATCTCCGTCCACTGTAATACGACCCTCTTGGCCCAACACTACCACAAAAAGCGCCCTAACTTTCCAAAAGAGCTTCCATGTTGCGCCAAAATGCTTAGTTTAACGTTTCCATGACAACGGTCCGAGTTGAGCTTCTGGTCACGTCTTTACTGTAGTTTGTTTTCTCTTGTGCAGCACTTCATAGTTTTTATTCGAGAACAACTATAATCGGATTGGAGTAGGGCATATCAAGAGATGTTATTGTTTTTTATTTTACAGTAAAGAGTAAAAGCTTTTTTTGCACAATTGTTCTTTTTGTTAGAATGTTTACATTTTATATTTGGAAAGAACAAACTTTTTTTGGCAATAACTTTCCAATAAAATGTTGGATAAAATAGAAATTGACTGCATTGTTTGACTGATATCCAACATTTCATGGTCTTCATTTTATTGTCTTGTGTTGATGTGGGCTACCAGGGCTTCCCGGATGTGCTCTGCTGTGGAGAGGCCAGGTAAGTCAGGCTGCTCTGGTACTGTCTCTGGCTGCTCCATCATGTCTTCTGGGTGTTCCTGGTAAGCTACTCTTCTTGGTAGCTGCCCATCTCTTTTAAGTCGTCTACGTCCACTGTAATACGACCCTCTTGGCCCAACACTTCCACAAAAAGCGCCCAAACTTTCCAAAAGAGCTTCCATGTTGCGCCAAAATGCTTAGTTTAACGTTTCCATGACAACGGTCCGAGTTGAGCTTCTGGTCACGTCTTTACTGTAGTTTGTTTTCTCTTGTGCAGCACTTCATAGTTTTTATTCGAGAACAACTATAATCGGATTGGAGTAGGGCATATCGAGAGATGTTATTGTTAATATAGTTTTAATACAGACGTAAAATGGACTGTTAAATGGCTAAACACACACACACACACACACACACACACACACACACACACACACAAACATCCGCTGTGTGTTATTCAGGATAGAAATATAGTTTAATGTATGTAACTCAGATTTGGGTTTGACCTTCCTGTATGCTCGTTTATTAATTTGTTTGATCATATAATTATGATTTTCTAGTGTTGAGCTCTGAAATGTATTTGTGAAGAATGTTTCTCCAGGGGAATTGCCTTCCCCCCACCCACTTTGTTTTATTGCATTACGGAATGTCAAGCAACGGAGCTTTTAGGAGTGGAGCAGAATTAAAGTGTTAATCTTTCCTCCTACTTAAATCCTACATTTTCTATATGTATAACCACTAAAGAAATGTAAGAGAGAGAGAATGGAGGGTCCTTTCAATCAAACTTTTGACAGGTTTATTGCTTTATGACCCTCTAAGCCCCGCCCCCTTTGACCGTGGGAATTTCCCACGCTAGCTCCTCCCACTTATGGGCTGTACGTACACACCGTGGGAAAATCGGACTTACGCCACACCTCCTTATGGGTTGAACATCTGAAGCGTGAGAAATTTCCCACGCTCAGTAGTTCTAAACAGTGTATATTTAAAACTTTTTTAAGAAATAAAAACATAGTCAAGAGTGTGAGATCAGTGTTTTTTATTAAAGAAGACAGATGTACATTCATCACTTTAAACGTTAAACTTTTAAGGTTAAAAAACATTAAAACATTAATGAAATGAGTTGAAATTGCATTTTTTCCTCTAAAAATAGTTATTAAAAAATGAGATGTTAAAACATTAAAACAACATTGACAAAAAGATAATTTTTAAAATCTTGACTTGTAAGCATTTAATTTTCACACAGTATTTTGTAAAACTTTTTACATAAAACACAAACACTGTTAAAAAGTGTTACGTTTTTACATACCAATTGTTAAAGGAGTCAGAGTTTAAAAGATACAAAAGTGTTTTGTTGTAGTGGAGCAGAGTGGACAGCGTCCTCTCACTCCGGAGCCCAGTCAGAAATGAAGCTCTCTGACCCTTCCAGAGAGACAGACCCAAACTCCGCCCCTATCCCACCAACAACAGATGTCATCGTGGGAATCTCCCACACTCCCTTCAAGCTCCCAAATTGAAAACACATCCGGTCATCTTGGTGGCCGAACTTAAATGACCAAAGAAAACCGATGCAACGGCTCGAAGAGACCACACCCCCTAACACACCCCTCTCAAAGCTGAGAGGTCAATTTTGATTTAAGGGTGTGTGTAAAAAATGACGTCACGTGGGAATCCCTCCCTCCCTCCCTCCCCACAACGTCACAGTCACATGAGATGTTTAAAAAGGAGCGCAAACTTACAGTGAAATACTACCTGTGATCTTACAAGATAATCTACAATGGCAATGGCTGCCCCTCCGAAAACTCCAGAGAGAAACATTGCTGAAGCTATGGAAGATTTGACTTTAGCTCCACGAAAAAAACGAGGAACGCACGGGCCATGCTTAACACAATTTCTTCACGAGCCGGAAGATTCTGTGATATATAGTTTTCACTTGTCTGTTAAAACGTTAAAAACAACGTGCTTTAAACTTTTTAAAAAGTGAAGCAATGTAGGCCTATTGGGTAACAGATCAGCGAGTTGTTTTTAATTAAACAAAAGTTTTGTTTTCCATATATATTTAAAACTTTTTAAAAACACTGTATAAAGTTAAAATGCAATGGTTTAGTATTCGTACATTTTACAACGTTGTCTGAAAAAAGTTAGAATGTGGTCCTTCACATACAGATTTAAAAAAGTGTTCAAAACAACATCAACTAAAATACAATATGCTACTAACGTTTAGTTTTAAGTTCCGTATTATACATCACTCATCGACGCTAGAAACATGAATGAGTATAGATCATGTGTGAAGCCGAGCCTTACACTAGATTTGTTTATAATTACACTAAATAACATTTATAAAAAAATAAAAACTCATGTTTTAGTTCATTTTGGACTTTTAGTGAAGTTAACAAATATTCACTAACTTACTGATTTATTCTCTCTTCGATAGGATAATCCACATCTCCCAATGGAGAAATCTGATCATTGTTTAAGAATGCGTTTTGGAGTAAAAAATAATGAATCTGTTCAAAACTGTGCTTTAAACTTTAAAACCGTGAAACGTAAGCGATAGGCAAACAGTTTTTTTCACAGACATGTAACACTTTCACATACAACTTTTTAAAATGGTACAAACCGTTAAAATACAAAGGTGTGGTATTTAAAACGTAGCCTATCAGAAAAATGTAAAACAAGTTAGAATGTTTTCCTTCACATACAGATTTTAAAACCTGTTAAAAACTAAAAAGTCAACGTTAAATCATTTAAAACAAGTTATAGAATGTCTTTCACGAACGACTTTTAAATACCAGAAAAATTTAAAATTATGTTTTTTAAGCAATGTTTCAAACGTGAGCATTTAATATATATCAAACAACGTTTTTAAGTAAAACTTTTTAACAATACGATTTGCTGCTAAGTTTTGTTTAGTTTTTAGCTAAAATATCTCTTTGCGCTCCGAAAGCACAACACGAATGAGAAATAGACTGGCCTGTGAAGCGAGTCTCCGCCCACCTAACACTCTCCCCAACGCGAGCGCATCAGAATTCACGTGTGCAGAGGTAGCTACAGATTTAAATGTTGGTAAATGATTAAACATAATAACTCTAGGTGCACGAGCCGTCTGTCGTCAACATGCGTGGGGTTTTATTCGTATACAAGTACACAAATAAACATCCAACTCTGTTCACAAAGTGAAAGAGGCGAATAATAGGAAGAGACCAAAAGTCGGTATAGCGTTATATCTCTTCTGCACAGCTCACGCATCTCATACGGACATACCCTCTACGTACATGAGCAGTTGTCATTCTACCTCAAATTGCCGTAAATCCTCCAAGTGACCGCTACAATGTGTATGCATTAACATATCATGCAACAGTAGTTAAAATGTCTCAAACTATTTTTAAAAACATTAATACAACTCTTGCTTTACAAAAACTGGTATTAAAACAGGGTAAACTAAATCTACAATTTTGTGTCCTTAGTTTTTTCAGTTAGTCATATAGTTATTTCTTTTTTATTCTCTATTTTTACAGACCTAAAATCAAGATGCTTCAAAGTAGGCTATGGATTGGAAGTAAATTACCAAAGACACAAACGACTTTGAACATTTATACATCAGTGTGTTGCTAATCAGAATTCTATATTCTTTAAATAAAGATTCATCTTTATTCATGCTTTAATTTCTTTAAAACAGTCTGATGACATGCAATATTTCTGTGGTTAATTGATTAGTAATGTTGCGAGAGGTTTCCTCATACGAGTAAAAAATGCTTTAGATGTGTTTGTGACAAAACATTGTATTCACTTAGACTTTTTGAATGTATTACTGATCCTTTTTTCTTCTGACCAACTTACATTTCATATTACCTGAGGCGTATCTGTTTCCTACAGTTAGCTGTAGGCCTAATGTTAGTGAACTCTAGGTCTTCTCTTTGTTCATATACGACAGTATTCACATGAATTGACTTGATTTGATAAAATTATGGTTTAAACCATCATCTTGACGTGAGACATTTACATTATATTATTATAGGCTACCGTCCTAGTTTTTAAATAGCGCTAAAATGTATATTTTACATTTGAACCCTTTATGCGGATATAGAATGCCGCACACGGTTCTCTGACATATCTTATCGTGTAAAACATCTATGTAGATCTAGCTAGCTAGGCTATGTTTTTAAAAATACCGCGAAACAAACACAAGGGCACATCTTTCTATAAGCGACCCTCAAAATCTGTGCATACAACAAAACACATGTATGTGTACAATGATTTATCAGGAAATTACTTTTATTTGAAGAAAAAAATTAAAATCAGCAGGTGGTTGATAACTATTGAAGCTAAACACCCCTGAATTCGGTAATGCTATACTGATATCACGTTTTAATTTTAACTCAATTCATTTGAATGCGCTAAAGGTCTATAAACTTTAACATCTTAATAGTTGGTAAAATGAACTTAAAGCATAGGCAAAATGAAATACATCCTAACTAGTTTCTACATGCTTGTTACAGAACTTATGGCGTACAATTCACCCATGCATATGTTTAAAAATATATGTATATTTATATATGTAAATTTTTGGTGTAATTATAGACATCTCTCGGTGGCATATGCATAACTTCTCCATGACGCTACTTCTGATTCAATGTGGCATTATATGTAATCCTATACAGCTGTTTATGGCGTCATGATGACAACCCCTCCAGCGGGGCGGGATGAGCTGTTGTCCTGATAAATATTTCAGGACTTCGCACACAACCCCGGTTTGCCGGTCTATCATTTTCTTCACTACTTCAATGTATACTCGAAAGTATAATGTTGAAATAAAAATAAATAAATAAATAAAAAATGACAAACTTTTCTGTTGTGTCTGAGCTCATAAAAATATTATTATAATAGTATACATAATAATAATATTTAGAATAATTAAAAATATTTATAAAATATTTCAGAGATCCTTGTAAAGAGTTGCGGAATGTTTTCTGCATTTTAATTACTGTATTCCTGAGGTGGCAACCATTTCCATACCACGCCTGGATGCGCTGTGTCAGTGTCACGGACCACCAAGGCACATTGCGTCTCTGAAAAATGTGTGGTGATTTTTCAAATGATACAACTAATTTGCCCTCTGTGTACAGAACAGAACAGAAGAAAGGACATTTTGTAGTGTTCAACAAAATTCGTTTTTGTTCTTATAGCATCGGTTCCTGCTTCATAGGGGGAGGAACCACATACCCCCTACGTCGACCTTCTATCTGTTCAGGAGTTCATTACATTTTTTTAATAAGATTATGTGTTCTGTCATGGATGACTACTAGTCATGGGATGTCCCGCAGAGAGAAGGGCTTGAGTGGACACGCCCTGTGGTCACATTTTTATGTCTTCATCCAGAGTTTACCCCACCCACCGCCAACCTCCTGTCGTCCTCTCACTCTGCCTTTTCCCCGCTTCGCAACGTAGCCATCCTACAGCCCCTGCGACACCCGTAACATCGACCACCACGCCATCCGTTTCAGGCCAAACGGAGGAGCAGGGGTGGGTATACTTTAACCTGGATATGTCTCACCAGGATATGTCTCACCAGCAACCTCCGGCTTGTCACAGTCCTGACATGCGTTGGGAACAGGAACTCCTTGACACCTTTCAGAATTGGACTCTTGCTACAGTAACTCCATCCGAACTTTCCAATGTATCTAACGCGGCAATGCAACAGTGTGAAGAAAGGTTGCACACATTTGTCTACTGGCCCTCAAGAATAACTGTTCGACAAGACCAATTGGCTAAGGCTGGTTTTTACTATGTTGGTCGTCGTGATGACGTGAAGTGCTTTTGTTGTGGTGGTGGACTCAGATGTTGGGAGCCTGGTGATGATCCATGGGTAGAACATGCCAAGTGGTTTCCAAGATGTGAATACCTGTTGGAAGAAAAGGGCCAAGAGTTTGTTCATCAGATTCAAGCAAGATTTCCAAGACTATTTGAACAGCTATTGACTAATGGAGACAGCAACTCAAGAGAATTTGTTGATCCACCTGTTGTACACCTGGGTCCTGGAGAAGACCGTTCAGAGGATGCAGTGATGATGAACAATCCTGTGGTGAAGTCTGGTTTAGAGATGGGATTTGAGCGCGGCCTGGTGAAGCAAACCGTTCAAAGCAAAATTCTCGCAAGTGGAGAAAATTACAAAACCGCTCAAGAGTTGATGTCTGATTTACTAAGTGCTGAAGATGAGAAGAGAGAGGAGGAGCGAGAAAGTGAGTTTCTTACTTTTCTTAAGAAACATCATCTTGCCATGTCACAGCAGCTAAAAAGCGTGCAGAGCTTAATGGACCATCTTCTAGAGGAGAACATCATCTCACAGAAAGAGTATGACATTATTCGTAACTGCACTACAGTCAAGCAGCAGACAGGGCAGCTCATTGAGTTAGTCCTGTCGAAAGGAAATACAGCAGCAGAGGTCTTCCGCAACTGGATCAAGAAGAATGATGTCTGCCTGCTGAGAGAACTGATGGCCCAGACAAGTGAAGCTGCATCCCCGAGTCAAGATCTTTCAGACTTGCCTATGGAGGAACAGTTAAGAAGACTTCAAGAGGAGCGCACATGCAAAGTTTGCACGGATAAGGAAGTGAACATTGTCTTCATCCCCTGTGGTCACCTAGTTGTGTGCAAAGAATGTGCACCTTCTCTGCGCAAGTGCCCCATATGTAGAGGATTGGTCAAAGGCGCTGTCCGTACTTTCCTATCATAAAGTGAAGATATTTATCATCCAAGTAACAACAGTTTTTGGATGTTCAAATTTACACCAACTCTAATTGTTTCACATATAACTGTTGATTGTTAGATGATTTATCTAACAATTGAAATTGACGATAGGTTAAAATATTTTTATTTTTATATGTTAAATATTCTTTTCCCTCCTTTCACGTAAAAATACCACGTATCATCTGTAATTCATTAGCTTAACCATATTGTTTAGTGACACACACAAAATAACTGTGTAATAATAACAAAATAAGTGTAATAGTTAGACAAGTTTAAAGTGTAATACTCAACTTTCACGTCAATGTTTTGTATATAGCAGAAAGATGTTCTAAAATAAATATGATTTGTTTAGTCTTAAACACTCTCATACTAGAAGGACCGTCATTTAATTCTCTTTATGCAATATTTGTTCATGTTTTTCATACATTCCTATATGAACATGTTTGACCACGCTCTGTGACTATACACTTTTTGCAAAAACAGTACAAAAACAAGATGTAAACAGTGTAATGTGTAAAATGTCAATTCAAACGCTAAAACTGATCACTATAGTGGCTTTTCTGTATTTGTTTTAAATGACTCATGATGCATTTACTTTTAACCCAGTTGACCTCTAGAATTTAGGTTTTACCAAAGTGTGGAACTTTGTTTAACAGCCTCGAGCTTGGATGAATATGCCTCTCTCAGTGCAATAGTCAGATGTGATTCTGTTGTAATAGTTTAAGTGTAAAACAGCATGCACTTTGTGTAATTCATAGAGGGAAAAGTTGCACTAAATGAAGTATCAATTTAGTCAAACAGAAAGACTATCACTTAAATTCTTAATTGTCATTTATTTCTATAGACAGCTCTCAATGAAAAGTCTTCACCTAAAACATACGGTCCAACATACAAAATGTAAAACAGGGTCATCATTTGCATGCTTTTGTGAATTTATAATAAACTATGTTTTTGAAGCCTCTTTTCTTAGAGGTTTGGGTCTTTTGAATCTTACATGGATGTTTTGGACACGTGTGACTCTGTATAAAGATTATGTTTTAAAGTTAGTCCATAAGCACAACTATTTACACACATACGAAGTAGGAGAATATCTAACTGTATATTGTAGATTGTGAACACTCTATTACCCGTTTATTTGGGGTCAGAGAACATCCTTAGCTCATACGTTTCTTTAATTTGTGCAGGATGTTGAAGTGTTAGTTAAAAAAGGTATTAGTTAATAACAAACAAACAAACATTAAAACAACATGGAACCATGATATTAATATATAAAATATGGTATAATTACATGTTGAAGCATAGCCCACTCACAGTTTGAAAATGACTTCCATAATATTTTCTTTTAGTAAAGCTATTGTTGAAGATTTTATTATTTAGAAAATAAGTAATTTAACTGGTTTTTGTACACTATTATTTCCTTGTCTGTGGGTGACTTTGGCTGACTTTGGAACCTGAGAGCACAAGGTGTTGTTACAGCAGAAAATTCTATTTCAGTAATGTCACATGGTACAAAACTATTTCTCAAAATACCTATAGAATGTATTACCATGTTTGGGACAAGGAGAGGGTATATACGTTTGCTGGGCAATTTTTCTGGAGGGTCTTTCTGCAGAGGGACACTCGGCTTTGTTTGTTAATAAAGTCAAATTTTTTCTGATGTCAAATATCTTTGAAGTCATTCCCCTGAAAAGAATTAAACCACAACAAATGGCGCCCAACGTGGGGCTTGGCTTAGGAGCTGAAGGAGCCACAAAGGGATCGCTGGTGACTGACACAGACAACAGTGGCCGCTGTACTTTGAGGTGAGCAGTTTTTGCTTTTGAATAAGGTGTGTGTAAGTCACCAGTGGCCCGGATGTGGTAAGAAAAGCTTCTCCAAATTTAAAGAACTTAAAAAGTGAAAAGGAGTGTTTGATATCAGAAAAATTGCATGCATTGTCTTTGTAGATGTCAAGTAGTTGGTAAAAGCGTGGGGGGGCTCCCAAAAGTGTTTGCTAGTGCTTGTTTAATCCTGAGTGGATTCTATAACTACTGGTGATGCTGAATTAGCGCAAAGAGTTTTGACGTACGTACGTAAGGTTCTGTGTTTGTTCATCAAGTGGGCCGAGAAGGATGATGAGCAAAAAGCATGCACACAGGGGATTTATACTGATAAGGATATCAGTGGTTTATCTGTGCTTACTTTGAGAAGTATAGCATGTGCACAGATGGTTAGCTCACGGATACCGCTTTGTTAAACAAAGTTTTAACGAAGGACTGCTATGGGTGAAGCTGGAAAAATAGAGGTTTTAAAAGTCTATAGGTTTAGGTAGCGGTTACCGCCTTGAATGCATGTGCAAGGGTCTGCTCAGGCTATCTAAATCCTAGGAATAGGATAGTTAAAAGTGTCATTGTACTAAGGAGTGAATATTTTAATGTATTGTTCAGATCTGACAGAGAAGGGAAAAAAAGTGTGTTAGATCATGTTGGTGTGCCTGTAGGATCCTGTGACTGTGCCTGTGGTTGAAAATAAGTGACCTCTGACCCTGGTTGCTTGAAGGGACAGAGAATGTGTGAATGACCTGTGAATGAAGGGACTGAAATGGTGTGTATTAGAAAAAAAAAAAGAAAAGTAAGGGAAAACAATTGTTTCAAGATATTAGCTTAGCAGAATATAGTAGTATAAAATAAGTTAAAATAATAAGATATATAGTTAATCAATAAATGTAATGATAAATATTAATAGGTGAATACAAATAAGATTGCACGTGCTTAATATATTATATATTATATCTGAAGACGTCTAAAATTTGTATCTCGTTATCCCTGAAGACAGTGTGGAAAAAGTATTCCATTACAGATAAATAAGTTTGTGTTAAGAGAAAAATAACTGGTGCAGTGTGCTGAAGGTTAGCAAGATTGAGTGACCAAGTTTCAAAAGTCAAAAATACTTTACAGAAGTTGATGAGAGTAAAAAATAAGAAGAATTCCTTGATGATTGTTGAGAAACATACTAGATTATTGTGAACACAGCATGCAAATATAGAAGAAAGATTGAAGTCTGATTTTATGATAGGGAAAATTATTTAATTGAATTATTCTCAGATCAACAGAGTTATATTATTGCTGATATAGAAAAACAGAACTAGCTTGCTTTTTCCTGCAATGAAGAACTGCTTACTAATAGAATGAGGGAAATGCTATGGTCAACCAGTGAGATTTTTATATAAAAGAAATAGTGAAAAGATGCAGGTTAAAAAAAGTGGCATGTAAAAAAAGAGCTAATAGCTTATATGTAAGAGTTCAATTTGATTCATGCAGATCTCTGAGTATTCAAATTGCAGATGGAAACAGAGCCCTGTGGAAGCAACAAGAGGGCAAAGGGCAAAGACATGAATGCAGAGATACTGACGCAGAGAAGAAGAGAGAAGTGGGTGAGGGGTTCTCAGCTCCCCTCCTGAAGTTCAAAAAGACCCAAAAAGACTGAGTTAATGGAAAGACTGGAAAAGGTGAATCTTTCACTTGAGACTTTTCCTAAAGACAAAGACAAATCCTGAGATGCAAAACTGTTACAGGATTGATCAAAATCCCAAACTGAGAAGAGACAGAGAAGCAGCAGAGCCTATATTCCACTCTGCAATGGCCATTGAGTGACAGCAAGGCTGAAAAACATGTCAACGAACACTGATCTAAAAACAGAAGAACTGACCCTTACGGCACCACAGGTGTGACAAAACTAATGAACACTCCAGAGACTGCGTCAAATTTAGTTCATTATTATATTAACTTAATTCATTCTGATTATTCACTGGTCTCATGGCAATTCTTTATATTCTCTGCTAAACTAACCCTCTCTGCTTTTTCAATAGGTACAATTCCAGCTCTATAAAAAAAGAAAATACAGAGAAGTGGGTGCTCAACTCACAAAATAGTTAAAACTGAGGCTGGATTTGGTATAGTGAGGACAAATATAGGGATAAACGCATGATAGAATTATTCTCTGGCAAAGAAAAAGATAGACAAAAAATGTCAAAGAATTGTTAGTTTTGCTTGCAAAACAAAACACTGGTCACTCCATCTTGTTTTAATAATTTTCTAGAGATAGACTGGAGAAGAAATAACTCCAAAAGTCCAAAAATTATGAAATTAAAAATGCTGTCAAAACTGGGATAATGAGATGGAAATGTTATTGGCCATGGATCCAAGATTAGGCAGAGATCTCCAATTTTATTCTTAAAGAAGCTCATGAGCAAAAACAAAAAGAATATGAAAAAGTAGACCAAACAAAAAGTAAAATGCATTTGAGAAATTACAATTGGCTGTCTTACTCTCAACTGCACCATACTAAGGCCTATTATTCTGAAATATTTAATCTATTAGAGTTTGGGAAAAAACAAGAAAAAAGGGATTATAACAACAGTGGTAAACTAAGCATTAAGATAACTGACACTTCTGAATAGTGTTTGAATAGCTGTTGTGATGTTGTCTGTCAGACCTTTGGAATTCCACAGCTAAATTTGTAAGTTCCGCATTTAGAGCACAACCTGCGGAAGAAGAATGTGTGATGGCCGATGAGTGACTGATTATGAATGAGTGAGAGATGGTGTACACTAAGGCAAATCAATTATTTTGCCTACAGCTGTATCTAAATTTCATATGTGGGCCCACAGGGCATATTCTGCCCAATAATGACCATGGATGGATTTGTTTAAAATCCTGGTCGAAACTGTAGTGACAATAGAAAAAGAAAATGGGAAAAAAAAAAAAAATTGTAAAAGAAAACAAAACAGTACTACATTTTGCGCAGCGCCTAACACATCTGACTTTCCTTTCAGAATATCATGATGGAGCATAACACATTTGAATTTCTTTTCAGCATATCATGATGGAGCTGACTCTTTGTCAAAAGAATGAAATATTGTCTTGTAACTTTTGTCTTTTAGCAAAGTGGGTTGAGTGTTGTCCAAGATGCCTGATAACTAGTATGCTGATAGTGGAACTCAAAACAATGAGATAACTGAGCTGGATTGACTAATTGTAAAAAGTAATATAGGGGTTAAGCCCTGCTGCTACAAAGCAGAAAACCCCCAAAAGGGGACAGAACACCACTCAGCCCACATGATCATTTTACAGGTGACACCAAGAAGGACAATGGAGCAGATAAGCAGATGATCTAATATATGTTGTTGTCACTAACAGAACTAACAGAAATAATGAAGGTTTCATTCACAGATGAGAACAGTTCAGTTCCAGGAAGGTTTCTGGGACGATTCAAACAAAAAGAACCAGTGATCAGCAAAGTGACATTTGAGACCATGGCTCTCAACTTAAAATACACCAAACGACTCCAGGAACCCCCCACAACAGCAAGTGAGGGTTCAAGGACATGCTGACGATGGCCTTCCCTTGCCAATGAGAGAAAAGGAAAAAGCGAATTGCAACAACTCACAATGACCAACAAGCCTCTACTCGCCACAACAGGAAGTGAGGGATCAAGAGGGCTTGTGCTAGTAACAGCCCCCTCACCTCCGAGGGAAGTCCATGCAACGGCTCGTAAAGAGTCACCCTGGTGAAACATGTAATGACTGTTAAGACGGCTAACAGAATGATCAACATGAATGGAAAAAGAAGCAAATGATAAGAAGAACTTTAAATGAAAAGTTGCAGAATAAGAAACTTGCAAGGAGTTGTGCAAAGAAGAAAATCAACAGAGATGAGTACAAGTTCAAACAATAGTCAAAATCAAACAAACTGTCTTTAAATGTAATGTTAAAGCCATTGAATATACTAGTAGCAACTTAATAATAACCCCAGAAAGAAAATGATTGAATTAAAGAATATATCAAAAACAACGTAAAAACGATAATGAAAAATCAGAAAACAAATGAAAATAATGAATGATAAGCGACTAATTCAAGTAACTGTCATAGCACAGTGCAAATTAAGACAAGTCATGAAGGAAAATACAAATCGACCTAAATGATATTTTAAAATAGATCATAATGGGTACTAGTGTCAATAAAGGGGTATAAGTAATTAATTTAAGACTACAGTTGAAAATTAAAGAAAGATTAACACGGGCTATTAACAGATATTTGATTTCATTTATGATTTGAATTATGATTTGATTCAATATGCTATTTGACTAATTAAATGTATTTTAAATGGTGCTAATAGAACGACCACCTCAGATGGAAATTGTTCAAATTCAATACAAAAAGATTGTTATAGCATATAGACTGTTCAATACCATGTAGATTATTGCCTTATGAACAATCTATATGGTGGTACCAGAGGGGGGTAAGAATGACAGGTTATTGCACAAAAACATACTTTTGAATATTCTCAAACCATGCGCAAGGTATTCCCTTGCGCAAGGGGGGAGGGATTAAAAGAATAAGGAAGGAGAATAATTAAAAGGCTAAATTAAGAATAAGGAAAAGAATAAGGAAAATTAAATAAAAGGCATTTTTTGCAATTTTTGACTGTGCACAAGAGAAATTTGTGACAAAAATAAAGGTAGGAAAGGAACAATAACACAAATAAGGCTATATATCAGTACCAGAAGGACTAATAAAACTCTTGGTAATAAATTATATGAACAAGATAGAGATGGGTAAAGGCAATGAGATCAACAGAGGAGGGTCAAGAGAAGTAATTAAATTTAAGACCAAAGAAGTATTTCTTAGATTTGAAATTCTATCAGAATTAAGTTAAATAATGGTTTAGCAGTCATTCCAGAAAAATTGAAAATTAACATTAATTGTATGCAGAAACTTAAATTACAGAAAAGGAAGTTTTAACAATAATTAAGTTATAATGCTTTATGTTTGAAATGGTTGAGAACGTATAGATTTATTTAGTTATACGAGAAAAAGAAATGACCGTACAATAAATATGTAAGAGTATAAAAAGTTATTTTCGAGAGTTATTTTTTCTAATTGTCTAATGAGTTCATTGAATTACTTTTATGAAGTAAATGTAACATTGCTCTTGAAGCTTTCTTAGTTTGAGTGATTACATGTGACATAATTAAGTTTATTCATGGTAGTTCATTTAGAAATTAGTAGAAAGGAAGAAAAGGTATTCAGTTAAGGTATGCTTGAACTGAGGAGCTATAATGAGAAGAAGCTGCAACACGTGAGGTATTTATTGTTTAAATTTGGTAATAAAGTAGACAGAATTTGAAATGTAAAACGTTATAACGAAGCATATTGCGATTTAATGGATAGAAGATGCACTACAATGTTATGTTTGTTCATCAACTAAAAATGACTGACTAAAAGATTGATTCTTTAAAAATAAAAAGCGAATAAATAAGAGAGAAAGTTATGTTTACCCACTTCTATATTAAATAAAAATTCATAAGGATTATGCGAAATAAACATGCAAAATAAATCAATTATTCTACTATAATTAGCAGAGATTTTTGTAATGATTTGCCTTTATTATAATGAAAACAATTACATGAAAAAAGTAGAATGACTTTACAATTGAAAAAAAAAAAGTTAAGGAAAACTTGATTTAAAAAAATTAGAAATGTTTTTTGGAGTTGCAATATTAAAAGAGGGTTATTATTCAGTTGTGTACTTCCCATATTAAGAAGATAATGAAAACTAATTTGAGAGGGCAACAAATCATATATTTGAGCTTATAAACCAAATTAAGATTTACAATCATTGGACGTTGATTGAAGTACCTCGGATAAGGATGAAGAAGAAAATGAATAAGCCAGATCCTGAGTGTCTGGGTCGAAGAGGATATCTACACCGCAAGAGAACTCTTAACTGTATAAGGGATTTTTGTGTTTGACATGTTCTACATAACTGTGACAATAAGACAATGCTGAACCAATTTCATCCACACACTTGTAACAATGTTTGATTTTTGATTAGGGAGGATTCGAGTCTTTTACTTTCTCCATTGAAAAAGAAAAAACAACTGAAAGAGAGAAAAATGTATGGAGAAAGATGTTTGGCTCGATTGCTCCACCGGAGTGTGGTGGCATAATTTCAGTCATTGGAACTAAGAATGAGTGACTTAATTTAGTCACTAAGGTAGTATAACTGAGGGGACTGGATTTTGAAACTACACTCTGGAAAAGGATAGCGAATGTGGGGCTTAAATAAGCCCCAGAGGAGGGAATGTTGAAGATTTTATTATTTAGAAAATAAGTAATTTAACTGGTTTTTGTACACTATTATTTCCTTGTCTGTGGGTGACTTTGGCTGACTTTGGAACCTGAGAGCACAAGGTGTTGTTACAGCAGAAAATTCTATTTCAGTAATGTCACATGGTACAAAACTATTTCTCAAAATACCTATAGAATGTATTACCATGTTTGGGACAAGGAGAGGGTATATACGTTTGCTGGGCAATTTTTCTGGAGGGTCTTTCTGCAGAGGGACACTCGGCTTTGTTTGTTAATAAAGTCTAATTTTTTCTGATGTCAAATATCTTTGAAGTCATTCCCCTGAAAAGAATTAAACCACAACACTATGTGTGGATCACCCGACAAAAAGTTTTGCGTTTGTGAGTGAGATCTCACAAAGATTACACCAATATTAGCTTTCTCGAACATTGGATGTTTGCATTATGTCTGAAACTTAGAAATCAACATGCATTTCCTGTGGTTGCTAAATGGCTCAGGTAATTCATATGAAATGTAAGTTGTTCAGAAGAAAAATGGGTTCAGTCATACATTTAAAAAAAAAAAGTCTTCTAAGTGAAGATGACGTGTTTGTCACAAACACATCTGAGTTTTTATACGTGTTAGGAAACCTCTCGCAATATTACTAATCAAGTAATCACAGAAATAATGCAGGTCACCAGATTGTTTTAAGAAATTAAAGTATAAATAAAGGTGAATCTTTATTTAAAGAAGATAGGCTTCTGCTTTTGCAACACACAAATGTTTAAGTCGTTTGTGTCTTTGGTAATTTACTTCCAATCCATACTTTGAAGCATCATGATTTTAGGTCTGTAAAAATAAATAAATAACTATGCCCACTTTAGGGGTAAATGAAATATTAAATTTTGTGCCTTGTTTTAGTGTAATACCAGTTTTTGTAAAGCAAGAGTTGTATTAATGTTTTTAAAAATAGTTTGAGACATATTTTAACTACTTTTGCATGTTTAATGCCAAAAGTTTAGTGTGATTTGTAATGTTAAAAGGTTTTGCTTAAAAACTATTCGTTTTACGTATTTTTTAACTATTGTTGTGTGATATGTTAAATGCTCACATTTGAAACATTGCTTAAAAACATAATTTTCCATTTTTTCTGGTAGGCTATCTTTAAAAGTCATTCGTGAAAGACATTCTATAACTTGTTTTAAATGATTTAACGTTGACTTTTTTAGTTTTTAACAGGTTTTAAATCTCCACTACAACGAAACACTTATATATCTTTTAAGCTCTGAGTCCTTTAATGAATGGTATGTAAAAACGTAACACTTTTTAAATTAGTTTGTGTTTCATGTAAAAGTTTTACAAAATACTATGTGAAAGTTAAATGCTTACAAGTCAACATTTTAAGAATTATCTTTTTGTAAATTAAAACGTGATATCAGTATAGCATTACCGAATTCAGGGGTGTTTAGCTTCAATAGTTATCAACCACCTGCTGATTTTAATTTTTTTCTTCAAATAAAAGTAATTTCCTGATAAATCATTGTACACATACATGTGTTTTGTTGTATGCACAGATTTTGAGGGTCGCTTATAGAAAGATGTGCCCTTGTGTTTGTTTCGCGGTATTTTTAAAAACATAGCCTAGCTAGCTAGATCTACATAGATGTTTTACACGATAAGATATGTCAGAGAACCGTGTGCGGCATTCTATATCCGCATAAAGGGTTCAAATGTAAAATATACATTTTAGCGCTATTTAAAAACTAGGACGGTAGCCTATAATAATATAATGTAAATGTCTCACGTCAAGATGATGGTTTAAACCATAATTTTATCAAATCAAGTCAATTCATGTGAATACTGTCGTATATGAACAAAGAGAAGACCTAGAGTTCACTAACATTAGGCCTACAGCTAACTGTAGGAAACAGATACGCCTCAGGTAATATGAAATGTAAGTTGGTCAGAAGAAAAAAGGATCAGTAATACATTCAAAAAGTCTAAGTGAATACAATGTTTTGTCACAAACACATCTAAAGCATTTTTTACTCGTATGAGGAAACCTCTCGCAACATTACTAATCAATTAACCACAGAAATATTGCATGTCATCAGACTGTTTTAAAGAAATTAAAGCATGAATAAAGATGAATCTTTATTTAAAGAATATAGAATTCTGATTAGCAACACACTGATGTATAAATGTTCAAAGTCGTTTGTGTCTTTGGTAATTTACTTCCAATCCATAGCCTACTTTGAAGCATCTTGATTTTAAGGCTGTAAAAATAGAGAATAAAAAAGAAATAACTATATGACTAACTGAAAAAACTAAGGACACAAAATTGTAGATTTAGTTTACCCTGTTTTAATACCAGTTTTTGTAAAGCAAGAGTTGTATTAATGTTTTTAAAAATAGTTTGAGACATTTTAACTACTGTTGCATGATATGTTAATGCATACACATTGTAGCGGTCACTTGGAGGATTTACGGCAATTTGAGGTAGAATGACAACTGCTCATGTACGTAGAGGGTATGTCCGTATGAGATGCGTGAGCTGTGCAGAAGAGATATAACGCTATACCGACTTTTGGTCTCTTCCTATTATTCGCCTCTTTCACTTTGTGAACAGAGTTGGATGTTTATTTGTGTACTTGTATACGAATAAAACCCCACGCATGTTGACGACAGACGGCTCGTGCACCTAGAGTTATTATGTTTAATCATTTACCAACATTTAAATCTGTAGCTACCTCTGCACACGTGAATTCTGATGCGCTCGCGTTGGGGAGAGTGTTAGGTGGGCGGAGACTCGCTTCACAGGCCAGTCTATTTCTCATTCGTGTTGTGCTTTCGGAGCGCAAAGAGATATTTTAGCTAAAAACTAAACAAAACTTAGCAGCAAATCGTATTGTTAAAAAGTTTTACTTAAAAACGTTGTTTGATATATATTAAATGCTCACGTTTGAAACATTGCTTAAAAAACATAATTTTAAATTTTTCTGGTATTTAAAAGTCGTTCGTGAAAGACATTCTATAACTTGTTTTAAATGATTTAACGTTGACTTTTTAGTTTTTAACAGGTTTTAAAATCTGTATGTGAAGGAAAACATTCTAACTTGTTTTACATTTTTCTGATAGGCTACGTTTTAAATACCACACCTTTGTATTTTAACGGTTTGTACCATTTTAAAAAGTTGTATGTGAAAGTGTTACATGTCTGTGAAAAAAACTGTTTGCCTATCGCTTACGTTTCACGGTTTTAAAGTTTAAAGCACAGTTTTGAACAGATTCATTATTTTTTACTCCAAAACGCATTCTTAAACAATGATCAGATTTCTCCATTGGGAGATGTGGATTATCCTATCGAAGAGAGAATAAATCAGTAAGTTAGTGAATATTTGTTAACTTCACTAAAAGTCCAAAATGAACTAAAACATGAGTTTTTATTTTTTTTATAAATGTTATTTAGTGTAATTATAAACAAATCTAGTGTAAGGCTCGGCTTCACACATGATCTATACTCATTCATGTTTCTAGCGTCGATGAGTGATGTATAATACGGAACTTAAAACTAAACGTTAGTAGCATATTGTATTTTAGTTGATGTTGTTTTGAACACTTTTTTAAATCTGTATGTGAAGGACCACATTCTAACTTTTTTCAGACAACGTTGTAAAATGTACGAATACTAAACCATTGCATTTTAACTTTATACAGTGTTTTTAAAAAGTTTTAAATATATATGGAAAACAAAACTTTTGTTTAATTAAAAACAACTCGCTGATCTGTTACCCAATAGGCCTACATTGCTTCACTTTTTAAAAAGTTTAAAGCACGTTGTTTTTAACGTTTTAACAGACAAGTGAAAACTATATATCACAGAATCTTCCGGCTCGTGAAGAAATTGTGTTAAGCATGGCCCGTGCGTTCCTCGTTTTTTTCGTGGAGCTAAAGTCAAATCTTCCATAGCTTCAGCAATGTTTCTCTCTGGAGTTTTCGGAGGGGCAGCCATTGCCATTGTAGATTATCTTGTAAGATCACAGGTAGTATTTCACTGTAAGTTTGCGCTCCTTTTTAAACATCTCATGTGACTGTGGGGAGGGAGGGAGGGAGGGATTCCCACGTGACGTCATTTTTTACACACACCCTTAAATCAAAATTGACCTCTCAGCTTTGAGAGGGGTGTGTTAGGGGGTGTGGTCTCTTCGAGCCGTTGCATCGGTTTTCTTTGGTCATTTAAGTTCGGCCACCAAGATGACCGGATGTGTTTTCAATTTGGGAGCTTGAAGGGAGTGTGGGAGATTCCCACGATGACATCTGTTGTGGGTGGGATAGGGGCGGAGTTTGGGTCTGTCTCTCTGGAAGGGTCAGAGAGCTTCATTTCTGACTGGGCTCCGGAGTGAGAGGACGCTGTCCACTCTGCTCCACTACAACAAAACACTTTTGTATCTTTTAAACTCTGACTCCTTTAACAATTGGTATGTAAAAACGTAACACTTTTTAACAGTGTTTGTGTTTTATGTAAAAAGTTTTACAAAATACTGTGTGAAAGTTAAATGCTTACAAGTCAAGATTTTAAAAATTATCTTTTTGTCAATGTTGTTTTAATGTTTTAACATCTCATTTTTTAATAACTATTTTTAGAGGAAAAAATGCAATTTCAACTCATTTCATTAATGTTTTAATGTTTTTTAACCTTAAAAGTTTAACGTTTAAAGTGATGAATGTACATCTGTCTTCTTTAATAAAAAACACTGATCTCACACTCTTGACTATGTTTTTATTTCTTAAAAAAGTTTTAAATATACACTGTTTAGAACTACTGAGCGTGGGAAATTTCTCACGCTTCAGATGTTCAACCCATAAGGAGGTGTGGCGTAAGTCCGATTTTCCCACGGTGTGTACGTACAGCCCATAAGTGGGAGGAGCTAGCGTGGGAAATTCCCACGGTCAAAGGGGGCGGGGCTTAGAGGGTCATAAAGCAATAAACCTGTCAAAAGTTTGATTGAAAGGACCCTCCATTCTCTCTAATGTAAACATGGATGTAATTTCCCATCTCATAATTTTTCTTTTACGTGGTGTAGTTTGTGTATCCTGGTAAACTTTGGTAATTAGGTTAGACAAATCAGGTGTGTACCATGTTTAGTTCCTTAAGTTTCATCTCCATTTGTAGCTAGTGTACAACACATTTTGGGTAAACCTTATTTCTAGCCATGGTAACTTTAAAATGTTTGTAATTACGCATATCTCATTTAACTTGGTGTTCCTAAAATCTTCCTATGACAAGTTTCATATCTCTGAAATTCTCTCAATCTAACGGAGTCGAATTCTGATAGCAGAATGAAGTAATATGCATTATTTTACACTTTTTCATATTTTGGGAGCCGAACAGCTCAAAGCCCATCTCCTCATGACTCATTCGAGTGGGCGTTGCCCCAGAGACAAGGAATCTTCTTCCCGCTCTGCAATCTCTGAAGGTGATTGGTTGTTCGTGCGAACAGAGGCGTCAACCCATATTTTCCATAAAAGACCGACTCAGGAAATCTCCGTGAGCACTTTTACGAACCTGCTTCGCCAGCGAGAAGATCCATATGGCTCCCGTTCAGGGAGCATTCATTCACCGTTCTCGTGAATGAATTTCTCTTTTATTCTCTTTAATCTTTTCTTTATTTTCGTATTCGGACTCAGCGAAGCAAACGCAGCAAGCAACTTCAACTCAAAGAAAAAGACTCCTTTGAAAATCCCGCGGCCGCGCACACCGAAGCAAGTCCTGCTTTCTTAAAGGAGAACTCCAGTCAATTTTAACATTGAGCTAATTTTTTTGTACATTTGGAGTGCTGTCAATACAGAGAACAACGACAAAAATCGGTGTTGCCTACATCGAGTTATTCTATTTTTAAAATTTGCACCCTGTTGACTTCAATAGGGCAAGTACTAAACCTGCTTTTAGCCTCTTAACATCCTTGATGTGTCATTACAAGTGCACAGAAAATGTGAGTGATTCCTTCTGAGTGAACACGAGTGGATCTGACTGCAGTAGATGTGAAAGAAATGTATAAAAATGATGTTATTTAAGTACCTATGATCACGCGCGTGAACTCGGCAATCGACTACTTTGGACTTCACCCGAAAACAGGATGTAAACAAAGGTATTTGCGCTGGCTTAAATAACATAATTTTTATACATTTCTTTCACATCTACTGCAGTCAGATCCACTCGTGTTCACTCAGAAGGAATCACTCACATTTTCTGTGCACTTGTAATGACACATCAAGGATGTTAAGAGGCTAAAAGCAGGTTTAGTACTTGCCCTATTGAAGTCAACAGGGTGCAAATTTTAAAAATAGAATAACTCGGTGTAGGCAACACCGATTTTTGTCGTTGTTCTCTGTATTGACAGCACTCCAAATGTACAAAAAAATGAGCTCAATGTTAAAATTGACCGGAGTTCTCCTTTAAAGAAACACACGCACGCTGCTCTTAGGACACACGCACGAACTCTGCGTTCTTCAGCAACAAAGATAACCATTTTGCAAGATAAGTTTATTGAACTTTTAATGTGATTTGGTTCCTTGTTGTCTCTCAAGGTTAAATTGCCTGTGATTTTGCCATGCTGAGATCATCTCGGTGATCTCTTTCGTCCGGAACTTTAGTTTCACTTTCTCCCTTTCATCCTCTCCCTCTCTCATCTGTTATCCGTTTAGTCTTGTATTTGTCTTTACTGTTTGTATTGTTATATGCATACTCATGTAAATTGTAGAACTTGTATTCCTTAGTTCGATGTAGTATTAGTCCAATTATTAAAACCCCATTATATCCTAGATTGTCTCTGTATAAGTGTTCATTTTACAAGTCAATGAAACGACGATCAAGCTACGCTTTACAAATGCGCTACTGTTAAGTAACCTACATTTTATAAGAACAAGAAAGTAATTTTCCATGGCCAGAAAATATAGCTTTCTTCGAATTATAAGAAAGAGATAATTTTGTTGAGAAGTTGATGGAATTAATTTTACGACCAGTTTGCGGGACAAACAGCTGTTTAATTAATATATTAATTTCCCTTAAAATTACTCTGATTAATTGATCTGAAAGAGGGACATTTTGGTATATTAATGATTGAATTATAATTCATTGTAATTGAACATTGATGTATACGAATAAGTCTAAATTTCAGCTTCAATAATTTATTAATATTGTAAGAATATAGATGAATCAACCCGATTCATAATTTTGATTCCCTATAATCATTTGAGCTAAGTCATATTCGTTACAAGGAAACGATAGGCTGATAAAAAAACAGCCCAAAATCAGAAGAATTGTCAGAAGATGTGAATGATACCTTAATTCTGAACCGAACCATACCGTACCACTTTTTTGAGACCCTTTCGTTGGGGTACCTAGCACAGTAGTCCGGTACTAAAGGGTGGAGTTAGCAGAACGTTGATTTGTTGACAGATAATCGTCACTTGCGCCTGCTACAAGAGGAATGACAACACAAGAGGAGCCATTTTTTAATACAGTTGAAACACTATACCATTTCTTCTTGTGACAAACAGAAGAACAGCCGAGAAGCAAGAAAAAGATCTGCTATACTGTATGTCCTCCATTGTTATTTTCTGTGTTGTTTTCTACTTTACAAGAATTATATTGTTCGTTTCTTTCAGGTATACACCGCGCCAATCAAGTAAGGGTTGGCCTACTGTTGGCAGTGGAAATGCAAGCCGGATCAGGGTTTACCATGACGAATCGTACTGTACTGTACCGCTCGGTAAAAACAAGGCATACATCATTCAAAACAATGCAATCCTTCTATACATTCTAACCAGTGTTGGGGAGTAACGGAATACATGTACCGGCGTTACGTATTCAGAATACAAATTATGAGTAACTGTATTCCGTTACAGTTACAATTTAAATAGTTGGTATTTAGAATACAGTTACATTGTTGAAATCAATGGATTACATGACGATACTTCTCTGTTTCACGAGTTTATTCACTCTCTAAATAAATTAAGGCATGCATTTCCCAGAAGCCCCAATATAAAAACGAAAAAAAAAAAGTCACAATCCATTAATGGAGTCGGAAGAGGAGCAGCGGGAGCTAGAGGTAGAGATGGAGCCGGAACAACAGAGCCTGGGCAAGAATGCGTTTCTATCTTGGAAATTCAAACAGCATTTCACATTAAAGAAAGAGAAGGGAGAACGAAATATAACTGTGCAGTGCAACCTCTGCTTGCCAGCAACCAACCTCCTTTCAGCGTCCAAAGACTCCACCTCAAACCTGAAGAAGCATCTTAAAGTAGGCCTACGTTTTTTTTGTGTGTTTTTTTTTTTCAAATAGAATTATATTTCAAAACTTGAAATATAAATTCTCAGAAAATGCATTAATAACAATAGTGAAACGTCCAGGATGGATATATCCATACTCCCTTAACCCTCTGGGGTCTGAGGGGTTTTTGGGGTCCTTGAGATGTTCTGACATGCCCTGACATTTGTGCTTTTTTCAGTTGCTTATAAACATATTAATGGCAAAGGTGTAAATTCACTCTATTTAGCACAAACAGGGCTACCATAATATGTGAACAACTTGCATGTACATGTTTGTATTTTTGATAGAATAATGTTTATGCATGTTTTTTTCAAAAACAAAAAACTAAAGTTTCTGAAATAAGGCCATAAAACACATTCTAAATATATGTAAATAAGACTTTTGACTAATGGATGACGTTGCCTAGAATTTTTTCTTCAAAATTATGTGAAAATCATCCTGCCTAATCATTCACATAACACAATACATTGATTTAAATCTTGTAAAACACTTTTTGTTTGGAAAGGCCATATGCGGGTGGGCGTGATTCACACCTGCGGAGTCAATGGGGCCCGCATAATGAGGCTGCATACGTAATGAGCCTTTCATTCAGGTGTGTGACTGAGCCACAAGAATGCAAGGACAATATATAACTGGTTTGTTGTTTTTTTCCACAAATTTTGCTTGCAAATTGTACAATATCCAAGGTAAACATTTCTAGTAATTGTGCAGTTAATTGTTCTCATACTGTATTTTCAGATTTGGAATATATTCTCTTCTCAAATGTGTCACTAATAAAGCATAATAAAATTATTTAAAGAGAAGGCTTATAATGACCTTTTAAGATTTTGTTTACATCTATCCATATATATATATATATATATATATATATATATATATATATATATATATATATATATATATATATATATATATATATATATATTAAGGTTATACAATTACAACAACATTTAAAATTGTAACAATATTTCCAGTGTAATCTTTCTTTGTATTCGCGATTCATATTAAAACAGTATTTTTGCCAGCTGTAGTAGCTCCACAACAGCGCGCATCTGTGTGCTCATTCATTCATAGAAACGCGATTCATATTTAAACAGTATTTTTGCCAGCTGTAGTAGCTCCACAACAGCGCGCATCTGTGCGTTCGTTCGTTCATTCATTCATTCATACACAGAAACGCGATTCGTATTTAACCCTCAGAGGTCGGAGATCACGCCGGCGTGATCTGCTCGCTTTTTTCCTTATGAGTTGAATTGAGACCCCAAATACTCTTTTGACTTTGATTTTATAAAACAAGTTTCATACATCAATCGATTCTGTTAAATGTGTATTATTTTTGTGTATACTCACAATAAAAACAAAACGTTGTGCTTTTTGCCAAATAAAGAAAAATAATCACGAAGCGAGTTCTGCCTTCTCTCTGTCCGTGTAGTCCATTCTGAAACGCGTCCGAAAATGAATCATAACTCAGCGAATACTTCTCACACAGGCACGTGAGATATGTCTTTATGAAGCTTGAAATCTCCTCTTTTAAATGAAGTAATTTATATAAAAAACAAATGTTTTTAACTCATGTAATCCCTTTGAAAGCAAGGAGAGGTACCGTTTTTCCTTCTCCCTTCATTATCTCTAAATGAGCGGCAGCCGCCCCGCCCCCGGCGCGATTCACATGTAAATAGTTTACCTGATCTAGTATGCATCGCATACGCCCCCCGATCAATGCCATAAAAACACAGTTTGTTCATCAGACTTCAGACTGATAGTTCATCGCGTTTTGAGTATGACACGCTTCTCCGGTAATAAAGACTCCCTTCAGATGATTCTGGACAGCGAGGAAGAATGCACCTTTTCCTCAGAGGACGAACGGCAGCATTTTGAAGAGCGAATTCCGCCGAGAACACAATTTCAGAGTAAGTTTTACTTAAAAGTCTTTGTCTTTTATTTTTCGTGTTCGCATTTATGAGGAAAAAACAATATTACGTGACAGTTCTCCATTATGGACGCGAGCGCTCTAAAAAAAGCACTAAAAGACTTTCAAACTTTCACAGAGACCTCAAAACAGAAAGTACAAATCCTTTCTTTAAAACGAATTTCGTTTTGTATCAATTGTATCTTAATTTTAATAATTTTTTCATTAACAAATTTCCTGGATTTAAAGTAAATATAGGCTAGCAATCACAACATAAGGTGCTTGAACTGGAGATCATCATGAACCAGACCGTAGCCTATACTCGCCTCACATGTCTAAAAAATGTGAAATATATTTACAGAAAGCTGGTTCTAAACAAACCATCCAAAACACTAGCCTACTGCGAAGATCGCGAGTCAATAGCCTATCGTCAACTTCATCTTTGCCAGAAGTTAAATTTAAATCGCGTGTGTGAATGAATGATGTTTTAGCAAACTGAATTGCTACTGAGATGAGTAAAAATCGACTGAAATATGAATACATAGATAAAATGTAGGCCTATAATCTTTTTTTTTTTTTTACAAAGAAAGAGTTCACTTGAAATATTGTTGAAATTGTAATTATTGTAATTGTAACCTTTTTAATAAAATAGCAAAACATATTTACAAGATAGATGTAAGCAAAATCTTAAATGGTCAATATAAGTCTTCTAAATATATCTGTTGTTCTTGTATTGTGGCTCAGTCAGTTTCACACCTGAGTGAATGGCTCATCATTATGCAAAGTGGGTGGGACACTGTAATCTAAGGTGTAAACTACTCCTCCCCCTCGCATATTGGCTTTCCAAGCAAAACCTGTTTTACATCAATTTAAATCAATGTATGGTTTTATGTGAACGATAAAGCAAGACTATTTTCACATAATTTTGAAGAAAAAACACTACACTGTAAAAAAAAAGTGTAATTTTACAGGTAATTGTCTGTATTTTTTTACAGAATTTTACCGTTTTGTCATTATACAGCAAATATCTGTAAAATAAAAGGCATTTGCTGTAATTTAAAGGTCCATTGTTAAATTTACAGGTAATTGCTTGTATTTTGGTTTTGCAGCAATTTTACGTTTTTTAAAAGGAACTTGTCTGTATTTTTACAGAGTTATGTGTAATTTTACAGAAATTATTAAGTAATATTTTACAGATTTTTTCTGTGAAATTAGAAAACAAAGAAAAGAAGGTATAACTGCGGAAATCTGCATCTATTCAATGTTTTCCTTACAGATTATTAATCATGTGGAGGTTAAAGTGAGGTTTTTTTAAGGTTAAATAAAAGTATTTGTACCATAGACTGTGATTTGTACAGTACCCTACATAGGCTACAGTAGGCCTGAATTATTTTTTATTTCACATTTTATTTTATACTCATTTTGATCATTATTTCATTGTCTTATTCTCCCATAATTTCATGTATATTTTATGAATATTTTTTCAAATCTCCGTTGCTTCACATTTAGGGCTTTGTGTGTGTGTGTGTGTGTGTGTGTGTGTGTGTGTGTGTGTGTGTGTGTTTGAGTGCGCGCGCGCGATGACGCAGATTCAAATTCATTTCCGCTGTTTACTCCCGCCCTCAACGGTTAGCGTTAGCTGATCAGTCGAGTTTGGGCAAGCGGGAGATTTGAATTCAGTCTAGCTACTCTCTTGAAGTGGATTGAGATCAACAGTGGTTCAAAGCAATCGTATTCGTCAAGAGGCGAGCAGCCGTGAGCAGGAGCTCTGTTTTCAGTCAGTTCGTTTTGATTCTTCGGAAATAACGCCCTTTTCAGTGAGCCTTGTTCGTCACAGCGAGCGGACATCATGCCAACGGATCACCGGCTGAGGTAAGAGTCTCATTATACTAAGTTACATGTGAACGATATTTTATATTACATTTGTGTTAAGTTTATAGTTTTCAAGCTAACGTTAGCATTCTTAAATGATGTTCAGTTAACAGGCGAGAGCTGGAGGGCAAAACACTGAAAATGTAGCATGCGTCTTTACATTTTCCATCTGTTTTAAGAAAGATCAGTTGAACCTACACCTCAAAAGACCTAAAACGAGCTTTCGTAGACATGTTATACATATCTGTTTACAAGTCCGTTTAATTGTATATAAAATATTCGTTAATACGCGATAGTTGACTAGAATATGAACACAACATGATAAATTGCATATTCTGGCTGCATCTGCTTGCCAACACGTAACGTTAGCTATAGAATACATACATGTGCATATATTAGGCTTATAAAATAAAAGTTCATAGAATGTTTGTGTTCTGATGAAGAAATGAACTTATCTACATTTTGGATGCTTCATAGGATACTTTTGATCATTGGTTATGAAAATTGCATTGATCCAGATGAACAGACAGTTACACCCCTAACGTTAGGTGTCTCAGCTCAAAACATCACTGTTAGCCTTTCCTGCTCAGCTTCCAGATCATAGTCGTTTGAGGTTTTGCATTGTCCCAGTGGAACATATTCTTCTGACATGTGTAAATGTAATACTGAGTTGTTAAAACAATTTTTTTTTTTTTTTGTGATTTCAGGTCAAGTGGAAAGCAGAATGATCAAGGCAAACAAGGTATGGGAAGAAGTAATTTAAAATATTGTAATGGCTGAGTCATATGATTGCACTAAAAGTGGCAGAACATTTAATTTGTTTTATACTGTATTTTCCCATGTGAATATTCATTTGATCCTTGTGAGGCCACTGTAGCTGCACAAGGTTTGGTTTTACTACAGTAAGACCACGATTGTGTTAGATTCCACCCATCTATTTATTTTATTTATTTTTTGTATTGTAACTAGGCTCTGTCATTTAGAAACATGACTTTTCCTATCACTTAATGACACATATCTTTACCTTTAATTCCAGCCAGAGGATCTGACGGTTGCTGCTCGCATCTCAGCCTACCTGATGGAAAATTCTTGCTGGATGAATGACCTTCACCTTCAACTCAACCTTGCCAAGACAGAACTGCTTATGGTTTCAGCCAAACCATCCTTGCTGTGTGATCCTGCTGATTTGCCTTATACAACATCAGAAAGATCCGGCCCTTCCTATCGGAGCCACACAACTCCTTGTCTAAGCTCTTGTTCTATCCAGACTGGACTATTGTAATGCTCTCCTGGCAGCGCTTCCAGCATCAGTCAAACCTCTGCAACTGATCCAGATGCTGCAGCAAGACCTAAACTCACTGCTTCAGATCTGTGTGTCTCCAGAAGCTTGTGTTCTGCTAGTGTACAGCGCCTTGTGGTGCCATCATCCCAAAGAGACACAAAATCACTTTCACTGACCTTTCCCTGGACTGTTCCCTGCTGGTGGGATGACCTGCCCAACTCAACACATTTTCAAGAAACTGCTAAAGATCCATCTTTTCATAAACACTTGACCCAATAATAGCCTACTAAATCTTTGTTTTAATTAAGAAAAAAAAAATTGTGCACTGTGCTACACTAACTGGGACTTGTCACTGCACTTGTTGCTTCTATTGTTCTCTTAATTTTAAGTCACTTTGGATAAAATGTAATTGTAAATGTTTGAAATAAGTTATATTAGAGTATAAAGGCATACAGCAATTGTCTTTTAATGTGGATATTTTTACATGTTCTAAATGATATACTAAGCCTGTATTTCCTATCATTCACGTATCTTGATGTTCAGTGTTTGTTTAATGAGTAATACTGTAAATGTGCAGGTATTCCGTCCTTGTATGTTTAGTTAATTTAACAGAAATTGAATGTACATTTGCTATTATTAAGTACTGAATTAGAGATTGGTCAAAGTTGTGAAACTGGATCTGCAAAAAATTAAAACTGTAAATATACAAACTTTGTATTTAAATTTATGTACTTATTACATTTTTATACATAACTTCATAGTTATTTTACACAGAAAAACTATATATTAAAAGATAATTACTGTAGATAGACAGAGCATTATTATAAAATAACTTTATAAAACCCTAAATTTACAGTTTAACCTTAAAGTTAAATGTTCTTTTTATGTAATTTGACATAATTTATCTGTTTTTCCACGGTTTAATAAGCCATTATTAACAGTAATGTACTGTAATTTAATTATTTTTGACTGTAAAGTCAATTCTGTATTTTTACGGTTTTTGCCTGTAATTTTGTGAAATGGTTATTTGCTGTAATTTAACAGAACCCGTCTGGAAACTTTGCTGCCAGAGATTTACCGTTTTTTTACAGGATTTTTTTTTACAGTGTAGGCGAGGACATCCATTTGTCAAAAGTCTTATTGACACATATTTACTATGTGTTTTGTGGCCTTATTTCAGAATTTTTATTTTTTATTTTTTTCAATAACCACGCATAAACATTATTCTCTCAAAAATGAAAACATGTACATACACATGGCTCACATATTATGGTAGCCCTGTTTGTGCTTTATAGAGTGAATTTACACCTTTGCCATTAATATGTTTATAAGCAACTGAAAAAAGCACAAATGTCAGGGCATGTCAGAACATCTCAAGGGCCCCAAAAACAGCCCAGACCCCAGAGGGTTAAACAGTATTTTTGCCAGCTGTAGTAGCTCCACAACAGCGCGCATCTGTGCGTTCATTCATTCATAGAAACGCGATTCATATTTAAACAGTATTTTTGCCAGCTGTAGTAGCTCCACAACAGCACGCATCTGTGCGTTCATTCATTCATAGAAACGCGATTCATATTTAAACAGTATTTTTGCCAGCTGTAGTAGCTCCACAACAGCACGCATCTGTGCGTTCATTCATTCAAACGCGATTCATATTATTTAAACAGTATTTTTGCATTATTTGTATTTAGTATTATTCCTCACAGCATCGTAAAGTACATAAGTCTGAAAGTGAACTCGCGGTGTGTGTTATCCAGCTGATATGGGCGTTTCACAGGTTTGTTTGGATCGCCTCACATTTGCGTTTGAATAGCGCGTGCTCTCCGTGGGCGGAGCGCATTAAAACTTAATTAGCTGAGATGAGAACGACTGACATCTCTCTCTTTGCATACATATTACATAAACTGTGAATATTTGTTTTTTTATAAAATTTAAAAGAAGAGAATTCAAGCTTCATGCCTGTGTGACTGTATCCCTGTTTGACTGAGTATTCGCTGAGTTACAGTTCATTTTCGGACGCGTTTCAGAATTGACTTCACTGACGGAGAGTAGGCAGAACTCGCATCATGTTTATTTTTCTTTATTTGGCGAAAAGCACAACACTTTGTTTTTATTATGAGCATACACAAAAAAAATACACACTAAACAGGATCGATTGATGTATAACACAAGCATATAAGATAAAAATTAATATTTTTTTTTTATTATTTTTTTGCACTCATACGGAAAAAAACGAGCCTATCGCGCCAGCGCGATAGCCGACCTCAGGGGGTTAATAAAGGAGTCCAGACATTAGAAAAATATCGGTCTACATGCGTGTTATATATATTTTTTGTCATTCTGTGAATTAGGCTACACTGTGCAAACCAAAAGTAATACTACTCACCGGATGAAGAAGGGTTGGCTCTCCAAAGAACATAAAATATTTATTTTATTTTATTTTATTTTATTTTTCGTATTCGCATTTATGAGGAAAAAAAAACAACAATGTTACGGTCGTGACAGTTCTCCGTTACGGACGTGAGCGCTCTGAAAGCGGCACTAAAAGACTGCTTTAAAACTTTCACAGAGACCTCAAACAGAAAGCACAAAGCCTTTCTTTAAAGTGAATTTCGTTTTGTTAATTTTAATCAACGTTTCATCAACCAATTGCCTGGATTAAATAAGTAAATAAAGCAGACAAAAGATAATCAGGACGGGCCAGCGCGTGAACTGGAGCTGGTCTCATAAATCAATGCCCGTTTCACACATAGCCTACTCTGTTTGCAGTGCGTTTTTTTTTTTTTTCGTACCCATGTTAACAGGTTAGAGCTTTCACACTGCGGTCCGTTTATCTGTCCCAGTTGCGGTACGTATACAGCAGTGCAGCGATCGTTTCCGCACCGAGTCTATTTCTGCTGGGCCGCAAACGCTGAATTAAAGTGACAGTGTATGTTTCCTGGTCAAAATGAACACAGATTGAGCTGAAAATGTAGTAATTTCACCATAAATGCGTTTAATTAAATAAAATGTAGTAATACCATCATAAATGTATTTAATTAAATACTGCTTTTTTTCACAGTCATCTTTTTACTTTAAGACCGGGGTAAAGCAATGAAAACGTACTCGGTTACTAACGTAACCTCGGTTCTCTCTAGAGAGGGAACGAGTACTGCTTAAGTCTTACGCTAGGGGAAAATCTCTTTTCCGCAAGATACTGAAGCCAAAAAATTATCCTTAATTTTTGAAATAATGTAAAACGCGTTGCGGCAGCATGCAGACACAGGCGAGACGGCTCGCGCACCTATTGGCTGCACTGCGGCAACTGCAGCAGCCTTTCGATAAGGCCCTATCGTGACGTCAGCTCCAATGGGGGCGCTTCACGCCCACTACGTCACGTCCCGCCGAAACGGGCATGGCCTTGGGCTATAAATATAGCTTCGAGAGGCTAGCTAGCTGGTTTTTATCGCCGGAGCAAACCAGAGCGTGTGCAGGCACGGCAAGATACGCAGTACTCGTTCCCTTTCTAGAGAGAACCGAGGTTACGTCAATAACCGAGTACGTTCTCTTACGAGAGGTTCTCTCGTACTGCTTAAGTCTTACGCTAGGGGAACACAGTGTAAAACGCCGTGCATGCTAAGATCCAACACCAAAGCCCCAATGGCAAGTGCCCGGGCTCATATAGTACATGATCATAAGGGACTCACAGAGAGTCCAGGAAAGAGTGGCTAGAATAGCATCATTCCTGTAAAAAATTAGCGTCCTATAAGGAGCACTTATACTGATGAAGTACAGTCAGGGCGACCCCCGGCCTGGACTGACGAATATAGTGGGTCTTACACACTTCCCATAGAGCTGCGCGATCAATCAGCGAGCGTTTGCTCAAGCAGTTCCAGTATTCTGGGCCGAAAGCATCGGGGCAGACAGTACCGATTTATTAGACCGAAAGCAGCTTAGCCTGCAAAGCGGGAACCTCTAGGTTATAAAATCTTATAAATGTAGACGGGGAGGCCCAGCCTGCCGCCATACAGATATCTTGCAAGGCAATCCCACTAGACCAAGCCCACGAGGAGGCCATACCTCTCGTGGAGTGCGCTCTGACACCTAATGGGCACTGCAAGCCCTTAGAGACGTAAGCCAGTGCTATAGCATCGACTATCCATCTGGATAGGCTCTGTTTCGACACAGCAAGTCTCTTAGAACGTCCGTAGAATGAAACAAAGAGCTGCTCTGTCTGTCTGAAAACAGATGTGCGAGACACATAAGCCCTCAATGCCCTGACCGGGCAAAGGAAGCTGGCGTCCTTTTCCTCGTTAGAGACCGGCAGGGCGGACAGGGAAATCACCTGAGCCCTGAACGGTGTGTTGAGGGATTTAGGAACGTACCCGTGCCTCGGTTTGAGTATGACTTTTGAGTCATTAGGCCCAAACTCCATGCATGTTGCGCTCACTGAGAGCGCTTGTAAGTCCCCTATACGCTTTACTGAAGCGAGAGCCAGGAGAAACACTGTCTTGAAAGACAGGTGTTTGAAATCTGCTGAATGGATCGGTTTGAAAGGGGCACCTTTCATGGCCTCCAAGACCGTAGAAAGGTCCCACATGGGAACTGAAGGAGGTCTGGGAGGATTTAACCTCTTAGCTCCTCTAAGGAAGCGAATGACCAGATCGTTCCTTCCAAGTGACTGGCCAAGCGTTGGTTTAGAAAACGCTGCTATAGCCGCCACATAAACTATGAGCGTGGATGGGGCTCTGCCCTCATCCAGTAGCTCTTGTAGGAAGGAGAGAACCTCCGTCACTCCACAGTCTGGGGGTGAAAAGCCGCATGCTGTGCACCAGCTAGAGAACACAGACCATTTTTAGGAATAGAGCCGTCTCGTTAGAGGGGGCTCTAGCCTGCATGATCGTGTTTAACACTCCCTCTGGGAGGTCAGTGGGTATCTGCTGATGGCCCACGCATGTAGGGACCAAAGCTCCAGGCGAGGATGCCAGATCAAGCCCCTGGCCTGAGAGAGGAGGTCCCTCCTCACTGGTATTGGCCATGGGGCAGCGCTCGTCAGCTGTATCAGAACTGGGAACCAAGCCTGGTTCTTCCAGATCGGAGCCACCAGTAGCACTGAGCATCCGTTTTCCCTGATCTGCTCTAACACCTGAGGTAGGAGTGCGACGGGGGGAAAAGCATAGAGCGGGCAGCGGGGCCAGACGTGGGCCAGCGCATACCTGCTCTTGGAGAAAAACTCCGGGCAGTGAGCGTTTTCTTGAGACGCAAACAGGTCTATTTCCGCTCTGCCGAATGTCTCCCACAGCAGTTGGACTGTTTGCGGGTGTAGAGACCATTCCCCTGCTGGAACATTGTTCCTGGACAGTCTGTCTGGTCCCACGTTCAGGTGGCCAGGCACGTGCACTGTTCTGAGCGAGCGCAGATTGTGCTGAGCCCATACCAGGAGGCGTTCTGTCAACCTGTAAAGGTTTCGGGGTGTGATACCTCCCTGGCGATTTATGTAGGCTACCACTGACATGTTGTCCGAGTGGACCAAGACGTGGTGTCCTGTTATCTGGGGACGAAAGCGCCTCAGCGTGTTATCGACTGCCATCATTTCCAAGCAGTTTATGTGCAGATGCTTTTCCCGTTCTGACCACTGGCTGAAGAACGGTCTGCCCTTGAGCAGCGCTCCCCATCCCTTCACACTCGAGGAAGTCACCAGGCTTACACCTGACTGGTACCAGTCGGTCGCTCTCCAAGGTTTCAGTGCTGAGATGCATTTCTGATCGACCTTGAGGCAAAAAAGACTGGAAGTCCAGGTACTCGCGCTCTTAGCTAGAACTGCAGCGGGCGCGTGCGAAGCAGACCCAGCTGAAGAACTGCTGATGCTGAGGCCATGAGACCCAGCATCCTTTGAAACTTTTTGAGCGGAACTATAGCGCCGCGGCGGAAGGTTTCCGTCATGTGCTGAATACCAGTCTGCGCTGCGGCGATAGTTGAGCTGTCATAGACATCGAGTCCAGTTCTGTGCCCCAAAAAGATATTCTCTGACTGGGAGACAGTGAACTTTTCGCCCAATTGACTTCGAGACCCAGATTCTCAAGATGCTCGAGTAAAATGGTCCTGTGTTCTATGAGCTCTGAGTGTGACTGAGCTAGAACCAGCCAATCGTCCAAGTAGTTCAAAACTCGTATTCCCCGAAGTTTCAGGGGAGCGAGGGCTGCGTCCATGCACATCGTGAATGTACGGGGTGCTAGGGACAGGCCAAACGGTAGGACTGTGTATTGATATGCCTGGCCCTCTAAGGCGAATCTCAAAAATCGCCTGTGACGTGACGCTATTTGTATTTGGAAATACGCGTCCTTCAGATCTATTGACACAAACCAGTCCCCCTGGCGAATTTGCGAGAGGATTTTCTTGGTCGTGAGCATTCTGAACCGGCGTTTTGAAAGCGCTTTGTTCTGCTGTCTTAGATCTAGAATGGGTCTGAGACCCCCGTCTTTTTTCGGTACCAGAAAATATCTGCTGTATAGCCTCCCTTCGCTCTGAGCTTGAGATGAAGGCTCTATGGCCCCTTTGCTCAACAGTTTCGTAATTTCGGCATGAAGTAGATGTGCTACTTCCTTTTCTACCGTGGTTTCGATTCGCGCAGCGCAACGGCGGGGGCATCGAGCGAACTGTAGCGAATAGCCTCTTTCTATAATGTTCAGCACCCATTCTGATACCCCGGGAAGCTTTGCCCACGCATTTGCATGAATAGCTAGGGGTTGAATGAGATCTGGGCTCTGGCTGTGACATAGTGGCGGCCAGAGAGCTTCGGTATGCTGTAACATAGACACCGCACTTGCAGCGTTCGAGGCGGAGGGCACAGCGGTAACAGCGGGCAGGTCGCCCGCGCTTGACTCTCTCACAGCGGGTAGCTGAGAGATGGCGAGCAGGGGGGGACCCGTGGGATTCGTCATGTCTGTGAGTGAATGTGGGCGCGGGACAGCGAGCACATTTGCACTGAAAACACCGTCGGCTTGAGCTGACTGTATGTGTGTTGGTTTCGTTTTTACAGAAACCGAGAGACATGCAGTGTGTAGTGTTTGTGGGCACGTTCACTACATTTAGAGCGCAACCGACATGAGTCGATTTTTATGTGCGCGAGCCCTGTGGGGCGGGCTGTGTCTGTGTGTAGGAATGGGCACTGGGCAGTGGGCATTTTTACTACACTCATATCACCATCGGCCGTGGCCGGACATTTAACGCACAATCAACGTGAGAACTCTTGATTAGTTTGATTGCATAATAACCCATTGGATGAATTGCAAAGCAAGTGCATATTTATTAACTGGAGGGCAGGCTACATGAATAAACAAGGTATGCAAAGGGGCTAAATGGATTGCTGGGTCCGACCACCTTGGTGAAAACTTGCTGGGACCCGAGGGGTATATATGCCTCTTGCAAAGGTTTCAGCAGACACCATTGGGGAACAGGCTTTGACCTCATAGATGATGTCTTTTTCCTTCAAGGTTTAGTCACAGAACATCACTGGAACAGAACAATACATCCACACAGAGCAATCTTGAACTAATATAAACTTCTTCTTATGATTCATTTTCAAATTTTTATCATATAGTGACCAGTGGTGTTGTAAATACCTAAAGAGTTAAATATGCCAAGTAAGAAAACATATAAGTGACTACATGTGGTGTGATAGAACTTCAAGGCCCTAGGCATAGTTGTCTATAAAAATCTCATACAGCAATCATGAGAACAGGAACATGAAAACAAATAAGAAGAACCCATCAAAGTCTAGAACTCTTGATTAGTTTGGTTCCATAATAACCCAATGGATGAATTGCAAAGCAAGTGCATATTTATTATCCGGCGGGCAGGCTACACGAATAAACAAGGTATGCAAAGGGGCGAAATGGATCGCTGGGTCCTGCCACCTTGGTGAAAACTTGCTGGGACCCGAGGGGTATACTGCATGTCTCTTGCAAAGGCTTCAGCAGATACCATTAGGGAACAGGCTTTGACCCCATAGGTGATATCTTTTTCCTTCAAGGTTTAGTCATAGAACATTAATGGAACAGTGTGTAATTCAAACTTCTTATTATGATTAATTTTCACACTTTTATCATATACTGACCAGTGGTGTTGAAAAAACCTAAAGAGTTACATATGCCAAGTAAGAAAACATATAAGTGGCTACATGTGGTGTGATAGAACTTCAAGACCCTAGGCATAGTTGTCTATAAAAATCTCATACAGCAATCATGAGAACAGCAACATGAAAACAAATAAGAAGAACCTGTCAAAGTCTAGAACTCTTGATTAGTTTGATTCCATAATAACCCAATGGATGAATTGCAAAGCAAGTGCATATTTATTATCTGGAGGGCAGGCTACACGAATAAACAAGGTATGCAAAGGGATAAAAAATGGATTGCTTGGTCGTACCACCTTGGTGAAAACTTGCTGGGTCCCGAGGGGTATATATGTCACTTGCAAAGTGACTTCCTGTCTGTTGTCAAAGAGTACACAGCATCCTATGTGCCAAAGGCTGTCATGCTGGATCTACCAGAACCCCTCATCAACCTGTATAACAAGCAGACAAGAGACCTCAACCTGGCAGAGTTACAAGATCGAGCAGAAGCACTATTTGAAGACATAACTGTGACCAAAGAACAGGTACAGAAAATTGTATCTATCATTGCTGGAATGTGTGTGTGTCTGTGTCAGAGAGAGAGAGGCACGGGCGCGATCAAACAGTGGAAACATAAAAACATACTCCGTGATTTTGTTCATACAGGACATCATTCAAACTGCAAAGTGTTTAGCCTACTTACATTTGTGTAAAACACAACACTGTGCTTTTATCAAACTGTAACCTCTGTCACCCAACCAAAATCACACAGACACACACACACACACACACACACACACACACACACACACACGCTGTTCAAAAGCAAATATTATCTCATCTTTTGGACATTTCATCATATTGCATTGGTTTTCATTTCTTAAAAATAAACAGATTAGTGCTCTGTTTTATTACAAGTTACACATTCTACATTGATTAAAAAAGAAAAACAAATGTGTTTTTAATGGTAGTATTATTTTATACAGAAATAAATGATTTAAGATTCAGATGAGAATAAAGTTCAAGTTAATTAAAATTTTAAGGAAACAAATATATTGATCTGAAAACATAGCAAATTAATTTTAAATTCATTCAGTTACAATTACCAAACATATCTCAAGGTCTTTTGAATGAAGGGTGGCGGTCTTTCATTATCAACTGTTGTTGTGGACTATATACTGCAGTATTTGTTCTCCATTTGAGAGATGTTTTTATGTGGCTAATTGAGCAAAATTTTAAATCTATCATGCACTGCATGTGTACAGTCTGTGCTAACTTAAAATGTTATGTGTAACAGTCTGGATCGTCATGTTTTCAGAGTGATATTGTAGAGGAGGAGACCCGAGTGTCTCTGATAAGACAAATATGCTACCCAAAGTCCCATAGTTTCACCAGTGAGGCTACCAGGTATTCATGACAATAGAAGGGTTAGGGTAAAATGGAGCATGCAGTGTGTAACTGCTCCTGTGTATAAAATTGTCATTTCCAGATGGTGTACAATCAAGTGAATGTGATGTATGTAAAAGAACAGGGAGGGTAAATCCAGGAAGTACTATTCTATAAAAGCAGGAGTGTAAAACCAAGTAGTATCAATTTGAAAGAGCAGGGAGGTACCAATTTGGGGTGGCATTACTATTATCCAAAACTAATGTTATTGTTGTTTCTTCAGATGGGGATGTCAGCACGAGGAATTGGCAAGAAAATACTATGAAATGCAGCATCGCCTCTCACACACGGATGTCATGGTAGGAACAGCTGGATTCAGGATTTCACCCCTGCACCCATTTATTGGGGCCTCACCTGATGGATATGTTTCCTGCAGCTGCTGTGGTTCAGGTGTCATAGAAATTAAGTGCCCATTTTCTGTAAAGGACCTTTCTGTTAATGAGGCAGCAAATTCTGTTGCACACTTTTGCCTTGAAAAAGATGCGCAAGGAAAAATTAGACTGTAGCGGGACCATGCATACTATTATCAAGTGCAGATGCAGCTATTTGTTACTGACAAACCATATTGTGATTTCATTCTGTGGACTGAAAGAGGAAGTACTTCACCTTTTGTTGAACGTGTCACACCTGATGTGGCATTCTTTGACAAAGAATTGGAATGTGCTTGTGACTTCTTTAAAAAATGTATCATTCCAGAGCTGCTAGCCAAGTATTTTTCTGCCCCAAAACCAGCAGCATTTGCTGATCATAGTCAACAACAGTGGTGCTACTGCCGTGAGCCATAAGCAGGGAACATGTTGGTCTGTGCATCAGGTTTTTGTTCAGTTAAAAAGTTTCACCAAACCTGCCTTCGCATGAAAAGGGTCCCAAAACAGTGGGTATGTCCCAGCTGCCGAAAAGTAATCAATGCCCCAAAAAGAAAAAAACCTTAGTAAGGAGACTGTGAAATGAGTAAATAGTAGTAGCTGATACTGTACTCTCTTATTTATGAATAAACAGTTGTTAAACCAATATTGTTCTCTTCCCCATCATTAGTATTAAGTATCTGTAGCAATCAAGGATATGAAACATGGGTAGGTCATTCATATCAAACACACCAGAACAAATATCTGCTTGGGTGGAACTTGTTGTGGTTAAATTCTTTTCAGGGGAATGACTTCAAAGATATTTGACATCAGAAAAAATTAGACTTTATTAACAAACAAAGCCGAGTGTCCCTCTGCAGAAAAGACCCTCCAGAAAAATTGCCCAGCAAACATATATACCCTCTCCTTGTCCCAAACATGGTAATACATTCTATAGGTATTTTGAGAAATAGTTTTGTACCATGTGACATTACTGAAATAGAATTTTCTGCTGTAACAACAGCTTGTGCTCTCAGGTTCCAAAGTCAGCCAAAGTCACCCACAGACAAGGAAATAATAGTGTACAAAAACCAGTTAAATTACTTATTTTCTAAATAATAAAATCTTCAACATTCCCTCCTCTGGGGCTTATTTAAGCCCCACATTCGCTATCCTTTCCAGAGTGTAGTTTCAAAATCCAGTCCCCTCAGTTATACTACCTTAGTGACTAAATTAAGTCACTCATTCTTATTTTCAATGACTGAAATTATGCCACCATACTCCGGAGGAGCAATCGAGCCAAACATCTTTCTCCATACATTTTCTTTCTTTCAGTTGTTTTTTTCTTTTTCAATGGAGAAAGTAAAAGACTCGAATCCTCCCTAATCAACCATCAAACATTGTTACAAGTGTGTGAATGAAATTGGTTCAGCATTGTCTTATAGTCACAGTTATGTAGAATATGTCAAACACAAAAATCCCTTATACAATTAAAAGTTATCTTGCGGTGTAGATATCCTCTTCGACCCAGACACCCAGGATCTGGCTTATTCATTTTCTTCTTCATCCTTATTCGAGGTACTTCAATCAGCGTCCAATGATTGTAAATCTCAATTTGGTTTATAAGCTCAATCTTAATAATATATGATTTTTTTGCCCTCTAAAATTAGTTTTCATTATCTTCTTAATATGGGAAGTACACAACAGAATAATAACCCTCTTTTAATATTTCAACTCCAAAAAACATTTCTAATTTTTTTTAATCAAGCTTTCCTTAACTTTTTTTTTATTCAATTGTATTTGCTAAATAAATCTCCAAACATAAGTCATTCTACTTTTTTCATGTAATTGTTTTCATTATAATAAAGGCAAATCATTACAAAAATCTCTGCTAATTATAGTAGAATAATTGATTTAGTTTGCATGTTTATTTCGCATAATCCATATGAATTCTTATTTAAAATAGGGCTGGGTAAAAATAACTTTATCTCTTTTTTATTTGCTTATTATTTTTATGAAGGAACGTCAATTCACTTATTTTTAAAGAATCAATTTTTTAGTCAGTCATGTTTTGGTTGATGTACAACCATAACACTGTAGTGTAGCTACATTAAATCACAATTTTCTTCGTTATAACGTTTTACATTTCAAATTCTGTCTACTTTATTACCAAATTTAACAATAAATACCATTTTAAAATGTTTAATCTCACGCGTTGCAGCTCTTTCTCATTATAGCTCCTCAGTTCAAGCATTCCTTAACTGAATACCTTTTCTTCCTTTCTACTAATTTCTGAATGAACTATCATGAATTAACTTAATTATGTCACATGTAATCACTCAAACTAAGAAAGCTTCAAGAGCAATGTTACATTTACTTCATAAAAGTAATTCAATGAACTCATTAGACAATTAGAAAAAATAACTCTCGAAAATAACTTTTTATACTCTTACATATTTATTGTACGGTCATTTCTTTTTCTGTATATCTAAGTTTTTTCCTCAACCATTTCAAACATAAAGCATTATAACTTAATTATTGGTAAAACTTCCTTTCTGTAATTTACGTTTTTGCATACAAATAATGTTAATTTCAATTTTTCTAGAATGACTGCTAAACCATTATCTAAACTTATTTCTGATAGAATTTCAAATCTAAGGAATAATTCTTTGGTCTTAAATTTAATTACTTCTCTTGACCCTCCTCTGTTGATCTCATTGCCTTTACCCATCTCTATCTTGTTCATATAATCCATTACCAAGAGTTTTATTAGTCCTTCTGGTACTGATATATGGCCTATTTTTGTCACTGTTCCTTTCCTACCTTTATTTTTGTCGCAAATTTCTCTTGTATACAGTAAACAATTGCAAAAAATGCCTTTTTATTTAATTTTCCTTATTCTTTTTCCTTATTCTTAATTTAGCCTTTTAATTATTGTCCTTCCTTATTCTTTGTCCTTCCTTATTCTTTTAATCCCTCCCCCCTTGCGCAAGGGAATACCTTGCGCATGGTTTGAGAATATTCAAAAAGTATGTTTTTGTGCAATAACCTGTCATTCTTACCCCCCTCTGGTACCACCATATAGATTGTTCATAAGGCAATAATCTACATGGTATTGAACAGTCTATATGCTATAACAATTTGTTTGTTATTGAATTTGAACAATTTCCATCTGAGGTGGTCGTTCTATTAGCACCATTTAAAATACATTTAATTAGTCAAATAGCATATTGAAACAAATAATAATTCAAATCATAAATGAAATCAAATATTTGTTAATAGCCAGTGTTAATCTTTCTTTAATTTTCAACTGTAGCCTTAAATTAATTATGTATACCCGTTTTATTGACAAATAACATTCGAGTACCCATTATGATCTATTTTAAAATGTCATTTAGGCCTATTTGTATTTTCCTTCATGACTTGTCTTAATTCGCACTGTGCTATGACAGTTACTTGAATTAGTCGCTTATCAATCATTATTTTCATTTGTTTTCTGATTTTTCATTATCGTTTTTACGTTGTTTTTGATATATTCTTTAATTCAATAATTTTCTTTCTGGGGTTATTATTAAGTTGCTACTAGTATATTCAATGGCTTTAACATTACATTTAAAGACAGTTTGGTTGATGTTGACTATTGTTTGAACTTGTACTCATCTCTGTTGATTCTCTCTTCTTTGCACAACTCCTTGAAAGTTTCTTATTCTGCAACTTTTCATTTAAAGTTCTTCTTTTTCCATTCATGAGATCATTGTGAGTTGTAATTGGCTTTTTCCTTTTCTCTCATTGGCAAGGGAAGGTCATTGCCAGCATGTCTTTGAAACCTCACTCGCTGTTGTGGGGGTTCCTGGAGTCGTTTGGTGTATTTTAAGTTGAGAGCCATGGATTCAAATGTCAGTTTGCTGATCAATGTTCAAGCTTCTTCTGAGATGACAAGGCACTGTCACTGGTTCTTTTTGTTTGAATCGTCCCAGAAACCTTCCTGGAACTGAACTGTTCTCATCTGTGAATGAAACCTTCATTATTTCTGTTAGTTCAGTTAGTGACAACAACAATTTAAATCATCTGCTCATCTGGCCCATTGTCCTTCTTGGTGTCATCTGTAAAATGATCATGTGGGCTGAGTGGTGTTCTGGCCTCTTTTGTGTGTTTTCTGCTTATTAGCAGCAGGGCTTTACCCCTATATTACTTTTTACAATTAGTCAATTCAGCTCAGTTATCTCATTGTTTTGAGTCCCACTATCAGCATACTAGTTATCAGACTTGGACAACACTCAACCCACTTTGCTAAAAGACAAAAGTTACAAGACAATATTTCAGTCGTTTGACAAAACGTCAGTTCCTTCATGATATTCTGAAAAAAAAGTCAGATGTGTTATGCTCCATCATGATATTCTGAAAGGAAAGTCAGATGTGTTAGGCGCTGCGCAGAATGTAGTACCATTTTGTTTTCTTTTACAATTTTTTTTCCCATTTTCTTTTTCTATTGTCACTATAGTTTCGACCAGGAAATTAACCAAATCCATCCATGGTCATTATTTTATTGGGCAGAATATGCCCTGTGGGCCCACATATGAAATTTAGATACAGCTGTAGGCAAAATAATTGATTTGCCTTAGTGTACACTCATTCATTCATAATCAGTCACTCATCGGCCATCACACATTCTTCTTCCGCAGGTTGTGCTCTAAATGCGGAACTTACAAATTTAGCTGTGGAATTCCAAAGGTCTGACAGACAACACCACAAAACAGCTATTCAAACACTATTCAGAAGTGTCAGTTATCTTAATGCTTAGTTTACCACTGTTGTTATAATCCCTTTTTTCTTTTTCTTTTTTCCCAAACTCTAATAGATTAAATATTTCAGAATATTAGGCCTTAGTATGGTGCAGTTGAGAGTAAGACAGCCAATTGTAATTTCTCAAATGCATTTTGTAATTTGTTTGGTCTACTTTTTCATTTTCTTTTTGTTTTTGCACATGAGCTTCTTTAAGAATAAAATTGGAGATCTCTGCCTAATCTTGGATCCATGGCCAATAACATTTCCATCTCATTATCCCAGTTTTGACAGCATTTTTTAATTTCATAATTTTTGGACTTTTGGAGTTATTTATCCTTCTCCAATCTATCTCTATACAAAATTAAAACAAGATGGAGTGACCAGTATCATTGTTTTGCAAACAAAAATAATCATTCTCTGACATTTTGTGTCTATCTTTTTCTTTGCCAGAGAATAATTCTATCATGCTTTTAGCCCTATAGTTGTCTAATATAATAGCCCTCACTATACCAAATCCAGCCTCAGTTTTAACTATTTTGTGAGTTCAGCACCCACTTCTCTGTATTTTCTTTTCTTATAGAGCTGGACTTGTACCTATTGAAAGAGCAAAGAGGGTTAGTTTAGCAGAGAATATAAAGAATTGCCATGAGACCAGTGAATAATCAGAATGAATAATGTTAATATAATAATGAACTAAATTTGAAGCAGTCTCTAGAGTGTTCATAAGGTTTGTCACACCTGTGTGCCCCGTAAGGGTCAGTTTCTTCTTTTTTTAGATCAGTGTTCGTTGACATGTTTTTCAGCCTTGCTGTCACTCAATGGCCATTGCAGAGTGGAATATAGGCTCTGCTGTTTCTCTGTCTCTTCTCAGTTTGGGATTTTGATCAATCCTGTAACAGTTTTGCATCTCAGGATTAGTCTTTTTTTTTTAGGAAAAGTCTCAAGTGAAAGATTCACCTTTTCCAGTCTTTCCATTAACTTAGTCTTTTTGGGTCTTTTTGAACTTCAGGAGGGGAGCTGAGAACCCCTCACCCACTCTCTTCTTCTCTGCGTCAGTGTCTCTGCATTCATGTCTTTGCCCTTTGCCCTCTTGTTGCTTCCACAGGACACAGAAGCAATCTGCAATTTGAATACTCAGAGATCTGCATGAATCAAATTGAACTTTTACATATAAGCTATTCGCTCTTTATCTACATGCCACTTTTTTAACCTGCATCTTTTCACTGGTTCTTTTATATTAAAAATCTCACTGGTTGACCATAGCAGTTCCCTTATTCTATTAGTAAGCAGTTCTTCATTGCAGGAAAAAGCAAGCTAGTTCTGTTTTTATATATCAGCAATAATATAACTCTGATGATCTGAGAATAATTCAATTAAATAATTTTCCCTATCATAAAATCAGGCTTCAATCTTTCTTCTATATTTGCATGCTGTGTTCACAATAATCTAGTATGTTTCTCAACAATCATCAAGGAATTCCTCTTATTTTTTACTCTCATCAACTTCTGTAAAGTATTTTTGACTTTTGAAACTTGGTCACTCAATCTAGCTAACCTTCAGCACACTGCACCAGTTATTTTTCTCTTAACACAAACTTATTAATCTGCAATGGAATACTTTTTCCACACTGTCGTCAGGGATAATGAGATACAAATTTTAGACGTCTTCAGATATAATATATGAAGCACGTTGAATTATATCTATATTCATCTATTAATATTCATCATTACATTTATTGATTAAATATATCTTATTATTTTAACTTATTTTAAACTACAATATTCTTTATAGTTAATGTCTTGAAACAATTGTTTTCCCTTACTTTTCTTTCTTTCTTTTTCTAATACACACCATTTCAGTCCCTTCATTCACAGGTCAGTCACACATTCTCTGTCCCTCCAAGCAACCAGGGTCAGAGGTCACTTATTTTCAACCACAGGCACAGTCACATGATCCTACAGGCACACCAACATGATCTAACACACTTATTTTTTTCCCTCCTCTGTCAGATCTGAACAATACATTAAAATATTCACTAATCAACACAATGACACTTTTAACTATCCTATTCCATAAACCTCTGTGATTCACTTCCTCAACACAACAGAGTGAAATAAGACCTTAATTCCCCTGAGCAGACTCTTATTAGATTAATAAGGTACCCGGAAATTGACTTTATCTGCAATCATGCTCATTTGTATCCTTCAAGGCCCTCTTACAAATGTCTGCAGATCAACCATCTATAGGCTATAAGCTAAACTACACCTGTATCAATCAATGCCCACTTACAGGTATAACACATCAATAACTGATATCCTTATATCAGTACGCTTGTCATCCATCGAGGCCCTCTTGACAAGTAACACAAAACTTAACTGATATCCTTATCAGTGAATTCAAACCCTCTGTGTGCATGCTTTTTGCTCATCATCCTTCAAGGCCCACTTGATGAACAAACACAGAACCTTACGTACGTACGTCAAAACTCTTTGCGCTAAATCAGCATCACCAGTAGTTATAGAATCCACTCAGGATTAAACAAGCACTAGCAAACACTATCGGGATCCCCCCCGCGCTTTTACCAACTACTTGACATCTACAAAGACAATGCATGCAATTTTTCTGATATCAAACACTCTTTTTCACTTTTTAAGTTCTTTAAATTTGGAGAAGCTTTTCTTACCACATCCGGGCCACTGGTGACTTACACACACCTTATTCAAAAGCAAAAACTGCTCACCTCAAAGTACAGCGGCCAATGTTGTCTGTGTCAGTCACCAGCGATCCCTTCGTGGCTCCTTCAGCTCCTAAGCCACGTCCTGCCGGTGTCGCCATTTGTTGTGGTTAAATTCTTTTCAGGGGAATGACTTCAAAGATATTTGACATCAGAAAAAATTAGACTTTATTAACAAACAAAGCCGAGTGTCCCTCTGCAGAAAAGACCCTCCAGCATATGTATATACCTACATCCTTCTCCCAAATATGGTAATACATTCTATAGGTATTTTGAGAAATAGTTTTGTACCATGTGACATTACTGAAATAGAATTTTCTGCTGTAACAACACCTTGTGCTCTCAGGTTCCAAAGTCAGCCAAAGTCACCCACAGACAAGGAAATAATAGTGTACAAAAAAACCAGTTAAATTACTTATTTTCTAAATAATAAAATCTTCAACAAACTCAGTTTGAATGGGTGGATGTGCAGCTTGATCTGTAAACAGAATGTGATCGCATCAGAATAGCGAGTGATCAAAATGGTCAAAAGTAATGTCACAACAAGGAAGCAAGAAGTGAGAGTCAAAAAGGTTTATTTCCTGGTTGAGCACATCTGTAGCCAGTCACATCAGTTCAATTTACTGTACATCCCCATCACTGGAAGGGCACCACAGATTCAGACACATTTGTAAGTGCACAACATATGCTCACAATCTTGTCAAGGTAGGTCACATCATTTTCTCTGTCTATGTCCGTGAAACTTATGGGGACAGTGCTTTGCAAGACTGTGTACTTTTGACGGAGAACTCCTATTACTCTTTCCAATATGTATCCTAAGAGAGGCTAGACATCGGGTGTTCTCCAAGTCAACAGAATCTAACTGCTTCTTTCCAGTAAATGAGTAAATGCTGGAATCTTTAATTCAGCTTGGCATCTCTGAATGGACTCTTTAACCAGGAAACCTCTGTCCGCTAAAACTACGTCCCCTGGGAGCAAATGAGATAAAAAGTTACTTTGTTCTGTGATGAACTTATCACTTGTGCAACCTCCCCATCCAGTGGAAATGAAACAAATGGAACCTTGAGGGCAAATTGCAATTAAATATTTCATTGTGTGGTGTGATTTGTATGATGAGTAACACTGAGCACTGGCTAGCAATCTACTGGGTTTCTCTTGAAATATTTCAAAACAATCTATAATGCAAACTGTCTTTTCAAAGCTACTGTTTCGAAATGCATATGGAAGAGATTTTCTTAAGAATTCTCTGTCAGGCCACAACACTAGACTTGGCACCAGTCTACAATGCATCACACTAATACAGTGTTTGAAGAGCTTTGAAACAGTGGTTGAGTCAATGCCAAAATAAAAAGCCAAAAAGTTCATTCTAAGCTTGGGAGCCACAATATGAAAAATTGTCATGAGAACTGAATATGTTGATAAACCAGTGAGAGTATTAACCCTTTTATCATCGTTATGCAAGCTCATCTCATTCAGTGTAGTCCTATTCATTTTCCTTCAACAACATATTTTCAGTCCTCAGAGCTTAGCATTCTTGCTCAAGAGATTGGACGCGTTTACCACAGGTTTCAGTGCTGCATGGTGGAGTTGCTGGATCATCCTCATGGAGAACAGGCTGGACATCATTTCCAGGTTCTTCATGGGTAGATTCCTTCAAAGGCTCTGTGGTGGGAGTTTGGTCTGCAGTAAGATCCTTGTTGCTGTCTTGGGGACAATCGGTTGATGCTCTGGTGAAAACACACAAAAGTAGTAGATTAAGAGTATATGTATACACAACTGATGACAGTTTGTCATTTTTTTGTCAATCACTCTCTGTTTTCTGCAGTATATACTAGCTTTCATTAGTAAGTACATTTTATTTGTATAGCACATTTACATCATAATATATATTATAGATAGATAGATATTGACAATGACAGTGACAATCACATGCATAGTCAGTGGCTGCCAAATGCAAGTCGGTAGAGGTGTGTGATGATTTCAAACCAGTCACAGATGTTATGGTTTTTAGCTCATTGGGTGTTATTAAACCTACAATGAATTGTGCGAAAACTTTTTGGTATTTTAAAGTCCATGGAAGTGGGGTTTAATAAGTTGAGAAACTTTGATATACTCACCTGGGAGGGATGGCTTTCAGCAGGGACAGACATGGCTTTCTGTCGTCTGTTGAAAACCTCCAGTCTCATTTTTCTTTTCCTCTTCTCTGGAGATGGAACGTAGTTGAAAATAGATGGAACAAAGTCCGGACTCAAGGGATTATCACTCTTTCTCCCCACAAAATAAATAGAAACATTTCAGTATCGAACTGGGTTTTGTTTACTACGTTAGCACTTGCTAGCTTACAAAACATGACATTGTTAGCCCCACGAATTGCATGCTATAATTCAACTAGCTACAGAAACCACAATTATAGCCTATTAAATAATGAAGATACTTATGTTAGTAAGCTTTGTATTCGGTAACTTACCTGATTTGAAGTGATCACAAGCGGAATCCAACGGCTGGGGGGTCCCATCTTTCAGTCTTGTTTTGCTTGCTCCTGGCTCTTTTAATGGCGCTGATCCACTTAGCTCGCCTCTCCGCATCTTTAGGAATGCGGTAAAACGACGTACCTTTCTTTTTCCCTCGTTTATTTGTGCAACCTGGTGCACAACAGTTATCGACCATGTTTAGCCACCTTCACCACAACAGTCTGCCAATCTGCCGAATGCTGCCAAAATGGTGGTGCCCACGGTTTCCTGTCCTGTAACAACGTCATCCCCCCGAACTCAATTCATACAATTCATTAACTACAGCCATGGGCAATACAGTGTGAATTTACGGTAATAATTTGCAAAGGAGCAACTTATAAAAGTTGTCCATAAACCTATTGAACCTTGAAGAGACCTTGAACGCAACACTTTCTTTAAAATCTTCTACTACCTACAAATATTTTTTTTTAAGTGTACAAGTGCCAACAAGATAAACGTGGCCTAACATCAGCACAAAGGTGACATCTTAAAGCAAACCACAGACATAGTAGGATATTAATAGTAGTAACAACCTTCAGCCTTTTGGCAGGCTACTGACACCAATTCATTTTTAGAAAAGCACTTCTTTCCAAAAATCAACCTGGCTCGATTCCGACGGCCCTGACTCAGGTCACCTGCGTTACTGAAAACCCTTTCAGCAAATGCCTGAGATGCAGGCACAGCGAGAAGGTCTTGGGCCAGGGGTTTTAGAAGCTGATAGGTAGAGCTATGTGCAGCCCAAAAGTCAAAGGCAGTCCCTTCGTTTATGGGCTGTCACACTGCTCCTTGAATTTTTTAATTTCCTGCCTGACACAGAGCTTTGTGTGGCAGTGGCTTGGAGATGGCTGGTTTGCACTTACTTTTGTACTTAGAAATCTAAATCTAGGTTGCTTTGCCTGTGACTCCTTTTCCTCACATCTCTCGTATCCTTCCTCCTTTTCAACAGCTTCCTCTTGTATTACAGGGTACACCATTTGAGCAATGTAATTTTCTGCTCTACTCAGTAGTTCTTTAATGTGTTTGTCATCATTTTCAATGAGTGCATCAGCTGAGACCGTTGGATCGAGGAAGCATGCAGCAATAGTGAGGGGTGATAACCTTGAATCACTGGGATTGAGGAAGCAATTGAAGTATTGGTCTAGGTTGGCCTTCATCTTCTTTGCCAGAGAAGTTAAGTCCTGGTGGCTAGTACCTTTTGGCCTGGGGAAACTCAGATAGGTGAGCACTCAGGTCCAGGAGGGCAGGCACCATCAGACATAAGGACATTGTGTCACTCTGGAGCATCTGGGTGTGCTCAGCAAAGGGGAGGAGCAGATCTCTGAGTGTAGTTATCCTTTGCCACTCACTTGGCAGCAGACAATCCCAGCCCATCCGATCAGCTCAGTCAGTGAGTCCTTCAAATCAATAAGACGTGTTATCATCAGGTAGGTGCTGGACCATCTAGTGGGGCAGTCTTTGATCAGAGTGAGACCAGACAACTGCAGCAGTTGCTCTGTTGCCACGGATGACTTGCGGAAGAGCCTTACAAGTAGTCGAACTCTGTCTAGGAGGCGTTTGACACTTGCTTCTTTCTGGATTATGTTCACCACTAGTTGCAAGGTATGTACGACACAGGGCATCCTCTCTAGGGCTCCAAACCTAGAAAGAAACACAGAGAAAAGGACAGACACTTTATTAATCCTCTACAGGGAATTCAATTGCCATGAGCAACATAATGTCATATATTAAGCATTGCTCACTGACAGACACAATGTAGGCTGGTTCTAAAAATGTTATCTGCATCTACAAACTAAAAGAACTTACCTTTGGTCTTCGACCTCAGTGTCTTCTTCACTGTCATCCTGGAATTCTTCCTCTGTGCTACTGTGGTCATCCTGTTCATTATTTTTGAATGCTACAGCCATGTTGCTTCTATTATCAGTTATTAAAGTTATAATCTTGTTTTTTGGTATTCCCCACTCCTGTGTGCACCTGTCAACACAAGTTTTTATACAGTCTGCTGTGTGTGGGTGGGACAGCTGAACCAGATTCAGCAGTATATGCTTCGCTTTTTCCTCCTGAGGACAAAAGTAGCATGCACTAATGGCTAGAAAGGATGCTGTAAGTTCTCTTTTCGTCCATATGCTGGGTTTCGTCCAGCATCCCCGTGCTTTCGAGCACGGACCGAAACGAGAGTGAATATACCTACTCCTACTCCGCGCAGAAATAACAAAACTGCTGTGCAAAGGAGCCATAGAACGTTACCTCCTTCTCTGAGCGAGTCAGGCTTTTACAGCCGTTACTTCCTCGTGCCCAAGAAGGACGGAGCTCTAAGACCTATCTTAGATCTGAGATATTTGAACAAAGCTCTCATGAGAAGACTGTTCAAAATGCTCACAACCAGACAGATACTCGTGCAAATTCGCCTGAGGGACTGGTTTATTTCTCTCGATCTGAAAGACACGTACTTTCAGATTCAGATAATACCCCGTCACAGGCCATTCTTGAGATTCGCCGTCGAGGGTCAGGTATATCAATACACCGTCCTTCCGCTCGGCCTGTCTTTAGCACCCCGTACATTTACGAAGTGCATGGACGCGGCTCTCGTTCCCCTGAGAAATCGGGGTATGCGGATTTTGAACTATCTGGCCGATTGGCTGATTCTGGCACAGTCAGAGATAGAACTTATATCTCACAGAACAGTGCTTCTCAGCCATCTGGAAAGCCTGGGTCTTACGGTCAACTGGAGCAAGAGTTCATTACTGCCCAGTCAGTCTCTTTTCTGGGAATAGAGCTGGACTCTGTGGCTATGACGGCCCGCTTGTCGACACAGCGCGCGCGCCGTGTTCAACACCTGGCCGCATCTTTCCAGAAGGGCAGCATCGCTCCTCTGAAAACATTTCAGAGAATGTTGGGCTGTATGGCGTCAGCTGCAGCAGTGCTTCAGCTGGGCTTACTGCGTATGCACCCGCTGCAACACTGGCTGAAAGCTCGAGTGCCTCACCGAGCTTGGGCTTCCGGCGGCAGACGAATCAGAGTGACCCAGAGCTGCGTTTCAGCCCTGGAGCCCTGGTTAGCGGCCGACTGGTACCAGCGAGGAGTGACGATGGGAGCTGTCTCGTACCGAAAGGTCATCTCGACGGACACCTCCAACTTAGGTTGGGGCGCTCTCTTCGAGGGCAGACTGGTCTTTGGCCTGTGGTCAGACCGAGAGAAACGCCTTCATATAAACTGTCTGGAGATGATAGCGGACGCGCTGAAGCGGTTCCTCCCATGCATACGGGGCCACCACGTTCTAGTCCGTACGGACAACATGTCTGTGGTGTCCTACGTGAACCACCAGGGCGGTGTCAGATCCAGGAATCTCTGCGATCTAACAGAACGCCTCCTCGTTTGGGCTCAGCACTCGCTACGCTCCCTGAGAGCCGCGCATGTGCCGGGCCACCTCAACGACGGCCCAGACAGACTGTCCAGGGACAACATTCTCCTGGGAGAATGGTCCCTGCATCCTCAGACAGTCCAGTTACTGTGGCGCCTCTTCGGCAAAGCGGAAGTCGACCTTTTCGCGTCAAAAGACAACGCTCATTGCCCAAGGTTCTTTTCAAAGAACGAGGACGCGCTGGCCCAAACCTGGCCCAGCCTTCCACTGTATGCTTTCCCTCCAATCTCGCTGTTACCACAGGTAATCAAGAGAATCAGGGAAGCGTGCCACTCAGTGCTCCTCATAGCCCCGCGATGGGAGAACCAAACCTGGTTCCCAGAGCTGATGCGGCTGTCACACGTGGCCCTATGGCCGATTCCGGTAAGGAGAGATCTTCTCTCTCAAGCCAGCAGCTAAATTTGGCATCCCCATCCAGAGCGCTGGTCTCTGCATGCATGGATAATCAACGAATACCCGTTGCCTTGCCAGAAGGGGTCGTGAACACGATCACGCAGTCTAGAGCTCCTTCTACGAGAAGGCTATACGCGTCTAAATGGTCTGTGTTCTCCTCATGGTGCACGGACAAAAATCTAGACCCACAAACTTGTGGGGTCTCGTGGGTGCTTTGCTTCCTTCAGGAGCTGTTGGACCTCCACGCTCAAAGTGTATGTTGCGGCTATTGCAGCGTTCACAGAGCCGACGCGCGGCCAGTCAATAGGAAGGAACGAGCTCATCATCCGCTTCCTTAGAGTCCAAACACATCCCTTTGAACCATTAGATTCCGTGGATCTAAAATACCTTTTGCTCAAAACCGTTTTTCTGATAGCCCTGTCATCAGTCAAATGTGTGGGGGATCTACACGCAGAGATCTGTTAGCGCCGCGTGTCTCGAGTTTGGACCGAATGACTCTAAAGTCATCCTCAAACCAAGACATGGTTATGTCCCCAAGGTGATTGGCACTCCCTTCAGAGCGCAGGTCATCTCTCTATCGGCTCTGCCAGCATCCGGTAGCGAGGGTGATAATAACCTCCTCTGCCCTGTCAGGGCACTGAGAGTTTACATTACGCGCTCCGTCGCCTTCAGGCGCTCGGAGCAGCTCTTTGTTTTGTTTGGTGGGCGCACCAAGGGTCTCGCCGCCTCGAAACATAGCCTGTCCAGATGGATAGTAGACGCTATCGCAGCAGCTTATGCGTCTAAACACCTGCAATGCCCTCTGGGCATCAGAGCTCATTCCACTAGACTAGAGGCATGGGCTTGTCGTGGGCTTGGTCCAGTGGGATTTCTATTCATGACATTTGTATGGCGGCAGGCTGGGCCTCCCCCTCTACATTTGTTAGGTTTTATAACCTGGAAGTTCCCGCCTTGCAGGCTAAACTTTTGTCAGTCTAAGCGGTGTATATGTTCTGCCCAGAGAGTTCGTGTGCAGGCTACTCTCACGTGACTTTAGCTCTCCTGGTTGAGCTGCACTATAAGGGTTGATATTCTTAATATAGACCGGCAGCGCCGCTCTGTATTCCCCTATGGTGTGCTTATGTACATGCGCTGGCCTGCGTTGCTGGCCGCCTGATTCCCACTTATTTGTGTTCCCCGGGCTTCCCCTGTAGTGGATGCTTTGCGCGCACGGCGTTGACAAGGGGTTCCCGTAGCGTAAGCAACTTACGCTATACGAGAGAACCTCTTGTAAGAGAACGTACTTGGTTACCTAATGTAACCTCGGTTCTCTCTAGAAGAGGGAACGAGTATTGCGTAACCTGCCGTGCTCGCGCCACAAGCTGATTTCGCTTCAGTCGATGAAAACCAGGGAAGCAGCCCCCGAGCCCTTCCTTATATACGCTAAGCCACTCCCATTCTGGCGAGCTCTGACGCGTGAGGGCGTGACGTCATTGGGCGTGACGTCATTGGGCGTGACGTCACGCGGGGCTCAGTGGTTGGCTGCTGCAGTTGCCGCAGGGCAGCCAATGAGCGTGCTAGACAGCTCGCTCTAGGTCTGCTAGCTGCTGCACTGCGTTGACAATAAATACAAAAATTAAGGATAATTTTTTGGCTTCATATCTTGAGAAAAGATGACTTTGCCCGTAGCGTAAGCAACTTACGCAATACTCGTTCCCTCTTCTAGAGAGAACCGAGGTTACATTAGTATAACTGCCTCAACCACGTTAAGTTTAGGACTGCTATAAGCCTGATTTTTAGGAAGGGAACCACCAACTTACTTTTACATAGCACTAAACTAAACCAGGTATAAATTACATGAACGAGTCAGGCAGTAAAATGTGTTTTTGTCAGTTTATGTAAACCACCCAAAAATACAGTAGACCTGGGTGAATGTGGAAAACAAAACAAACAATGAGTATAGAAGAAAGAAAACAAACTGTTTTGATGTAAACAGGCTCAACAGCATGGGGTATGGATCTGGAGTCAGTGCAACCACATAGCATGAGTCCAAAGTTACGTGAAAGCCTTATCTGGTATAGTCCATGGATACCCAATATAGTCTGTTGAAGATGAAGATGGTGGTCTCGTTACAATCCTTGTGCATAAGATCCAAGCGATCCACAAGGTGAAGTAATGAAACAGTTTGTGAACGGAAATCCTCTTTTGATCTCCAATGAATGAACGACAGTACTATAAAGGTTAGTGGCTACAAAGAGTCCTTCTACAACAACAACAAAAAGATACAAACTTGACATTAGCAGTGCATCCAGTTAGCAAACAATCGTAAAGAACACAGGAAAAGTATGTGCAATGGTTACAAACTAATACAGAAACCACACCCAAAAAATATGTAGAATAAATAAATCTTACTTTGATTGAGCTTGAAACCAAAGTTTCCCAATCAGGACTTAAAGTGGTTTGTGGTAACACAACAGGTAAGCCATGCTTCCTCTGCCCAACAAATCTGACTTGTTCTACTACCCATCTGGTTATATACCATCCACTAAAGCACCCTATCGCCTCTGGTGGAGTGTAGTAGTAGTACACAGGCCTGAGCCTGTTACATACCCCCCCCTTCAGAAGTAGGCTTGTCATAACCATGACAAGTCTTTATGTTTTGTACATGGTAAGTTTCAACATTGTGAAGATCATCAAGCAAAGCAACTGAATAATTTACAGGTCCGAGACATCTAACAACTTTTGCAGGGCCTTTCCATTTTGCTGAAAGTTTTGCCATAAACTCTTCCTCTGCTCTTGACAGAGGATGAGTCCGTACCCAAACTACATCCCCCACCCGATAATGAGTCTGTTTACGGTGTTGGTTGTAGTAGCGTTTCTGCTTGATTTGGGCTTGTTCAATGTTCTCCTTTACCAGTTTGATGAGGTTTTGTTGTCGCTCAAGGATTGTATAGGCAGGGTTATTGGGGTCAGGTGGTCTATATAAGGCTCTCTCCCATGGTCCCTTCAACTTTCGACCCAGTGCCACTTCTGCAGATGTGTATCCTGTACTCTCATGCCACGCCGTGTTAATTGCAAACCGAAACTCAGGCAACCATCTATCCCAATGACGATGCTGGTCACCGACGTAAGATGCTATCATTGTCTTGAGATTCCGGTTGACACGTTCAGTCAAATTTGTTTGGGGATGATAGGCCGTTGTCAATTTTTGTATAACACCCCACTGCTTGCATACTAGGTTGATAAGATGCGAGGTGAATTGTGCCCCCCGATCAGACACTAGATAAGATGGAGTACCCCATCTGGTGAATATTTCCTCGACCAGAATCCTTGCTATCTGAGGTGCTCTTGCTGCTCTTAAAGGAAACAACTCAACCCATTTGGAACAATAATCAACGATGACTAGAAGGTGTTCATTTTGTTTTGTACTTCGAGGGAATGGTCCCATCAAGTCAATACCAAGCATATGTCCTGGTTCGACAACAGGAGTAGATTGCAAATGGCCAGAAAGTTTTGAGAGAGAAGGCTTGTACTTTTGGCAGGTAGGACATTCTTTACAATGTTTCCACACGTCCGCTCTCACGCTAGGCCAATACACTACCTCCAGGAGTCGGAGAAGTGTCTTTAACCTCCCCAGATGACCACTGAGCGGGTTGTCGTGTGCGTAATGCAAGAATTCTTCCCGGTACATTGCTGGAATGACTAATTGCAACTTCTGCCTATTCTGACCGTCGGGTAAACTGCAAAATAGAAATCCATTTTGTAGAACATAATGAACTCGAGATATGTCTGGAACAGTCTGTGCCTGTGCCTTAATAATTAACTCCTGAAGTTCTGCATCAGTCTGCTGAGAGGTGCCAATTTGAGTGAGATCTACTGGCATGTCAATGGGAAGTGCAGTGGTCTTATTGGCCTTCACTACAGCAGTTATATCAGGTGAGGTGCGATTAACTTGGGTTCTGGATAATACATCAGGTACAACATTACACTGTCCTTTCCGATATTTGACAGTAAAGTGGAAGCCTTGCAACCGTATAGTCCAGCGGGTGAGGCGTGAAGATGGCTTTGGATGTTGAAAAACCCAGGTTAGAGCTGCATGATCTGTAACCACTTCAACTGGACGACCCTCAAGATATGGTCTCCACTTCTCGACAGCCCATACAACCGCCAAACACTCCTTTTCTGAAACAGAGTAAGCCTTCTCTGGTCCTCGTAACAGTCTGGAAGCATATGCTATCACGTGCTCCTCTCCTTCTGATTCTTGCGTAAGTACAGCTCCCAAACCAAGCTCGTTTGCGTCGGTTTGAACTTTAAAAGGTTTGTCAAAGTCAGGTGGTATCAAGACTGGTGCTTGTGTGAGATCTTGTTTGATGGTGTCAAATGAATGCTGGCAATCTTCAGTCCAAGACCAGGTAGAATTTTTCTGTTTCAGTGCATGTAAAGGAGCAGCTTTATCAGAGAAATGTGGTATAAAGCGATGGTACCATCCTGCTAACCCTAAAAAACGTTGTACTTCCTTAAGTGATTGGGGTGTTGGGAACGAATTGACTGCAGCTACTTTGGATGGATCAGTTTTTATGCCCTCACCTGAAACAACGTGTCCTAAAAACGAAAGTGATCTTTGGATGAGATTACATTTTTTTAGGTTGAGGGTGAGGCCTGCAGCATGAAAGCAATGGAAAACTTGGCTGAGGTGTTGAAGATGTTCCTTCTCATTCTGGGAAAACACCACAACATCATCAATGTATATGAGACAGCACTAGCCTTTGAGCTCTCTCAATACATGCTCCATTAATCTCTGAAAGGATGCCGCGGCATTTTTCAGCCCAAAAGGAAGCCGTAAAAATTCATATAGCCCTGCTGATGTAACAAATGCAGTTTTCTGGATACTATCCTTCTCCATTTCCACCTGCCAATATCCACTTTTCAAATCAAGAGTACTAAACACGGTTGCTCCGTGTAGCGACTCTAAGATATCCTGGATCTGTGGCATTGGATATGCATCCAGGTATGTCTTAGCATTAAGGCCTCAGTAATCCACACAAAATCTTGAACTTCCGTCTTTTTTTGGGACTACCACCACTGGTGAAGCCCAAGGAGAAATAGACGGCTGAATTATCTCTTTGGCTAACAAGTCCTTAACTTCTGAGTCGATGAACCTTTGTTTGTCTATTGAAACCTTGTAGGCACGTTTTCGTACTGGAACCTCATTGGTAGTGATGATACAATGTTTTACCAGACTTGACTGTCCAATCTCGTGTGTGCAAACTGATGGCCATTCTAACATTAAATCCTCCAGCTGTCCCTTAAACCGTTCACTGGTGTCCGCTTGTTGTCGGAGTTGGCGGATGGAATGTAGAGTTTCATCAGATATCGTAGGAGTGGGTAGAGCAAGATAAAAATTCACTGTTGAATGGCCTTCATTGGTTAGAAATGGGTAAGTGTTTCATTCAGTATTCTCTTTTGAAGGTAAACTGTACTGTACTTTTTGAAAATCTAACTTTATTCCTGAAGTGAGCAGAAAATCCATACCTAGGATGATCGGTACCGTAAAGTCTGCATCATTCAAGATAAACAGTGTTAGTTTCACAGGTTGTCCTTGAATCTCACACCTCCATTCTACCTTACCAATGGCTGTCTGACGCTGTCCATTGGCAAGCAGAAATGACTGTCCGTTACTCGACTGGAATTGTTCCTCTTTAAATAATAGTTTCCAAAAGGATTTTTGGATAAGTGACAAGGTGCTGCCAGTATCAACCATGACTTTGAAGTATCTGTCTTGTAGGATGGGAATGGTGATTGTCTTTAAATCAAATTGCACAGCGGTATTATGGGATTGGACTACTCTAGTATTAGCGTGCGGAGGTTTGCGTTGAAGATCTTGAGAGGATTGGGGTTTCCTCTTTTGTTCTTCCACATTGACCTGACTCCAGTATCTCTTTGACTCATCGAAATCTCTTTCTATCTGTGTTCCTATTCTAACCAACTCTCCAACCTCTTTAACTGTACCCCTTAGCAAACTTGCAAGACGTGGGTTGCAATTTCGTAGAATAGCTTGGACAACTTCTTTCTCAGGCATTTCACTCTTCCACCTCAAACATAAGGCTCTATATTGGAAAGCAAAATCCCTGATGCTCTCCTTCACCCCTTGTTTTCTCTCAAGTAGTTTCCTTGCAGCAACCTCCTCATAATCTTCACTTAAGAATGAGAGCAAGAACGTTTCTTTAAACTGCTTCCAATTTTGAACATTTCTACGCTCAGCAAGCCACCAGTCTTTTGCTGTACCTTTTAATACAGCCGTGAGTGAAGCCATTATTTCACACTCACTGAGAGGACGAATAGCAAAATATTCCTCGCATCTTTCAATGAATACAACTGGATCTTCTTCCTGGCTATTACTAAAATTAGGAAAGTCAAGCTTCACGGGCGGATTATGTTGCATTGTGAGTTGGCTTTCAGAAATCGGCAAGTGGCTATACTGAATACTATAAGTTTGATCTCTTTGTTTAGGAACAGAATGGGGTACTGAAGGTCCTGAAGTGTGATGAACTGGAGTGGACATGGATGGAACAAGGGATCTGAGTTTCTGATCAATTTGAAAGTCACGTAAACAGGCTCAACAGCATGGGGTATGGATCTGGAGTCAGTGCAACCACATAGCATGAGTCCAAAGTTACGTGAAAGCCTTATCTGGTATAGTCCATGGATACCCAATATAGTCTGTTGAAGATGAAGATGAAGATGGTGGTCTCGTTACAATCCTTGTGCATAATATCCAAGCGATCCACAAGGTGAAGTAATGAAACAGTTTGTGAACGGAAATCCTCTTTTGATCTCCAATGAATGAACGACAGTACTATAAAGGTTAGTGGCTACAAAGAGTCCTTCTACAACAACAACAAAAAGATACAAACTTGACATTAGCAGTGCATCCAGTTAGCAAACAATCGTAAAGAACACAGGAAAAGTATGTGCAATGGTTACAAACTAATACAGAAACCACACCCAAAAAATATGTAGAATAAATAAATCTTACTTTGATTGAGCTTGAAACCAAAGTTTCCCAATCAGGACTTAAAGTGGTTTGTGGTAACACAACAGGTAAGCCATGCTTCCTCTGCCCAACAAATCTGACTTGTTCTACTACCCATCTGGTTATATACCATCCATTAAAGCACCCTATCGCCTCTGGTGGAGTGTAGTAGTAGTACACAGGCCTGAGCCTGTTACATTAGGTAACCGAGTACATTTTACCACATACTTGCGATAATAGTACCAAAGTGAATTAAAAAAACCCTGTATTATCTATAAATCACTTCATTACATTTGGTTATCCATATCAGAAATTGCAAACAAGTTCTATAGAAACTGTGTATTGAATCAATATCTATAGAAATCTATAGGTGTACCAAATGATTCATTGATTAACCATTAAGATCAGTTGGATTAAATAATAGACAAATGTATTAAACTGAACAAGAAGAAATGCAAATCAAAAGTTTGATAATAAGAGCTTTATGAAAGGCAGTTACTGTGAATGAAACATTTATGTAGATGAAACACTTATTTTGTGTTGTGAAAAGGATACTTTGTGATTTTGTGTAAGTACAATACACAAAATCACAAAGTATCCTTTTCACAACACAAAATAAGTGTTTCATCTACATAAATGTTGGAAAACATGATGAAATGTTTGAAAAAAGTGCACTTTTGACGATCTGTTGTGATATTAGCACTTGAGTTTTGAAAATGTACACCTTACTTGTGAAAATAGTATCAAAACGAATAAAAAAAACTTTAATACAGGATGTAGCGATATGATGAAAGTAAAGTTTTTGAGGGTCCCAGCCCATATTGTCGTTGAAGGAAAAGCAAGCAGATTGTTTGGCAAAACAGAGTTTGGGCAATAAAGATACTGAGATGAAGATAAAGTATAGCTACTACAGCAGATCAGAGATTACAAACAATAATCAAGAAACGAATGCATTATGAGTGGCAAAATAGATGGGATAATGAAATAAAAGGTAGACATCTATACTCTTTACAACCAAAGACAGTAAGGAATTCAGGAGGCGAAAGGAAAGAAGAATGTGTAATTTCAAGACTCAGAATGCCAGAAATGGTTAATAATAATATTATAAATAATACTATGCAGATAATATAAAAACACCTGACAGGTTTGTGTAATTGGTGTGGAAATAGAGAAACAGAAAAGCATTTAATTATACAGTGTTAAAAATATACAAATGAAAAATATACATTTTTGTGAGGAATTAATGAAGAAATGAGAACTCTGAAGAGTATTTTAAATTCTGATTATGAAAAAGTATCATTATTGATAGATTATCTAAAGATAACAAATCTGTATAAAAAAATACGATCGGAGCTTCACTAGAGGAGGTGGACACGCAGCGCTAGTGTGGCTTGGATCTTGAAATATCTTGGACAAAGAGAGTAGAGTATAGAGTCTCTGGCTCAGTTCCCAGGAGGTGGCAGTAATGTACTTTATAATAGTATGCAACCAGCCATTTAAACCAAAAAGAAGAAGAGGGAAGGGCGTAAACATGTGAAGAGGAACACAGCCGTTCATTCTGCTCCAAATTCTGATGGTTTTCAGACTGTGAGTGCAATCATTTGATTTTTTTTAAAAGAAATCTAAATCCAAACGACTAAACGAGTCAGTTCATTTAGTAAATCACTCAGAAATTAATCGAAATGAACCGACCGATGTTGTACATTACACTAGTGAAACGTAAGCTTGACTGTTATTTTACACGGTTTGTGAAGACTATTGAGTTTTGTTTTATGTAATGAACAAATTAAACCTGGTAAACAGAGTTTTTAATGATGAATCATATCTAATGTAAGAGCAACATTAATATGAGCTAGATGAGTTAGAAGTTAAAGTTAGTTAAAACTCAAATAACAGGGTTGCCTTTTGCCTTTATTAGCACTCTTTTAAAATTTGATTGAGTTAAATTCTGTATTTGCTTGCATTCATTAATATTCACTTGTGTGTGTTTATACGAGTATCATTAAAAAATGTGTTATTTATTAGTTATAAAGTTATTAACTACACTAATTGTAATATAAATAATACAAATATTAGAAAAAAATATTATTTTAAGCGGTCATTAATGGACCATAATTATTGCACAAATAGTATTATTTATTTATTTATTTATTTTTATTCACTTTGGTACTATTTTCACAAGGTCTACATTTTCAAAACTCTTAGTGCTGCTAATATCACTACAGATCATCAAAAGTGCACATTTTTCAAGCATTTCATCATGTTTTCAATTATGTTAGAACAATCCTCAAAATCACAAAGTATCCTTTTCACTACACTGTTTGGTTTAGTTTATTGTTTATTCACAGAACAACAAGTTCCTGTAAAAAAGGACTACTCAGAAGCCATACCGGCTTATAAATAGGGCCCTTCAAGACACATAATCAGCACTAATAACAACAAATAATAATCCACCCACCCAATATCAATCTACACCAACAACAACACCATTCACCACAAAATATCCTCCCACCAGTCAGCATACATCACACATCTCATCCACACAGTATTTACACAGTATAACAGTTTCATCTAAATGTTTCATTCACAGTAGCTGCCGTTCATAATGCCATTACTATCAAACTTTTGATTTGCATCTCTTCTTGTTTGTCTATTATTTAATCCAACTGATCTTAATGGTTAATCAGTGAATAATTTGGTACACCTATAGATTTATAGATACAGATTCTATAGATATAGTTTCTACATTGTTTGCAATTTCTGATACAGACAACCAAATGTAATGAATTCTTTTTACATTATAAGTGATTTTTCTTAGATTATTATAACCACTATGTTCAAAGTGTGTGTGTGTGTGTGTTTGTGTGTGTGTGTGTGTGTGTGGTCTGTGTGTCCTGGTAAACTCTAGTGGTGGGCAGATCGAGGCTTCCTGAAACACTGAAACAGTTTTAAGCAAATGTGCGTGTCAAGGCTTCGAAACAATCTGACATGTGTCTCCACGGGGACCCCTAGTGGCCAGAACAGTGTAAATGCAACAAAAACCCAGGCCAAACATGCATAAAAACACCTTTTGCAAATCTATTGCAATTTTTTTTTTTAATTAAAAGTAAAATCTTTCAAATTCAATTATTTTGATTAGATAATGAAAGATTTTAATTTCAATAAAAATAATAAGATTATCAAGTCAAGTCACATTTATGTATATAGCGCTTTTAAAAATACAGATTGTTTCAAAACAACTTTACGGAGATAACAGGAAAATAATGCAAAAAAATTTGTTTCCAGAAGAAAATAGCATCACAGTCCAGCTTAAGTAAGTTCAGTGATGTTTCATTTCTGTTTTAAAAAAAGTTATTAATTTAGTTAATTTATATATATATAGCCGCTCTGGAGTAACTGATGTCATCGTCCAGCTCAGTTCAGTTCTTGTATAATAGTGTCAATGCAGGCAGATCAATATTATTGTTGAATATTAAATTAAATGTTCAATTTAATGTCCCCAACTAAGCAAGCCAAGCCAAGGCAACAAAAGTGGAAAAAGATGTAAAAAGGCGACAGTGCCAAGGAACCAAAACTTGGTGGCAGAATGGAGAAAAAAAAAACTTGGGAGAACCCAGGCTCAATGGGGGGCCAGTTCTTCTCTGGCCAACGAGCGAACAGTGTATGATTATGATTCAGGCAGCATTATAGGTTTTATTATAGGTTATAATAGGTTATATAGTAACAATCAGAATATTATCCAGTTCCATCTGGTTTAAGATCAGAGTCATCACACCAGGATGGAGACGGATTTGTTGAGGATCAGTGCCAATGGCTGTCGTGTCGATGAGGTCTTCGATGAGAGTCTAGTTGACACAATGCTGACACTTCAGGGATACGTTGTGGTCGTGTCTAGGTGCAGGTCCTCCATCTGATCTGGATACGGCCCGGATCCAGTTAATTACATTAAACCTCGGAATAAGCAGAAAGACTAACAATTTTTATTTTATTTTTTATTCAAGAAACAGATGTAAATATACAAATACATTCAGGAGAACATAGAAGAGGTAGAACAAAAGACAAAGGATATGGAGCAAAATAAAAAATTAAGTACCCTACATTTTCAGGGAAACAATGCCGGTACTAACAAGAGATAGATAATCTGAAAACAACAAAACAAAAACAATTAAAAAACAATATATGACAGAAAGATTGTTAAACCTGAACATCAGAGCCATTACAAAATAATTGTTCATATAGTTTCAGGAATCTATCACATTTTTTATTGCTAGTTAAACTAAAAGATTTAAGCAGTGAGTCTTAAACCAAAAAGTGTGAGAGAGTAGGAAGTGAGCCCATAAATTTCTATTTACGGATGAAAAATTTGTTAAAAGTATATTCTTTAGATGTGCTGGAGTCAGTGTAATAACAAATAATATCTTTCAAATTAAAAGAGTGTGCATGAATGGGGGTTGTATTTAAATGAGAATATACATTAGACCAACTTTTCTGAAACAATTTATAAGAATAAAATAAGTGTATCAATGTTTCATCTTCATCACCACAAAATGAACAAGTACTAGAAATAACAATATATTTGGACACCGTTGCATTAACGCATTACATTAACCTACATCTTATGTAGTATTTTAAAGTGGACTTCTTTGGTCTAATTGGGAATAAATATTTATGGGGTAACAACCATGCTTTTCTCCATTCAATATAGTCAATTAAGGCAGCCCAATGGGATCTGCCTCTAGGGCAAATTAGGTCTCTTTTTTTGAAAAACCTGGCGGATAAGTTTATTATTACATTTCTTATCATAAATGCTAATGCCATCCAATAACAAAGCCGACTCCTTCGTATTTTTTTGGTTGTATAATATGTGGCTCTTGCACTAGACTAATTCAGGTCTTGCACTAGACCTGTAGGAATAGCCTTAAGCACAGTATTGTGTTCTTTAAAATAAATAGGGAATTCATGGATAGTCATGAAGCGTTCATAAGACAAGGTGTTACCAGAGTTGTCAAATAAAAAAAGGATATAAATTAAATCTCTCTATTAAACTAATTTGGAAAAAAGAGAGATTTGTTTCTAACAGTTATATTCATTGTAAGGCCCGTGAAATTGGTCCAAGCTGCCGGTTCGCCAATACACGGGGAAGGTCTCACGTGTTCTGTCCTCACTCATGCAAAGTATTGGTTGGTTAAATTTGTAATATATTAATCATATATTTACTCGTTTATTTCATCTGACTCCATAAATGAAAGGTTTTAATAATATCTGTGCCTCACTAAAAGTGAGCGAATGTTTGACTATTCCGTTTAACTCTTCAATGAAAATAATGTCAAAGTCAGTTAGAATAATCAAATGTAACAATTTATTATGTCAGGTAAATGTATCAGGCCAATTTCATAATCAATTTAAAGATAATCGATACAAAACATCAAATGCTCTGGAATAGAGAGAAGATGCAAACCCAACTTTAAGAAACACGTGAGGCTGAGAGATCTCACTCCCAGCCTCACGGGCCGATCTGAAGTACAGAAAAGGGCCCCGATCTCCCTGCTGCACTTCCTTAAATAGACAAACCTTTTCACCTGGAACCATGTGCTAACAATAGAAATTTGCATTCGGAGGTACACTGTAACACCTCTTGGGGGTGCGCGACCATTTGCTTGAGAGACCAACCCCTCCTTGTATGCTAGTTATCCATAAACCTTCAAAAACCTTATTACCTTGTGTATTACTTATTCTGGAAATAGGACATTTGCAAATTTAGTTCCAGTTCTAAACTGGGAGGCCATATTTACGCAGTCATGTACTATTGTGAGATGTGAATGGCCTCTTGAAGTGTCTTTTCACCCATCTCCCGAGTCTCAGGTTATGTTCTAACAATTCCGCTGTCCTGGATTTGCTCCAGGTGGGCTCCTGTCCCTCCTGGCGTCCGTCCTTCGAGGAATTTGCAGAAGTAAACCTGAGACAGAAAACAGAGGAGAGCGAACCACAGACAGATAATTCCAATATTTCAAAAGCATTAAATTCAGACGTGTGGAATTATTTTACTTGTTCCATTATCATGTCAATTGCAATTTTAATTCCAGATGTCACATGAAACCGAGTTTCATTGACCACGTCTGAATTGTTGCTGTTGTCTTAGTGTGTTGTGACACCTGAAGCTGCTTTTTCAGTTCAGCCTTCAGTCCGCTGCATGTGCAATGCATTCACACATTTTAATTTGTGCAGATATTTTTTGACCTGCAAAAAACTGTGGTACTTCTGTCTGCTGTTTAGCATTTCACACCCTCCTCGTAAATTTACTTCTCTGATTAAATTAAATTTTAGTTGTTGCACAATTTGGTTTGCTATTACCTGTGCCACACAATACTAGCCGTGTTTTCTAACGGTGAAAAATAAAGGCATACCCCGCCCCTTTTTGGCACTGGGTAGCACACAAATTAAATTCTGTTTCAGAAATTCAGTTTTAATGTCGAAAGTCACACTTCTCCAATTATTATCCTACTCTGTGAGTGTAATATAATGTTTATTATAATTCAAGTTATAATATAATTATATTCTTTAACAATACAAGTCAAATTCTATTGTTTTCAGTCTCTGAAGAGTCTCTGGAACAACTTAACGCATGGTCAAATCTCTACTTGTTCTCATGTCAATACATTTGAATATGAAAAAGGCTTTTCTGGCTCAGGGCTGATAAGATGTACATTTGCTGTTTCTCTTTTTTCTTTGCTAGGTTTCAAATACCTTTTCTTCTCATTAGTCTTTTTAAATGGCCATTTTAACGTTTGGTTATTCTATTTACTCTTACTTTATATTTTTCCGTTTATAGATAAGGAAAACTATATCGCTTTGCAGTCCTTCCCAAGGATGCACGACACAAGTGGTCAGTCCCGAAGATCAGGAGCTGAGGCAGTTGGCTAATTCTCTAGGATTTTGCCGTACACGCGCAACAATCAAAGAGATTTTTAATAGCCCCCTTGGATGCCCTTCAGGAACTTAATTCAATCGTTTTACTTTAGTAGGTTTTGGCTCTGGATTAATCAAGCCTGTTCATTTATCTAAAGTAACATTAAATTAGAACAGAAGACATCGGAACACATCCTCCCACCCAAGTCGCCAGTACACTCCCTGATATCAGTTATTAGCCGTCGCTAATCTCTGACGCAATCTTGTGGAAATATACGAATCCGTTAACCTATTTTGGAAAAAACAAATCTCAGAGTAATTCAGAATACATTCAAACATAACAATATTTAGTTCTCCGATGCCTTAAATATAAAAAGGTTTTTGTTTCAGGATTAATGAGATGCATTCGTTTCTGATTTTCCGATTTGTTTGTCTTATGATTTACATTGTAGCCACATGGCAATCCTATGCTCCTGTTAGGAGACAAACAAATTCAACAAACACACTTGATATTTAATCCAGTTTACACAAGACACGTGGCCTAGCATGCATGGCATCTACAACCTTTTACCTAAGTGTTTTCTACAACACTTACAGTAAAGCAATCTTGTGTTTTTAAAGAATAAACTCAACTAGCCTATGTGCACATTTTCGTAGCACAAACAACTATAAAGTGTGTTCTAGCACAATGTGTCAAGCACAACTACAAATTTGAAAATCCAAACAGAATATGCATCACATCATCCTGTTTTTCTCAACCTTGCTTTTCATAAACAAATGCATCGACTTGTCTTTTTGTTTATCCAATTACATGTTTTCTGATCGTTCAAATTCATTGTGAGTCACACTATAGCCACCAAATTCAGCATAGACACGTGTTTAATTCAGTTTACTCAGGATACATGGCCTAGAATACAACATCTATATCACCTTTACTTAGGTTTTCAAAATACACTCACAGCAAAGCAATAGAATACAACATCTATATCACCTTTGCTTAAGTGTTTCAAATACACTTACAGTTAAGCAATCCTGTGTCTCAAGAATAAACTTTAAATTAGCCTATGTGCATGTTGTAGCACAAACAAATTTGAAAATTAACAGAATTATTCATCGCTCAGAATAGTATCCTCAAATATTTGAACAGCTTGACGGTCAAAATCAGGATGCGCGCGATCATAGCTAGTTATAACGGCGCCTTTTTATACTTGTGTTACCCCAGCGTGTTACAATGTTTTAGAGTTTATTCTGCCATCGTTTTTACAGACTCGCCACATCTAACAGCTCCTGTCAGTTGTGTTGGATATATTTTAGAGATTACTCTGCCATCGTTTTTACAGTCTCGCCATATCCCCAACCACCTAACAGTGATAACCAAGCAAAATTTTCAAATTTTCGTGAATTTTTGATTAGATAGCATATCAAATACTTTAGAGGTTTACTTTTCAGAGGAACTGAAATAAGCAAAATTAAATTGAATATCTTAATTTAATTCCATCAATGTTAAAGTTTTAGCATTTAGCATTAGCCTTGAATGCAGCATGGCTTTAGCATTTAGCGTAGCCTTGAGCGCAGCATGGCTTTAGCATTAGCCTTGAGCGCAGCATGGCTTTAGCATTTAGCATTAGCCTTGATATTTGAGTTTTTTAGCCTGTAAATCATATCATCAGTTTTCCGATCGTTTACAAACTTAAATTTCTCTTTCTGTTGTTTGCTCGTTCTTATCACGTGCTGCTAGTGTTTAAACAAAACCAATACAACAATGGGCGGAAAACATGCGGCTGATTTTAAAACTTTTAGGCTTTACATTTTCAGCTCTTCATCGAGTTACTAATTATTTGGTAGATGTTATTCTCACTTTAGATTTTGTTTCTTGTTGCTTAGGCAAAACAAGGAGATCTTTAAAATCAAATCATTCTTCATCTGGCTGCCGCATCAAACATTTCTTCAACACCTGATGCAAAGTGCAAAGAAAATTGACTTACCACAACCACGGAAGAAAGAGAAGTTGTTCAAACCTCTTGTTGATTTTAAAATCCCAATACTTGCTGGAAAGGACGTTTCTCGTCTGTGTTGCGAGATCACGTCGCCGAGGTCACCATTTTTGTAAGGCCCGTGAAATTGGTCCAATCTGCCGGTTCGCCAATACGGTGAAGGTCTCACGTGTTCTGTCCTCACTCATGCAAAGTATTTATTGGTTAAATTTGTAATATATTAATCATATATTTACTCGTTTATTTCATCTGACTCCATAAATGAAAGGTTTTAATAATATCTGTGCCTCACTAAAAGTGAGCGAATGTTTGACTATTCCATTTAACTCTTCAATGAAAATAATGTCAAAGTCAGTTAGAACAATCAAATGTAACAATTTATTATGTCAGGTAAATGTATCATGCCAATTTCATAATCAATTCAAAGATAATCGATACAAAACATCAAATGCTCTGGAATAGAGAGAAGATGCAAACCCAACTTTAAGAAATACGTGAGGCTGAGAGATCTCACTCCCAGCCTCACACAGGGGTGCAAACAGCGCGCTTTTCGGCGCCTCCCGCTTTTTTCACGTCAGTTTGGGTGACTTGTGTGAATCGTGCAGATCCGAAGATTTTTTTTAAGGGGGGGGGGGGGTTGAGAGGGTCTGATTATAATTTAACCAACAGTAATTGGATTGCGTCCACCAACAAGTAATTAGGAAATAAGCGAATCATTCAGAACACTGCGTGCCAAACCAGCAGTATGTGCGCAAGCGTGAACCACTAGTGTTTCTGTCTCACTCTGGATCTGCCACTGCATCACATTTCTCTCTGCGTGGCGTGGAGTGTCCGTTTTTATGTCGGCTCTCATGTTAACTGGTCAGAGCTTGTGTTAGAGCACAATGCCTGCGTGACACACACACTTCTCGAGCCGCGCCGAAACCGCGTGCTAGAAATAGAACCGCAACCGACGCCTATTTTTCACGCGACACGCAAGAGTGTTGGAAGTTTTCAGACAAAATAGAAGGCGCAAATACATATTAATAAATTACATTTTGATGCTTGAAAGTCTCTCGGTTTTGACAAATGCATATATAATTGTAATTTAAAAAATAGGCCTAATTATCGATTTTCAAATATTGCCCCTGTCAATAGGCCTACAGAACGAAATATTCTGTAGCCTATTTTGCCGTCAATATTGCCGATGTTGTCTTTGCTGTATCAGGCTATATATGTTATGTTTAACATCCAAATTTAGATGGTCTGTCGGCGCACAGAGCCACGTAGTCGCAGACAGCACGTGAAGTTCGTGAACACCGAATTCCCTTTTCTTTCTTATCTATTTGTGTTTGAACAGACATGTGCACGAAAAAAATAAGCCAGTGTCCGTCTCGAGTTTCCCCGTAAACGCAGTCAGAATAAAACGGATGCGTGTCATATTAGATACGTGCATTCGTCTTAAAGGGACAGCACCCAATATACCTGCAGCTGTTTGTGTCACCAAAGTTAATCAAACAACAAAAGAGAAAGAGAAAAATCACGTTTTGTCAAAAGATAAACTGTATTAATACTTAATACAGTTAATTTACCTGAAAAACATAAAGCACTGCTTTATTTCTCGTGTATTTGTGTTTTATTGTATTTATATATGCTTGTATTTTGTTTATTAGTTTCTATGCAGATGCACTAGGCCTACCCTACACAATTACCCCAATCATCCTAGAATTATTAATTCTTTACAAAAAGAGCTATTCAAATCATCAGGTGAAATTGTTTTCAGGAAGTAGCAGTAAAGCAAGAAGAAGAAGTGCAAGATAGTTTTTCTAAATTTCATTTGACTCTATGTGCCTATAGGGGTGGGTTGGGGATGGTGGCAATGTAGTATTTGGATATTTGCCGCGGGACGAGGGCTTCGATTACCTCTCTCTTTTTTGACCATACATGTGTTTGCACCCCTGCTCACAGGCCGATCTGAAGTACAGAAAAGGTCCCCGATCTCCCTGCTGCACTTCCTTAAATAGACAAACCTTTTCACCTGGAACCATGTGCTAACAATAGAAATTTGCATTCGGAGGTACACTGTAACACCTCTTGGGGGTGCGCGACCATTTGCTTGAGAGACCAACCCCTCCTTGTATGCTAGTTATCCATAAACCTTCAAAAACCTTATTACCTTGTGTTTCACTTATTCTGGAAATAGGACATTTGTACCAGTCGCACTGTGACATTTTAAATGATACCAAACATGAAAATACTCTGTGATAATCATTCACATTAAACTATACATTTTCTTGGGTGAAATCAGGTGATCGTCTGAGCCTGAGAGAGAGGGGGTGAGGGAGAGGGAAGGAGATGTAGATTAAGATGACTCAGAGGTGAGACTTTCGTCTCGATGGTGCACGAGGGCCAGTTCAAATGATAATCTCCAGAGAGGTCCTTTTGTCCTCTCAGGGCCTGGCCACCCCCAAAACAGACTGTCTGGAATTCCCTAATTTATCAATTCTTACATCATATTATTCCACAAAAGAGTTTTATGTGGTGAGAAATTGTGGATGTAACACCGGGAGTTTATTATACATATACAGACCCTTTCCAAAAAATTAGAATATCATGGAAAAGTTTATTTCCATAATTCCATTTAAAACGTTACATTTCCATAGATTATAGATTCAGGGCCCACAACTTAAACGATTTCAAGTATTTAGTTGTTTATTTGTATGTTGTATGTTGTCTGGCTACTAAATTTTTTGTTACATGAATACCAAATACTTTATTGTGTCTTTGACCGGAATATCCTCAATTAACATGTCATTGCATTTAGACATTTAGACATATTTAACTTTAACCCACACAAAAAATGTGTAACTATCTGAATGGCACTGGAGAATTTACGTTTATCATATAAAAAAAGAGTGGTGTCATCAGCCAGCTGCGAGATTTTGATTTTCCTGTCAAAATGGAGATACCTTTCAAGTTCTGATTGTGCATAATACTCAGTGATAATTGCTCAGTAACCAAAATAAATAAAAAAGGTGCAATTGGGCAAGCCTGTCTGACACCACACTTTACAACAAATCTTTTGGAGGTGTGCAGATTGACTATGACGGAACTACTAATTTCTTTATAAAACATTTCAATTACATTAACAAAAGAATCCCCAAAACCAAACTGTTTGAGAGATTGCAGAATAAATTCATGCTCAATGGTATCGAAGGCCTTATAAAAGTCTAAGAAAAGAATAATGGCTTAAGAGTGTCCAAAATCAGCATAATCCAATAAATCTAAAATAAGTCTTATATTATTGCTAATATGCCTACCTTTGACAAAACCTGACTGCGTCTCCGCAATAATTTGATCAAGCTTAAATTTCAACCTATTAGCATATACTAGGGCCAAGATCTTGTAATCAACCGTTAAGAGGTCGCCAATTATCAATTAAGAGAGGATCTTTTTCAGGTTTTGGAATAAGGGAAATTATACCCTGTTTCATTGATGTAGTCATTTCCTTCTGAGCAATACATTCTTTATACATGCAAAGCAATGGGGATTTTATTAAGTCCCAAATATGGACGTAAAATTCAACGGAAAAACCATCAACACCAGGGGATTTCCCTCTCTTCATAGAGAAAAGAGCAGATTTAACTTCCCCAATTGTCAAAGTTGATTCACAAATCTTTAAAATCATTATCAATAGTTGGAATATAGTTTTCAATTGTTTTTGACAAAAGTCTCACAATTATTTCAATTAAATTTGGAAGTATAAAGTTTGTTATAAAAGTTTGTGATAAACTTAGAAATTAAGTTAGGATCAGTGCACCTGACACCATTAATATTTAGTGCTGTTAATGAATTTCTCCTGCAATTCCTGTTCTCTAACGCAAAAAAAGTAACTGGAGTTAGTCTTTCCTTCTTCTAGCCATTTGGCTTTTGACCTAATAAAGACCCCTCTAGCTAAATCCAAATAAGCTTGATTCATTTGTAAATTTAATTCTCTTAAAAGCAATTCTTCCTCCCGAGTTAATGTTTTTTGCAATAAAGTGTTTATTTTATTTAGGAGTTCAAATATATATATATATATATATATATATATATATATATATATATATATATATATATATATATATTTTTTTTTTTTATAGAGGATTTGAACTCTTTACTACTTCTGATGGCGATCTGCCTAGCCTTATATTTAAAAAATTCCCATTTTGCTTTATAACCGTCTCTAGAATTTTCAGAGAATATACCAGAAAACAAGTTCTTAATACCATTATTAAAGGCTGCATCTTTTAGGAGAGAATTATTACATTTCCAATAACCACGCAAACTTGAAGTTTTATCAGTGTTGCTACACAATTTTAGGCTTATTTGATAATGGTCTGAAAGGGGAACAAAAGAATGTGAAACATCTTTTATAAATTGAAGAGCTGAGGAAGAGATCAAGAAGAGGTCAATTCTCGATTGGGAAGACATATTTCTGTTAGACCAACGTGATCTCATGAAAATATATGTGTACATTTACTTACGTTTTATACACACAGAAACGTATAATACTGAATGAATGAATGAATGAATGCCTTTATTGTCATTGCATTTGAATATAACAAGATTATAGAGCCACTCTAGTAAAGTGCATCATTATAACACATAGGGCCTATACAGTATATACAAACTCATTTCACAACATATTCATTGCAAACATACACCCACACACACCCACACACATACATCGAGTACATCTCACTCATCATTCATACCAAACTCTCTCTCATCTTTCCTGCAAGCACACCCTAACCATAACACAAAACATAAATAAAAAACAATTTACCCACTCTCCTACTAAGTGGCTAATAAATATTCTAATATGATAAATTGCTGAGTAACTGTGCAAACTGCATCAATAAAGTAAAAAAAAAAAGTTTAGCTTCATTTAGGACTGTTATTGCTTTGGGAATGAAGCTATTCCTAAATCTACTAGTCTAGTCCTTGTCTTTTGACATCTGTAATGTCTCCCTGAGGGCAAGAGTTCAAACAGCGGGTAAGGGTAAAAATGTTATTGATGTTCAACAAATAAACAAGTAATAAAAACTCGGTGAGTGTTTTAGCGCAATTTTCTCACCTCATGGGATCACAACACTAAGAGATAGTAAATCTTTTCCTGGATTTTTTTTGTGCGTTCCCGAGATTAGACCTTCCTTAACATAATGCCGAAAACCCGAAGTCTCTAGGTCAGGGGTTTTCAAAGTGGGGGCCGCCAGGGGGCGCCAGGAGGGCCGCAGGAAGTTGGAAAAAAAAGCGGGGAAAAAGTAAAAAAAATATATATTTATATAAAATATTAAATATTTGCTAATATGAGTATTGTTATGAAATAACATTATAATAATTTGTTGCATAGCCTATCTGAACATTATACTTTTAAGAGATGAACTGATTGATCGGCTAGTGACAAGAATTGGCCGATTTTCACGTGATTTTCAGTCTGACATATGCGATTCAAATGCACTCGGGCGCCGCATGAATAACATTGCGCAACATCAGCATCACACATGCACACAGAACGCACATGTAGGAAACCTTGTGAATTACGGCCGTTTCAGACCGCAAGCGGCGCGTGAGCAGCGCAATTTTTTTTTCGCCGTGCATGTTCAGTGAGTGCATTCACACCGCGAGCAGGAGCAGCGCGTGAGCGTCAAGCAGGAGCGTCGACTCGCATGAGCAGAAGTGAAGCGGAGGGTTTCGGCGCCGAGTCTATTTTTGCTGCGCTGCTCACGCTCAATTAAAGTGAAAGCACACTTTTGATGGACAAAATAAATATGATTTCACACAAAAAGTACCTAAAATGCACAGAATTTGCATGTAGTGTGTTTGAACAAGAACTGGAGTAGGCTATGTCAGAAAAGAAAATGAAGACAAAAATATTTATAGAAAATGTATCCATTTAAACTTGTTTTTATTAATCAGTTTGGGTAAAAGTGGTGTTATATATATATATATATATATATATATATATATATATATATATATATATATATATATATATATATATATATATATATATATATATTATTTGTGTGTGCTGTAAAGTGGTTAGAAAAAAATGAAATCAGAATCGGCTAAAATCTGTATCGGCAGGTCAAACTCAATGAAAAATCGGAATCTGCTTTGAAAATTGTAATCGGTGCATCTCTATAATCAATCTGGTATCAAACACCATCACATAATCTGATGTTCACCTAGATGTTTTATTTATTTATTTCTACACGTACCGTAGTATTGTCGATGGGTTCAGTAACACATCCTGCAAAAGGGGGGCCTTGGCCAGAACCTAGTGGTATTTGGGGGGCCTTGGCATGGAAAAGTTTGGGAACCCCTGCTCTAGGTGGTCTGGTTGAGGAGTAGATAGAAGTGCAAGATTGGTGCGCACAGACGCACAGAACAGAAATCATGAGTTAACAAGCGCAATTTTGTCCGGCTAAAAACTGATATAATACAAATGAGCAAATGATAAACTTGGGTTGCTGAATATTAGATCCTTTACTTCAAAAGAACTTATTGTTAATGATATGATTACAGACTATAATCTAGATGTGCTGTGTTTGACAGAAACCTGGCTAAAACCAAACGATTACATTAATTTAAATGAGTCCACCCCGCAAGATTACTGTTATAAACATGAGTCTCGTCTGAAACACAAAGGGGGAGGTGTTGCTGTAATTTATAGTAATATTTTTAGAATTACTAAGAAGTCTAGTTTCAAATATAATTCTTTTGAAGTGTTGGTGCTTAATATAGCAATAAATAGTGTAAATGATAAATCACGTTTTAGATTTGTGCTGGCTGCTGTATACAGGCCACCAGGGCACCATACAGACTTTATCAAAGAATTTGCTGACTTTCTATCAGAGTTAGTACTGGTAGCAGATAAAGTCCTTGTTGGTGATTTTAATATACATGTAGATAACGAAAAAGATGCATTGGGATTGGCATTTAAAGACATTCCTAACTCTATTGGAGTTAGACAACATGTGTCAGGACCTACTCATTGTCGTAATCATACTCTAGATCTAATATTATCTAATATTTTTATATATTATAAAATAGATGTTGATGCCGTTGAAATTCTGCAGCAGAGCGATGACATCTCAGATCATTATAGTCTTGTGTAAACTTAATTTAGCCAAGGCTGCAAAGCCGACTCTGTTACAAATATGTTATACCTATCATTTCTGCCACTAAAGATTGCTTTATTAATAAACTTCCTGATCAGTTTCATCATCTCAGCGTCCCAGATAGCTTAGAAGAACTCGATATTGCGACAGAAAACTCTCTCTTTTCCAGCATTTTAGGACTGCAACCTGTGCATTAGATGAAATGCAGTTGCTGTTAGGGAGAGCTGTATTTAACGTGTCTTCTGTCATACATCCTTCAGCTGAAAGACTGAATCTGAAGGTGTGTGTGTGTGTGTGTGTGTGTGTGTGTGTGTGTTGATTGTCTGTCCTCTGTCCTGTAACGACTGAGACAAGTCAGACACAAGTATTTGATATAGTTTAAAAAATGATATTTAAAACTCACTCTGGGATCTGTGGCCCCATCCCCCCAAACAGGGCAAGAAGGTATTAGTTACCATGACCACGATCAGATAAGTTGGTTTTATGACTCTTAGCAATGTGAACAGGGCCTCTGCCGCAAGACCTACAGATATTAGAACAGACTCTCCTGCATTTATTTATCGATGAACTGATTAACATGAAATTATCATGCATCCCAGAACATTTTGTGAATGATTTACTGTCTATTATCTCTTTGATACTATGTATTTTATTATAGAACCAACGGTCAATGTAACCTCACCTATACAATGTTTGGTCTCTATAAATTGGTACTTTGAAGATCGAAATGATTGTACATGATATGCCGATAGCGGCGCAACATATTAGTATTACAAGAATCTTTCTTAGTTTCGTCATCAGAAACCAATCCAGCTGCACATGCAAATGAGCACACTTAGAACAAAGATTCATAAATCAACCACAAAGGAATCTTCCCGCTTGAAAATTCCACCCTTCTCATTGGTCAAGCAAACCCGGAGAGGTGGGGCCTTTCTCAGGCTTTATTAGAGACAAATCCACAGTGACCCTCCTCTCTCTTCTCTTCTGGCCTCTACTGCTGCTTCAAGTTGATCCCCCCCACCTCCCCACCTCCCACCTGAAAAAAAATAATGTGAAAAAAAAAAATAGTCTATTGTGATACAAGACTTTATTGTAGAGAATACATTTCGGAGAACAGCCTGTGACTAGAGACAGCTGAGAATAAGTGTGAAAAGGGTTGTGCAATTAAAAAGTTGTAATCTATTGACAGGCAGTTAAAATGAAATTTTCTAAACGTCTCTTTGAGGAAAAAAAAACAACGCTTAAACCTGGATTATTGAGAGCGATTTTAAGTGCGACGATGAGCATCTGCTAAATAAGCTACTGCGACCACAATTCACTCCTTCAGTTAGTGAAGCTGCTCCCACAGCTATTCATGAGTGTTTAAATGCTATATATTCCCATCTTCCCACAGGAGAAGCAGCAGAAAGCAGGAGGAATTACTCCAGGAGAAACTACTCGCATACTATTTTAAAGATGGAGTTTCAGGAAGAACCCTGCAGAATAAAAGATGAAGATACAGAGAAACTAATAGGTTGGTGTTTTCCTTCATTCTCTTAAATCACTGACGAGGAACATTAAGATGAAAACTGACAAATAACAATACCTGTAAAACTAGATATTATTAGACTCAATAGTAAACTGTATTTTGCAAATTTGAGGCTCCCTGGTTTTGTTTCTAATTTGTACATCTTCAATTGACCCATGGAAATGTAATGTTGATTTTAGACCAGGTGGAAGTGACTAAAGACAAACAGCATTTCACAAATGAAGATGGAAACATTATTTCACAGACTGAAAAGAATTTCACAGATGGAAAATCTGGAGTCAAGGGATCTTTTACCTGCTCTGAGTGTGGAAAGAGTTACATGCATAAATCGGCACTTAACAGACATATGAGAATTCACACTGGAGAAAAACCATTCACCTGCACTCAGTGTGGAAAGAGTTTCATTCGCAAAGAGGATATAAATGTGCACATGAGAATTCACACTGGAGAAAAACCTTTCACATGCAATCAGTGTGGAAAGAGTTTAACTCACATAGGCTCTCTCAAAGACCATCTGCGTTTTCACTCTGGAGTGAGATCATTCAGCTGTGATCAGTGTGATAAAACATTTGTTGAGGCATCAAGCTTAAGAGCACACCTTACAGTCCATACTGGCATGAAGCCTTATATATGCTTTGACTGTGGGAAGACCTCCACTAGATTGCGCATCTTAAAAACACACCAGAGGATTCATACTGGAGAGAAACCTTACAAGTGCTCACACTGTGGGAAGAGTTTCACTCGGTCAGAATACTTGAAAGATCATGAGAGAGTTCATACTGGAGAGAAGCTGCACCAGTGCTCTTCATGTGGAAAGAGTTTTGCTAATTTTTCTAATATGCGGACTCATATTAAAAAGCATTGCCCAAAAGTCTCTAAGTCAGGGATGGGCAACACCCCCAGGGAAGTGTCAGCAGAGATTGTGTCTACTCTCCCCTGTGAAGGCCTCATCGCCACGACAGCCATCTGCACTGATCCTCAACAAACCCGTCTCCACACCGGCATGATGACTCCAATCTTCAGCCAGATGGAACTGGATTAATATTCTGAATGTTCCAATCCAATCTGACTTTTGACCTATAATGCTGCCTGAACTGAGCTGGATGATGACATCACAGTTTTGTCCAGAGCGGCTATATATATATATATATATATTTATAATATAAATATATATATATATATATATATATATATATATATATATATATATATATATATATATATATATATATATATATATATATATATATATAGCCTATATATATATTTAGTTATATTTATAATATAACTAAATTAATAACTTTTTACAACAAAAAGGAACCATCACTGAACTTACTTAAGCTGGACTGTGATGCTATTTTCTTCTAGAAACAAAGTTTGTTGCATTATTTTCCTGTTATATCTGTAAAGCTGCTTTGAAACAATCTGTATTGTAAAAAGCGCTATATAAATAAAGGTGACTTGACTTGACAATTGCCCTCCAGGACTGAAGTTGCCCATCCCTGGTCTAAGTGATTAATGTTCATGTTCTGATCCAAAACTTTCAGGTAAATAGTTTGATTTTCTCAGGGTGGGTACACAATATGGACAAGTATGGTGAAGGGGTGGATTATGGAATCCACTGCCGCTTCAATATCCATTTAGTGATTTGTAATCACATTATTAATCAATATTTATCCTTCTAAATATTAAATGATTTGAATGACTTCTTCAAGCTTATGAGATTTACTAGTTATAGAATTACATTGTTCACTGAAACATTCTCTTTGTTTGTAAGAGAAGCACCTAACACCTGTTAAAACACACACTCTTACTTGATCTGGACAAACTGAGCATCATTAGAAAGATTTAAGACTTCGATATTTGACCACTGTTTATGATAAATCTGGTTTGCATTGACATTCATTTCTTAATTTATGCCAGGAGTGCAAAATTATTATTCTGTAACGTTCAATATTTTGAATAGAATTCATCACTCATAATGCATTCAATCATGTTTTCTCCAGTTTATTTGTGTTCACATACATGCAAAATACAGCATCCGTCAGGGCTCTTAGTCTAAGGGTGTGTATATTTGGAGAAATAATGATTAATCGTAACATGCTTGTAAAATATTTTGTCATTCTCTATATGTTGGTTCTGTCTCTATTCAGAATTACTTATTACTTTTGGGTATGCCATGTATGCATCACTTGCCAAAATTGGGGCTGTCTGGTAAGGGGTTAAAACATATATTTACTTTCTAGTTGACCCTGACAGCCTAGGTCATTGGGGTCATTTAGGCCTGTCTCCTACATGACCAATTCTTAGTTAAAGCATTTACTTTACTTTTCATCTTCAGTCACTAGAGAATAATGATGAATATTGTCTGAACCTCTTACTGAGAGAAAGTACTTCTTGATCAGTATGTTTTGGGAAAGTTTCCTGAACAGAGCTAGAGCTCGATCAACTCAGACCTTGAAGAAGCTGTCTTTGTGTGTTAGTACTCTTTGTTACAGGACCTGACATTCGTGAGGTGAGCAATTGGCATGCAAAGTTGGTGAAATGACCATCTGACAGACAAACTGGAGCTCAGAATCGTGACCTTGGTGGGTTATTTTGTGTCTAAACCCGAAAAACGAAAAATGTGATTTTGGCTCGATTTTTCATTTTTCGTTTGTGGTTTACAAATCGGTTTATGGGTTCGATATTCCATTTGCACACATCTGATTGTCAAAACGCTCCGCCTTCAGTAAGCTATGAGCTTTTCTTTCTGTCAGGCAGAATAAGAGTCAGTACGAGTGCGGCACTGACAAATGCACTTTAATAAAATAATGTCTGAAACCACCACTCACTGTTAACTACGCACAATATTTGAAGCAGAAATATGTTGCTGGTCACGTAATTCATGCTGCTGCGACTTGCAAGCGACCCCAATAATGTAAGCCACAGTATGACAGATTATTTTAGCATGATGTATTTCCCATTGATTAATGCAGTGCAAATAGTTCTGTCTCTTTGGATAAAAGGGAAGTGGAAATAAAAATCAATAATAGGCTGAACTGTACCATGATAATATGTCCGTAACATTAGATGTCCGTAGATGACCTACCCATAACTGTTACATTATAGTTAGGGGATCACACAGTTTGTACAGTATAAAAATCATTATGTCTAAAGTTCCTATTAAACATGAAAACCCAACAACCCAATGGGAATATATCCTTGTTTTCAACCACAATACAATGTCTGTCCAATGTTGGAGATTAATGTCAATCTGGCGTTGGATTCTGACATCAACCTGATTTTCATTTTCAACGTTGGGTTTGGTCTTCTAAATGTAAATGTTGTCGTTGTTTTGATGCACACTAGCTTATAGATAACAGTAAGGCAAACATATTCATACTAAAAGCCAAAAAACTTTAAATAGGGCACTATTTGAGGGAACAGCCATTTGGGTGTCCGAAACCATTGTGGACGTTATTGAGTGCACTTATTCAATCTCAAATTCATTACCACTACTGGGACTGTGTTCTAGAAATAAGTTTGATATTGATTTGAGGGTATAGGCAGGCATAGATTCAGAGGCATAAGGTACTGTAAGTATTACACACAACAATGCAACAATAATAAAACAATGCATTGACATTTACTTTTGATACTTAAGTACTTTTAAAAACAAGTACTTCTGTACTTTTACTTAAGTAAAAATCGGTCTTTACAACTTTACTTGTAACGGAGTAATATTTGACCAGTAGTATCTGTACTTTCACTCAAGTAAGGAAGTTGTGTACTTTGTCCACCTCTGAAAACATCTGTTCATAATCTGTGATTACACAATTCCAATACGAATAGCACCGGGAGGCGTCTGGAATAACTTGGCACTGATCAATCCGCATTTTTAAGCCAGCTAATTTTACAGTAGGCTCATATTCAGAATGTCCTTCTGTATAACGCCAACGACCGCACAAATGGGCTTCCTTTGTGAAATACAGTAGACCACAGTTTTAACCGTTTTTACAGTTTAAAAAAGGTGGTCTGCTATTTTTCACAAAGGAAGCTCAGTCAGTCAGTCAGTCAGTCAGATAGATAGACAGACAGACAGACAGATGGATGGATGGATGGATGGATGGATGGATGGATGGATAGATAGATAGATAGAAGTTTAAATGTGTTTGGCCTATTATAAATTTAGGAACATAACAAGCATTACAAACAGAGTTTGTGTTGTTGAATCTTTTTTTTTTTCTAGTACATCTTAAAATATAGGCTAGAGCTCATGACAAATAAAAGTTCCAGATGGACAAACATTAAATGCAGAAATCAGTGTGAATAACAATATCTTAAAATAAACTAGAGAGTGGATACACAGATATGGCCTATTTATGAATGAAATTCATGCATAATTGTCATTTAAACTGATGCAAACAGGGAAAGAGTAGAAAACACTTCTTATCCTGTCGCCCCCTCTAGTGGACAGCATTAAGTAGTCCGGCCTTCATTGCTCAGATAACACAAGTCAATGGATTTTTTGGGAAAGTAAGTCTGACCAGTTAGAAAAGATATAAGCGAGTCAGACCAGTCTGAAGGTCTGAGCTGAATTTGGTGAAGCATTAAAGTTCTAGGCGGAGGCAATTTCTAAATTAAAAAAAATAATAATTATAATGTTTAAATGTATGCTGGCTTTCTTAAGCCAACATAATAAAGAAACCTTAGAGAAACATCGACCAATTCAGTATGTAATAAAATTGTATTATTTTTATAATAAAACTAATAACATTTTAAAGGTATGCCGTGCTCTTCAACCGACATGATTTTAATTAATCCCAAACCTGGTAATTTTGTCAGTATTAATGTAGACTCTCTAATTCTAGCTTCTCTCTTTTCTGTCTCTTTCTTTTCATGTGAATTGAGTAGGCTACACATGCTTATAATCATAAATTTAAACTTTATTTCTATTCAATTTTCAAAATTATTTATAGCCTACATATGTCACACAGGCCTATCTGCCTTTTGATGTAAATAAAAGATGAGAGTGGTAAATGTTACGGACATATTATAATGGTACAGTTCAGCCTATTATTTGTCAGTGACTCTTATAGAGCTGGTAAGTCCCGCCCATCCGTAAAACCCCAAGTGGACCTCTAGGTTGAAAAATCGTCAATGCAAGTGAATGGGAGAAAATAATTATTTTCTGGTCCCGTTTGAATTGTGCCATGAATGTGAACATATGTTGTCTGTGAATTTTTTATATAACTTTTCATGTTACGAGTTTGACAGTATATGGTATGATTCTTCGGCTAGCAGTTGTGGAAAAGACATAACGAGAAAGACTACATGTCGCCTATGTGACGTCCAGGGCTGGACTGGTAATCTGGCATACCATAAATGCCCGGTGGGCCGACGTGCTTTTTGGGCCGATAAATCTCATACTTTTTTTTTTCTTTTAATGGCCCATAAAACTTGTACATCGGCGGCCCATTCGTTTTGTTTTGTTTAAATTGATGGTGCTGGGTTAGTGCCGGTGTAATGCATTGGTCAAAAAAAAGTAAGCGTTAGTTTTTTTTCCCACTGACAGACCGGCTTATGAAACCCGTAGATCAGCGGCACATTGGTTGTTTTCTTGATTGATTTCTTGACACTGGGCTGGCCCAATCACACCTCCCCCTTTGGGCTTTGAGTGAGCGTGCAGTGTCAAGTGTGTATCTGTCAAAATAGTCTGAGAGATGGAGAAGAAACGCAAGGAATGTACAGGAATGTAAAAAAGACGCGTTTTTGTCCATGTTTTCCGCCAAAATAAAAGCTTGATGCAGTTTCCGTCAAAATAAAAGATCATGTGCTTATCTCTTTCAAGTTTAGAAATGAGTACAAAACTAATTATGAAAGTTTTCTTTATTTTTCAGTGCATTTGTTTTGCAATATATGGCTATTACTGTCATTGGTTTAATATTATAACTATTATTATGTAGTAGTGTAATATAGACAGACACTGTTACTAAAAGAGGTATGATTTTTTCTTTGTTTAATTTGCACACTTAATATGGGTTGGAGCCTTTTAATTTTGAACTCTCAAACTGCACCAGATTAATGAATTTAACATTAAAATGCACAAATTTTTCTTAGGGGGGGCATGCCCCCAAACCCCCCTAGAGGGACAGAGGTCCGCCCACCACAGTTTTACCAAGATCCTGTGGGAAACATTGGTATTGCTATGCCAATGCAGCTTATAGCTTGTTTTTTGGATGCATCACTGTGGAGTGTACTTCAATTGTATTAATAAATTACAATTTTGTACTTATTTAATCTGTTAACTCGTTCCTACTCACTCATTACATGGCATTAGTGGTTTTAATGAAAATGAGTTGAACAAAAACATATTTAAGGGCGTGCAAAGATGGGTGGTGTTTATGGTCATATGTAGTGGGCCAGTCTGGGCCAAAATGCCAGGGCCGATTTTCTGTCCCAGTCCAGCCCTGGTGACGTCACCCCATAAAGTTGACTTACCCGTGGTTTTCACCAACCTCAACGATTTTGTCCTCTCCCTGAAAGAAGGCGGTGAAGTGCACCAAAGACACAGCCATGTTTAGCGGGATTCGTGAGCTAGTGTCCGTGTGCTAGTGGTGTTGACGTTTCAAACGTGTCGAAAGCAGCGAAGAGTTGTAATCCACAAAGTGCTCTCACACAAAGTCTAACCGTATCAAACTTCTACCTGCTAAATTGTAGCATTCTTTACACGAAAAGTTATATAAAAAATTCACAGACAACATATGTTCACATTCATGGCAAAATTCAAACGGGACCAGAAAATAATTCTTTTCTCCCATTCACTTGCATTGACGATTTTTCAACCTAGAGGTCCAGGGGGATTAGCGGAAGGGGCGGGACTTACCAGCTCTATTCTGCCTGACAGAAAGAAAAGCTCGTAGCCTACTCATGGAGCCTACTGAAGGCGGAGCGTTTTGACCAATCAGATGAAAGCGGCGTTTCAGCGCCGCCCACGTGTGCAAATGAAATATCGAACCCATTCAGAGAATGTCTAATAGGAAGAGAATTGGCACTCTCTGCTTACTTCCGGTTTCTGGACTGGCTGCAGTAACACGTCTCTGTCCATGCGGGGGCGCTCGCAGGCGAGTGCAGAATGAATGGAGGTCTATGGTGAAAAACCCTCAAAATCCACTTTTCTCAGGATATAATTTTTTGTCTAGTAATTTGAATGTTGTATTCGAAAGGAGATGCAAAGAAATTACACATTGCTGGGTGCTAGATTTTTTAGAGTCACTTATTTGGTTTAAAAAGTCTTTTAAAATGTCAATGACGTCAGAATGCTGACGTCATTAGCAGAATGCTAGCGTGTTATGGGCAACAACAACTCAACCTGTAAGAAATCGAAAAGAAATAAGTACTCGTTCATTCAACTTTAGACCTATAACCCATGTTGAACTTGCAAAACTTACAATAAAATCTGAGATTTCTCAACGGGAATCGGGTGAAAGAGACACATTTAGCCGTCTAGCCCCATAGACTCCCATTCAGTCTGCACTTGCCCGCGATCACCTCCAGTGGAATTCTAATGGAACTGCAACCAAGATCGATACAATGGGGCTAATAGGAAGTGCCAAGGCTCTCCGTAGACGGGCTCTGACCCATTCAAGTACACCTGGCTGCAGCCTGCAGATCGGGGCGGGGCTGTAAACAGGAAATGCGGTTGAAAACGCATTCGCCATATCGCGCTGACAGCGCATGCGTCGTATTTGCGTTAAGTGGTGACGTCATGCGTCTTAAAAACGCATGCGTAAATTTGAAATAATACTTTAATAAAATTATAAAGTATTAAAACAACTCTAAAGTAATAATGAAAGCAGCAAAAAGTAGTAGAGCGCATATCCATAGTTTTAACTATGCCTGATCAAAACATAAGGAATTACAGAGTAAGCTATATATTGTGTAATATCTGTGTAGTATTTTAAAAGTTTTTCACATTCTGTTGCACTTCACTGTGTAAATTACAAAATTACTGTAAACATTAATGGCACCTTATATTTTTCTTATTTTAATCATTCCTCTGTAATAGTTCTTGTTTATTTTTGTGCATTAGGTTATTAGAAAACATTTATGCCAATAAAGTAGTTAAACTAACTACATACAGTACATTGTCAATCTCTGTATCCCATATTATGCATGCCAACTCAAAAAACCAAACTCATACCAGTGATAACTTTTATTTCAAAACAAAAATAATTGTGTAAAAGAGATATGCACACATACAGATAATCACGTACATCAACCGTACACACACGCGCGCACATACACACACACAGACACGTACGTACACACACACATGCGCGTACACACACACATGCGCGTACACACACACACGTTTGTACGTACGTACGTACGTACGTACGTACGTACACACATGTACACTCACACACGCGTACACTCACAAACACGTACGTACGTACGTACGTACGTACACTCACACACACACACACACGTACGTACACTCACACACGTACACACACACACACACACGTACGTATACACACACACGTACGTACACTCACACACGTACACACACACACACACACACACACACACACGTACGTACACTCACACACACGTACATACACTCACACACACACATACGTACACTCACTCACACACACGTACGTACGTACGTACACTCACACACGTACATACACACACACGTATGTACACTCACACACACACGTACGTACACTCACACACGTACGTACACTCACACACGTACGTACACTCACACACGTACGTACACTCACACACGTACGTACACTCACACACACGTACGTACACTCACTCACACACACACACACACACGTACGTACACTCACACACGTACGTACACTCACACACACGTACGTACACTCACTCACACACACGTACGTACACTTATGGCCTCAATATACTTCTGCGTCGGACCTATGCCGGAGCCTATACGCCGTAGGCAACGTGTTGGTTTTAATTTATACTTCTGTGTTGTTGTCCGCGTTGACGCGCACCTAGGGAGCATGTGAAACCCCAAGGGAGGGGTTCTGGCAGACCAATCACCGCGCTTGTGTCCGCGTAGAATTGACGCGTTGTTACTTTTTTGGAGAGGTGCACGTCAGGGTACGCCGTAGGGTACGCGCTCTACACACAGCCTACGACGTAGCTACGGCGGCAGTTCGACGCAGAAGTATAAAACAGGCTTCACACACGTACATACACTCACACTCACTCACACACACACACGTACGTACACTCACACACGTACGTACACTCACACTCACTCACACACGTACGCACACACACTCACACACGTACGTACACTCACACACAATCTACTCAGCCTGAAAGAAAAAAAACAGTCAACCGAGCAATAGCCCTCAAACTCCTTCTAAGAATAAAAACCCTGCAGGACTCCCCTTCGGCCATCACCCACAGACCCAGGTGGGCAGTCCTTGTATACTTCAGTGCAGTGCAAGCACATAGTCAGCGAGTAGGGCACCCGGAACTCTTGCCTATATTGTCTGGAAAATGCACTCCAGTTCACAACACCTGATTTAGATAAAATACAGAACAAACAATATTGAAAAATTTTGAAGAGAGGCATTAACATAGTACAGAGTCATACAAGGAATTTCTTTTTTATATATTTTAAACATATTATATGAAAATGTTAGACAAGATATGCTTGAGTGTTATTGGCTTTGTCTGTAAAGTAGAGACTTACTTTGTTTATGAACAACAAACTAGTTAAAAAAGTCAACGCAAACTTTAATTTGGCTTGAGAAAGCCTATCCTAAAAGTTTGAAATAGTTTTAAAAGCTTGAAGGTTTTCATAACCTTATATTTATATATATTTATATATATTAATAACAATAATATCAAAATACATTTAATCAATTAATTCATAGAAAAAAAAAATCCTACAATATATATTTGTATATTACTATTAACTCTTAAATCCTATATTTCTTCTCCTGGTTCAGTTTTGCCACTGTATTTCTTTTTAAGGGCCTTGTTTTAACCAATGGTTTTAACACTATATCCTAATCCCACCAAAACCACACACACCAACCCACACTACACACACACACACACACACACACACACACACACACACACACACACACACACACTTAGACCTGCGCTGTCCTAGTTATTTGTGTGATATGATGAGTAAAGTTACACAATCTCATTTTTACACCACTTCATTTTAACATAACTCTAAACGCCACTTCAGAATTAAAAATGGTAAAATAAAACGTAAATAAAATTAGAACAAAAACAAGAGTAGCTTGCCTGTAGTGTACTCACCATGCAGCGATGAACATCGGAAATGAAAACATGCTAGAATCGACGTCATGACTCCACGCCACTAACCAATGAGAAGAGATGTTGGCGGGAAGAGACGTGCAGCCCCGCCCCAGGTGCACCCCTGCCCAAATCTGCAGGCTGCAGCCAGGTGCTTCTCAACCCATTAACCGATTTGTAAACCACAAACGAAAAATGAAAAATCAAGCCAAAATCTCATTTTTCGTTTTTTTAACTAAACTAAAAACAGAATAACGAGCTGGTTTTCATTTCTTGTTATTCCATTCCAAACAGGAAATGAAATGATCAAAAAGTACACGGACCCAACACAGGTACACTGTAAAACCCAGAGGCGGCCTTACCTATGTTTCACCCGTTTCAATTGAAACACGTCTCTGATTGGTCGAACTCGAGTCGCGCCGCGGTTACCATGGCGACGTTTACCGTCCCCTGAACAGTGATCTGAAGTAAATAAATACCGGTAGTTTATGTGTTTATACTTTGCTTTTTTTGCCGTAAGGTTAAAACGTTTTTGTTTTTTTAGCAGGAAACGTACATATGCCAGTGGTGCTGAAAAACGAAAGATATCAGACAACAAAAGAAAAGCTTTATCCAGTCTACCAAAAGTTTCTTTGGTCCAGCATCATCCACGGATTAATAAACCGTACCCACAAGTTTCTAATCCGCGCTCTCAGACTTGTAAACCGTGCCTTCAGTTTTTGCAATCTGTACCCACTAGGGATGGGCATAATTAATCGACGATCGATAATCGATCGTTAAGAATTTCGTCGATCACGTTTATTTGTTATCGATTAATCTAATGCAGGTTGCGTTGCGTAGTGTGAGTCTTGAAGCAATGGAATTGATTTTAGCGCGGAGGTACCTGTGCATCCCGGCAACGTCAGTCCCCTCAGAGCGGGTGTTTTCAGCGGCTGACTGGCTGTCACCAGGTTGCGGTCGCATCTGATCCCAGATCATGTCAACATGCTTATCTTTCTCAACAGAAATCAGTGGACTGGTGCAGAAGTTCTATGGGAACTTCATGCGTTTTCTCAGATCGGATAGCTATCTGATTTATCAAAACGATTCCATTTACACCCGGTCATATAAATGTGTTTTTGCAAAACGGATATAAATCCGATCTTGAATTCCCGCGCTACATATTTAAATTGTTGCACGTCCAAAGCAACTGATATGAGCTGCATTTTATTGATCATCAGCGAAAATTTCTAAATCAAAGACTGCAACAATATTGCAGCAACAGCCCTGGTAAGATCATTTCGGTTCTTTACTTTTAATGAAGATGATTGTGTTTTGACGAATGACTTTCACTTTGATTTGCGATAGTTTGCACGTTGGCTTGAATAGATGCTCATCTGTGGTAATGCGTGTTCCAGTAACGCCGTCATATCTGGCTATAACATGACATATAGCCTAGGCCTATAAAACGCTCTCACATGTTTATTTCTTAGCATTTTTGGGATAAGTCAAATTTACATATGTAGTTTCAACAACCAGATGCATTTACTCTTGTCCAGTTTCGTCTGGAATGCGTCTCAGATCTCCTCCTGAAGTGGTTTGAGCGATCGGGTTTAAATCCGCCTCGAATGCGTTTCGGAGGGCATTTACATTTGGTCTTTTCACGATCGGATAGTTATCCGATCACAGAAAACGGATGAAGTGGCCATGGGTCTCTGTTTAAGAACGCCGGCTCGCTGTTCCGCTGTTTTAGAGCACTGCAGGGCATCTTCAAGTCTAACGTTACCGAACGTGCAGTTTCACTGCCACAAGTTGATCTTCTTGTAATAAAGATCTCATCGAGGACAAACAAACTGTATTTTTGTATTTTCATTGCATTTTTAATTTATAAAAAGTTGAAGAAATAATGAATTTCAATATAAAAATATTAATGATTAATCGATAGTCGATCGTTAATTCTCCCGACGATCGACTAAGAAAATTTAATCGAATGCCCATCCCTAGTACCCACAAATTCATAAACCGTGCCCACGCTTTTGCAATCCGTTCCCACGGGTTTGTAAACTGTACGTTACTCACGGATTTGTGGCTCGCCTTCATTTTAGAAGAACACCAGGAGGTACGTAGCCTGACTACGTCAGACTTCCTACCTCCGCTCAATTTCATTTCGCTTCTGCACTCAGTCTGAGAAAGCGTAATAGCTTTCCGTTTTCCTCCGGCCTGAAAACAGACGGCCAATCAACGAACAGAGGGCGGGCTGAGAGCCGTGACGTAGATGCTGATTGTACCGTGGATGCGTAGATTTACTTCACATAATCTGCAAAAGTCGTTCACAGCCATGCTCACTCCGGTATTCTCCGGTATTTACACTCGATGGTTTTGTTTTCGCATCATACATGTGTTTACAGTGGAAGTTAGATGCGGCTGAGCATGCGCATAACACGCGCCATAAAAATAAAGCAATTGCCAATGCCAATGCAACAAAAAAATTGCAAAAACTGAAGGCACGGTTTATAAGTCTGAGAGCGCGGATTAGAAACTCGTGGGCATGATTTGTTAAACCGAGGGAACTGTTTGAGAATTTACGGTTTATAATCTGTACGGTTTATAATCTGAGCGGACGGATTGCAAAACCGTCGCCACGGATTGTTTTCTCCCACAGGTGACTTCCTGAGCTCCGTAATAATTCAAGTAATTATAAAGTCAGCCCAGACAGCTGAAAATATACTGCGCAAATCAATTAAGCAGTGAAGTTGCCCTGCGTGAAAGGGCGAGGCTTATTCCAACGTAAAACGCTGTATAATTGTATATAGTTTTAATCAAATGAGATTGTTTTTTTTTTCTATGTTGAGCTGCCTGTTCATGAAGCTGAAAGTGCACGTAATAAAATAATATACCATTGATGCAAACCAACAGGAATCCTTGCTTTTTCTGCTCTATTATGTTTATGTTTTATGTGGGTAGGGCCCCATATTAATTATTGAAACGGGCCCCCAGATGCTTAAGGCCGCCCCTGGTAAAACCCAACAAGTTAAGATAACTTATTTCATTTGAGGAAACCGATTGCCTCAATTCAATTAAGTTTATAAAAACAATAGTTATGAGTACTCTGAACTTATTTTAATCAAGTTCACTAAAACAATAATATTTCTTAATACACAATTAAACTTTACACTGCATTTCAATACTTTATATAGCTGAAAATTCACTTTATTGAGTAAAAACAGTGAAATGACGAACTTTAAATGAATTCAGAGCACTTGCAGTTACTGTTAGCTCACAATGTCACACACAAAGTCAAATTCAATAAGTTAAGCTAACTTATTACATTTGAGGACACTGATTGCCTTAATTCACTGTAAAATCCAACAAGTTAAGCTAACTCATTTCATTTGAGGAAGCCGATTGCCTCAATTCAATTAAGTTTATAAAAACAATAGTTATGAGTACAATGAACTTATTTCAGTTGAGTTTACTAAAAGTAGATATTCATTGCAGTCAAGAAATTAAGTGATTAATTAAGTGATTATTGAGCATTAGTGATTAACACCTGCTGTTGACGAGCAGAATCAATGAAGGAAAGAGAAACAAAAGAACTACAACTGACTTCCAACCACAGCCTTAGATGAAATCAACTCAAGATAAAAGACGTTTAAATCTCTAAAGATCTCAGCAGGAGGATTAAACCACTACACAAACAGCATTACCAGCTTCACTTATTACCGTACTAAACAGTTTGACTTTTGTCATGCGTCTACAGAAGTTGTTATTGAGAATGAACAGAGGGTTAGATGCTAATGATTTATTGAGTTTCATTTAAAGACACCATGATATAGATTAGTGTTTGCTTTAGTTGGGCTCTTGCCCCTTGACTTTATAACAACAGTTTTTCCTCTGGCTGCTGTAACTGAGTGTTTATAAAACACATTTGTTATGGCACATACGCCAAAAGAAAATATGAGCATGTGGTTGTGTTTAGATGACAAAAATCATCATTAAGTGACTTGATTCTCTGATCTTTACCAGAGCCTAATCTCTGATTAGACAGGTGATGTATTACTTGTATTATTCATTATAATACAACTGATTCTGCTGTAAGGCCCATTGTTGTGACAATCAGATTTTAAAAACCTCTATGGTATCATGCTGACTTACACAGTAATCAAGAAACAGCATATGATCATAAAAATGATTTATGCCGCAATGCATGCTGGGAGCCATGGATAAGTTTTGTATTATGCTAGTACCCAGCATGCATTGCAGCATGAATAATTTTTTAATGGTCACCATAGTTGAGATTCATATGCTGATTCTTGATGTCTGTGTGAGTCTTAGTAATGCATTACTGCATGCAATACCTTTTCTTTGAAACCTTTCGTGCACAACTATTTGTAAGATCCTTCATATTATCTGATGGTCACCATGGCTAGCTCTTATGCTGTAGAATCACAGTTTTGAGTGAAACTAATATATTGCCCTTTTAATCAGAGATCAGACTCTGAATGAAATCAGTGAATCAAGTCACTAAATGATGACCATCAACACCCGATCAGACTTCTTTGCCTTTTGTACCATAACAAATATGTTTTATAAACACTCGATAAGCCTTTTTCACACGCAACCGGAAACTACGTCACGCCGGGTAAACGGATTTCCGCCAGAGGTGAAACTACGGTGTTTTCATAGAAGTGAACATGGAGCGTTATTTCACAACTTCTCTCTCGACACTGCCACGACTCAGATTTGAGGATGTTGACAGAATTGTTGGTAGGCACTCAACAGTTAAAGAAGCAAGGCTGAGCAAGGGCTATAAATTCTTCGTTGAGGATTTTATTCACAATTATCAAGGTAAGTTGATAACTATCTGGCGCTAGCACTTGCAACATTATGAATGCTAATTGCTAACCATTTTTATGTGTTCAGTTTCTAATGTTGTTGATCGCAAGGTGGTAGTGAGAGCTAGGTGTTATCGGTCTATGAGGAAAAATGAGGAGCCCCACACACTTGAGGTTATATGTAATATGCCTGTTGGCTTATATGAGTTAGTTCAGATCGTTCTGATATCAAGTTACTGCGGTTGCAGATTTTTATTTCCCTTTATTTTAGTTTCACCTGTCTTAAGGTTTTCCTTGTTGGTTTTTAGTTATGTCTCTTTCATTGCTTCTGCGGTTGCAGACTACAGCTGTATTTCTTGCTTTTGCTGCTATTTGCAGCTTTCAATTAACAGCACTTAAAGGGATAGTTCACTTCAAAATGAAAATTCTGTCATCATATACTCACCCTAAAGTTGTCTCAAACCTGTATGAATTTCTTTTTTCTGCTGAACACAAAGGAAGATATTTTGAAGAATTTCAGTAACCAAACCGTTTACTGGTCCCATTGACTTCCATAGTATTTTTTCTTTCCTACTATGGAAGTCAATGCGATTCAAGACATAATTGAAATGTGATTATATCAAGACAGGAGCCTTAGTGGGTGTTGACAAATATGGTAACAAATACTATGAGGACAACATAAACTTTTTTGGTATTGATTTACATTTTGAAGTGAACTATCCCTTTAATGTAGCTCACAGCACAAAATTACAATTCATTAGCTAAACTATTTGTCTTCTCAAACAGGTGTCATTGGAGACGGAAGAGATTGTTTGTATTTCTGCCTATATGTGCAGCTGTGCAGCTGGTAAAGGGTTGTGCAACCATCTGACAGCACTTGTGTATCAGACGGCCCACTATGTGTAGCTGAATTTACAGTCTGTCCCACCACCACTGGCCTGCACGAGTGAGCCACAGAGATGGCATCGTCCAAGAACACAGGCATGTATTTTTTTTCTTTTCTGCAATTTGTAAGAACACTATAGTATCAACTCAAACAAACAAGTAGCCTAAGTACATGTTAACATCAAAGCATTATGGACTAATAATGCACAAGAGTGCAGATTAAAGGTGCATTATGCAACTTTTCATGTTAAAAATACCCGTTTTTCTAACCCATACATGCTTAAACTATTGCCTGATGGGCTGAATGAGCCCTTCTCTGATCACTGCGATTGCCTCTATAATCCTGTACAGTAAAATAAATAAGAGGGATTCGGGCCGAATTTGAGACTGGGCGTGACGTCATGCGCGTTCAGTTGCAGTGTTGCAGTTTCATTTGTTGCCAGAGGGGGGCATAGTTCTGCAAAAACTCAGAGACTTGCGCAATGCACCTTTAAGTAACAAAGGTATAAATTAACATCACCCAAGATTAATACAATCTGTTTACTGTTATTACTCATTATTATTTCATATTGACTAAATGCATAATCTAATGTCAATGTATATAACCTTATAAAGTGTTTCCAGAATACTTTAACACTGCATTTGTTTGTTTTATACTAAGGGAGTCCATCCAGAGGCAGTGAGTGAACTTGTTGTCCTGAAGCCAAAGTCAGTTGGGAAGACTGGAATCAAGTCTACCCTATACAGGGCTTACACAGGTAATACACAACACTGTATGTGTACACGTGTACTCAGCTACAACTTAATGTGTTCAATACTAATAGTTTGTATTAATTTCTTTAGGTCCCCTTCCAGATCCTGATGTCTTGGCTTCTGGCACAAAACTGAGTCAGATCCATCCCCGGCCTTTGCTGGCACACATACTAGAGGGCATGTCAAAAATAGAGTTGGTCCCCTCACAGTTTGGTCCTGTACCTTGTGGTAGTCCACTTTCATACCAATGTCCCCCTATAGCTGCAGATGTTCCTGTTGTTAATTTCAATCACTTCATCTGGAGTCTATAAAGGTTACCCATTGTTCTGCTTGTCAGATTGAAGAGGCCACAAGACTACAGTCAAAATGTACTGCTTGGGGAAAAATGCGGCAATCAAGGGTTACTGCAAGCAGGTTCAGGGAGGTTTGTCATGTAGTTGGGGATTCATCTGGTCAGTCATTAGCGGTAAGAATCATCAAGGGCACGAGGCAGACAAGTGCTATGAAACATGGCCTCGAACTTGAGCCAGATATTTTGAGAAAATATTCTGAGACAGCCAGTGTTAGTGTCCTACCATGTGGGTTTATTATCAATCCAGAAGCACCACATCTAGGAGCCAGTCCTGATGGACAAGTGCATGATCCATCTGAAACCTTCCAATTTGGCCTAGTGGAGGTAAAAAGCACATCTGCTGATAACATTGCCCAGGTTCCATTTATAAAACTTCAAAGAGGACAAGCCAAACTCAAAGAGACCCACAAGTACTACTGGCAGGTTCAAGGCCAGCTTGCAGTGACTGGTCTACAGTGGTGTGACTTTGTGACTGACACAAAATCAGATTTCACAATACAGAGGATCTGGCGAGATGATGCCTTCATAGCATCAATGAAAGACAAGCTAGACTTGTACTATTATAGTGTTTACATGGATGTGTATCTTTCAGTGGTATAAATGGACAGTTTCTGTTCATATTATAGTACATGACCTGTGGATTTATTCTTACAATTGTATATATATTTATGTACATAATGGTGAATACATGCTTATATTTTGAATTTGATCTTGTGTAATATATCCAGAGCCGCCTTAACTTAATGTTAGGCCCCGGGGCTGAGAGGTTTTGTAGGCCCCCCATCCCCTCGATTTATAGAGTCTCATTTTAAAAAAGTGTAATATCTAGGAAATCTACATCACAAAATGCATTAGTTTCTTTCGAGACCTACAACAGTGAGTTTTCCCTCTTTGAGTCAGAAAACACCATAATATTGTTATTAACATATCACTGAGCTGATCCCACTTGAGCATAAACACAAGACATTTTATTTAACAACCACACACAGCAACTAAATTTCAACTTTATGCAAATGAGAAGTGATTTTTGCAAGCAATAACCAATAGGAAAGAAGCCTTTCAGTGGAACTCAGCTCCCGTCACCGTCTCGAGTGCAGTGCAGGCAAGACAGAAGAGTTTGAGGGTGATTTCACTGTTTTATATGATTTGACTGTAACTAACCACAAACATGGATATAATAAAATGATGCATGGAAAAGAAACTGTCGACAGTGAAGGGTTACAAATTTAAGAATCTATTTCAAATATGCTTCCGTACATAACATCATGGTAAAGAATCTTGCAATTCTTTTTCTCTCCTTATCACTCAGACTGATGGGATTAGCACACGAATGATTCACTGAGAATCTCACCTTCTGTTCTGCAAATGGCTTTCGGACCCAAATGGCTCTTGGAGCCTAATGCTGATTGAATTAGGATTGGCCAGACCCTCACAGTCTAGGGTGTTACCTTAACCTGTATACTCATTTACATGCTTTGTTTGAATTTGTCTCCACCTTCAAAAGTCCCTCCTCTTAAAATACCTATAAGACACCATGTAAATTTATATACTTTAGATTATGTTGAAAGTACTGCAGCCACGTACAGCGGAGTTCTCAATAAAGAATAACTTCTGTTGAACGCGATCCCAACTGTCTCCTGGTCTCTGCTTTGAAGAAAGAAAAACTTTACAACAACAGTCTCAGTGAGTTTAATTCATACATTTATAGTTCGAGTGTTGTAGTTTTATGATGCAAGTTTAGCACTGCTGCAGTTCATTTTACAGTTTCCCCTGCATTATATTGACTATTAGGGACTATAAAATTTATTATTTGTCAAATTCGGATGACGTTTTAGTAATTTATGACAGTATGAGTGAGTTTAATTTATAGATTGATAGATCGTTAATCTAGTAAATTATTTAATCCACTGAACACTGCTGTGTGGTAATATAAAAACACTCTCCCAACAGCATACTGTTTCTTTTGAGCCTAATTCCTAGTCAAATTAAAATAATATAGTTGTATCACTTGTGATGGTGTTTTGTATAGATGTGGCCAGACGAGCAGTCTACCAATAACATTAGAGCGACAGCACTACCAACACGCGACTTCACAGTATAGAGACTAGCGACATACAGCGACACAATCGCTGGCTGTGAACAGGGCTTATGGGGCCACGTGGGTCACTCAATCAGCAGACATGTAACGTGCGATTAGAGTGATTGACAGAAAACCTGACAAGTTACAAAACAATATGACCTTTTCAGCTCATCATGAACCTGAACATGGGAGGCCCCTGAACTTCAGCCCAGGTAAACCCGTGCATTAATGCGGCCTTGATCAAAGCAAATTTAAAAGTGCTGGCTAATGCTAATCTTAAATTCTCTATGATTATTATTCACGTCGGCACAAATGATGTTCGACTCCGCCAGTCGGAGATCACCAAAATTAATGTTAAAGAGGTGTGTGAACTCGCAACTATGATGTTAGGAACTGTAATTTCCTCTGGACCCCTTCCTGTTCGCAGGAGTGATGAGATACTTAGTAGATTGTCCTCACTCAGTGGCTGGTTCCAATCCAGTCCAACTTTATTTGCTAAGCACTTTAAAACAACCAAAGCTGACCAAAGTGCTGTACAGGAAAATTACGCAAAATTACATGTAAAATAAAACAATAAAAATAAACGACATAAACATGAGTACAAATAATAACCACGCAATAAAAGCAATCAAAATAAGAAATTAAATCAAGTAAATAAATAAAGTCAACATCTCACTAGGTATCAAAGTCCACAGAGAAAAAATTGTTTTAAGACGGGTTTTAAAAACAGGCAGAATAGGCAGCCAGTGAAGTGAGGCTAAAATAGGGGAAATGTGCTCACGTTTACGTGTGCCAGTTAAAAGACGTGCAGCTGCTCCTTGATCTGACTGTCAAACTTAAGCTCAGGGTCCACTTTAACCCCTAGATTTGTGATGCTAGGTTTAATATACTGGGCCAAAGAACCCCGATCTACATTGGGGGTCCCAGTGGTACCTCCAAAAACCATCACTTCTGTCTTTTTATCATTGAAATTTTAAAAGTTCAGCGCCCTCCAGGCCTTTATATCATCGAGACATTTAAGTAGCAGTCTGACAGAGTATTCATTTTTCTTTTTAAGAGGCACATAAATCTGACTGTCGTCTACATAACAGTGAAATGAAATGCCGTCCTTCCTAAGTATGGAACCAAGTGGTAGCAAATAGAGAGAGAAAAGGAGAGGACCAAGAACTGAGCCCTGTGGGACCCCACACAAGAGAGGAGCAGAGGAGGATACAGAGTCACCTAAGCTGACACAGAAAGTTCGATCAGCCAAGTATGACCTGAACCATTCCAGTGCTATGCACTTCAAACGTGAAATCAACATTTCATGGTCCACTGTGTCAAATGCAGCAGTTAAATCTAAAAGCACAAGGATAACACAGTCACCAGAGTCAATAGCTAGAAAGATATCATTAAAAACTCTTAAAAGAGCTGATTCGGTGCTGTGCAGGGTTTTAAAACCGGATTGGAAAACCTCTAGAATATTATGTTCTTCCAGAAAAGCCATTAATTGATTGTGCACAATCTTCTCTAGGATTTTTGAAAGAAAAGGCAGTTTGGAGATTGGCCTGAAATTAGCAAGAACTGCAGGATCTAGAGCAGGTTGTTTAATCAGAGGCTGAACTACTGCATGTTTAAAATTTTCAGGGACCACACCTGAAGTCAGGCTGCTATTTATGACTGCAACAACAGATGGTCCTACAGTGGAGAAAACCTCCTTAAATAGTTGAGGAGAGACAGCATCATTTGGAGAACCTGAGGGCTTCAAATGACCAACAACCTCCTGTAAAAAGGAAAAAGTCACAGGCTCAAAATGATCAAAGACAGCAGAGCAGGGGACAGAGATTGAGGGGTCATAAGCTGAAGGTAACATTTGAGCCCTAATGGAAGTAACCTTATCAATAAAAAAGTTAAGGAAGTTTTCACACACAGCAGGGGATGCCTCCATACAGACAGTCTGCGGGGCATTTAGAAGTGAGTCAATAGTGTTAAGCAAAACACAAGGCTTGTGACAGTTTGACAGGATAATATCCGAGAAATTTTCTTTTAGCATCTTTCACAGTTTTCTGATAATGACGCCAGCAGTCCCTTAACATTTGAAAAGACACCTGCAGTTTGTCCTTCTTCCATTGCGCTCAGCTCTACGGCACTCATGTCTAACAGCACGAGTTGCGTCATTTAGCCAGGGCTCAGATTTAGTTTTAGGCTACCTGGATTTTAATGGAGCCAGTGTCCAAAACAGTTTGGCAGGTGGAGTGAAACCATGGGCTAAGCTCCTCTGTATTGCACACAGACTCAGGAATGAAGGAGTTCTGACTGAAAGCAACCGAGAACTAAACAGCAGTGGAAGGGTTAATAATGCGACAGCGCCGTGCAACAGTGCCGTGCAACAGCGCAAGGTTTAACTGTATGATCGGCAAGAGCAGTCTCAAATATTACAAGCATATGGTCAGAAAAGACTGTGTCACATATCTCTAGATTAAAAACAGGCAGACCATATGATAAAACAAGATCAAGTGTGTGTCCATGTTCTTGTGTGGGTCCAGACACAGATTGCACAAGATTAAAAGAATCAATGAGGTTTGGAAAACCCTTTGCCATGGGCTTATCAGGACAACATACATGAACATTAAAATCCCCAACAATAAGAACACGGTCATATTTAGGCATGATTTCAGCCAGGAAATCAGAAAAGTCATTTAAAAAGTCCTTATTGTACTTGGGAGGCCGATAAACCACAGCACACAACACTGTGTGAGAGCGTCCAAGCTCAAATGAGCTCAGTTCAAAGCTGGTAAAAGAGGATGAGAGCAATAGCTGCTTACATTTATACTGACTCTTATAGACAGTCGCTATACCTCCTCCTCGGCCCGTCATCCACGGGGAGTTAAAGTAGCAGCAATCATGGGGTAAAAATTCAGTAAAAATGCTGGACTCACCAACACTCAGCCATGTCTCAGTCACACAGAGGAAATCCAATTATAGGGACGTGAAGAAATCCTTTAAGACAAAAGTCTTATTTGCTAGTGATCTAGCATTTACCAGGACAATCGTGGCAGGAATTGGCGGGTCCGTGGCGTTGGCTGTCCGGGAAGCCCGACACAGAAGGCCGCAAGTTGCGGTAATTCGCCCCGCGCCAGCTGGGACAGGGAGAGCAGGGGCCGCCGGGCTGGAACACCTCTTCCGGGCCGACGACAGGTATCAGCCAGGCGTTGACAGGGTCAGAAAATCGAAGATCCAGCAGTTTTGGCGATCATTTACCAGTAAAGAGTCAACATCCAGAGCAAGAAGCAAAACAAACAGCATAAACACACACAGCACTGACAGTGACAGACGGCAGGCCACACATACTGGTGCCATCTTCATCTTAGACTTGGTTGTCTAAGTGGTGTCCGCAAAATAATATAGAATTCATAGACAATTGGAAATGTTTTTGGGGCAGACCTGACCTGTTGAAAAGTGATGGTATTCATCCCTCCTGGGATGGTGCTGCTCTTCTCTCTAGTAATATGACACATTGTCTTAGAGCTCAAATATGACAATCTGGGGCTCAGGTCAGGAAGCAGACAGACTGGCTAAACCGACCGTCTGCTACTATGAATATTAGATCCCTTACTTCAAAAGCACTTATTGTTAATGATATGTTTACAGACTATAATCTAGATGTGCTGTGTTTGACAGAAACCTGGCTAAAACCAAACGATTACATTACTTTAAATGAGACCACCCCGCAAGATTACTCTTATAAACATGAACCTCGTCTGAAAGGCAAAGAGGGAGGTGTTGCTGTAATTTATAGTAATATTTTTAGAATTACTAAAGAATTACTAGAATTACTAGTTTCAAATATAATTATTTTGAAGTGTTGGTGCTTAATATAGCAATATATAGTGTAAATTATAAATCAAGTTTGAGATTTGTGCTGGATACTGTATACAGGCCACCAGGGCACCAGACTTATCAAATAATTTGCTGACTTTCTATCAGAGTTAATACTGGCTGCAGATAAAGTCCTAATTGTTGGTTATTTTAATATACATGTAGATAACGAAAAAGATGCATTGGGACTGTCATTTTAAGACATTCTTAACTCTATTGGAGTTAGACAACGTGTCAGGACCTACTCATTGTCGTAATCATACCCTAGATCTAATATTATCACACGGAATCAATGTTGATGCCGTTGAAATTCTGCAGCAGAGCGATGACATCTCAGATCATTATCTAGTCTTGTGTAAACTTCATTTAGCCAAGGCTGTAAAGCCGACTCCGTGTTACAAATATGTTAGACCTATCACTTCTGCCACTAAAGATTGCTTTATTAATAAACTTCCTGATCAGTTTCATCATCTCAGCATCCCAGATAGCTTAGAAGACCTCGATATTGCGACAGAAAGCTGGAAGAAAACGAGAAAACAAAACTAGAGGTATTTCGCATTTCATGGAAAGAGAGCTCGATTGCATACAGAGAGGCCTTAAATGCTGTTAGATCTGCTTATTTTTCAACCTTATTAGAAGAAAATAAACAAAACCCTATCTATTTATTTGAAACAGTGGCTAAACTAACGAAAAATAAAGCTTCAAGCCCAGAACTTTCCAAGCAGCACAGCAGTAATGACTTTATTAACTTCGTCACTTATAAGATTGATAATATCAGGGAGAAAATTATAACTATGCAACCGTCTACTACAGTATCGCATCAGGCAGTGCACTGTAGTGTTCTTAAGGAAAAATTTGATTCATTCATTGCTATAGAAGAGGAAGAATTCGTTAAACTTGTTAAATCATCTAAATCGACAACATGTATGTTAGACCCTATACCGACTAAGCTACTGAAAGAGATGCTTCCAGAGGTCATAGGTCCTCTTCTTAATATCATTAATTCATCTTTGTCATTAGGATACGTTCAAAAAACTTTTAAGCTGGCTATAATTAAACCGCTTGTTAAAAAAATGCAACTTGATCATACAGAATTAGTCAATTACAGGCCGATCTCGAATCTACCTTTTCTGTCAAAGATACTAGAAAAGGCAGTATCTTCACAACTATGTTCCTTTTTAGAAAGAAATTATATCTGCGAGGATTTTCAGTCAGGATTTAGATCGTACCATAGTACTGAAACAGCTCTCATCAGAGTCACAAATGATTTGCTCTTATCATCCGATCGTGGTTGTATCTCTCTATTAGTGTTACTCAGTCTTAGTGCTGCATTTGATACTATTGACCACAACATTCTTTTAAATAGACTCAAAAATTATGTTGGCATTAATGGAATTGCATTAACATGGTTTAAATCATTATTATCTGACCATTATCAGTTTATAGCAGTAAATGAAGAGATGTCTCATCCATCACAAGTTCAGTATGGCGTACCACAAGGCTCAGTACTAGGACCGTTGCTTTTCACTCTGTACATGCTACCCTTGGGAGATATCATTAGGAAGCATGGAATTAGTTTTCACTGTCATGCTGATGATACTCAGCTCTATATTTATTCATGCCCTGACGAAACTTACCAATTCACAAAATTAACGGAATGCACAGGTGATATAAAAAATTGGATGACTAGTAATTCCCTACTACTTAATTTTGAAAAAACAGAGATTCTAATTATTGGACAAAAAACTTCTTCACGTAATAATCTAGAATACTGTCTAACACTTGATGGCTGCTCTGTCAAGTCTTCGTCGTCGGTTAGGAACCTGGGTGTGCTCTTTGATACCAATCTTTCATTTGAAAGTCACGTGTCTAGTATCTGTAAAACCGCATTTTTCCATCTTAAAAATATATCTAAATTACGTCATATGCTCTCATTGACAAATGCGGAACAATTAGTCCATGCGTTCATGACATCAAGGCTAGATTATTGTAATGCTATTATGGGTGGTTGCACGCTTAATAAACAAATTACAGCTGGTCCAAAAACGCAGCAGCTAGAGTTCTTACCAGAACCAGGAAGTATGACCATATTAGCCCAGTTCTGTCAACACTGCACTGGCTCCCTATTAAACATCGTATACATTTATAAATATTGCTGATTACTTACAAAGCACTAAATGGTTTAGCTCTGCAGTACTTGAGAGAGCACTTAACGCATGGTATATAAATGGTCCTTTACGTCTATTGCGATCTCAAAATTCCGGCCAGTTGATAATACCTAGAATATCAAAATCGACAGTCTTTGGAACAGTCTTCCTAACATTGTCCGGGAAGCAGACACACTCTGTCAGTTCAAAGCTAGACTAAAAACACATCTCTTTGACCTAGCATACACATAACACATTATAGACTTTTATAATTCAATGTTAGGCTGCATAGATTAGGTCAGCCGGAACCGGGAACACTTCCCATAAATCCTGATGTACTCGTTACATCATAAGAAGAATGGCATCTACGCTAATATTAGTCTCTTTGTTTATCCCGAGGTTTACCGGAGTCCGCCGGATCCAGGCCGTATCCAGATCCAGATCTCTGTATTGCACACAGACTCAGGAATGAAGGAGTTCTGACTGAAAGCAACCGAGAACTAAACAGCAGTGGAAGGGTTAATAATGCGACAGCGCCGTGCAACAGTGCCGTGCAACAGCGCAAGGTTTAACTGTATGATCGGCAAGAGCAGTCTCAAATATTACAAGCATATGGTCAGAAAAGACTGTGTCACATATCTCTAGATTAAAAACAGGCAGACCATATGATAAAACAAGATCAAGTGTGTGTCCATGTTCTTGTGTGGGTCCAGACACAGATTGCACAAGATTAAAAGAATCAATGAGGTTTGGAAAACCCTTTGCCATTGGCTTATCAGGACAACATACATGAACATTAAAATCCCCAACAATAAGAACACGGTCATATTTAGGCATGATTTCAGCCAGGAAATCAGAAAAGTCATTTAAAAAGTCCTTATTGTACTTGGGAGGCCGATAAACCACAGCACACAACACTGTGTGAGAGCGTCCAAGCTCAAATGAGCTCAGTTCAAAGCTGGTAAAAGAGGATGAGAGCAATAGCTGCTTACATTTATACTGACTCTTATAGACAGTCGCTATACCTCCTCCTCGGCCCGTCATCCACGGGGAGTTAAAGTAGCAGCAATCATGGGGTAAAAATTCAGTAAAAATGCTGGACTCACCAACACTCAGCCATGTCTCAGTCACACAGAGGAAATCCAATTATAGGGACGTGAAGAAATCCTTTAAGACAAAAGTCTTATTTGCTAGTGATCTAGCATTTACCAGGACAATCGTGGCAGGAATTGGCGGGTCCGTGGCGTTGGCTGTCCGGGAAGCCCGACACAGAAGGCCGCAAGTTGCGGTAATTCGCCCCGCGCCAGCTGGGACAGGGAGAGCAGGGGCCGCCGGGCTGGAACACCTCTTCCGGGCCGACGACAGGTATCAGCCAGGCGTTGACAGGGTCAGAAAATCGAAGATCCAGCAGTTTTGGCGATCATTTACCAGTAAAGAGTCAACATCCAGAGCAAGAAGCAAAACAAACAGCATAAACACACACAGCACTGACAGTGACAGACGGCAGGCCACACATACTGGTGCCATCTTCATCTTAGACTTGGTTGTCTAAGTGGTGTCCGCAAAATAATATAGAATTCATAGACAATTGGAAATGTTTTTGGGGCAGACCTGACCTGTTGAAAAGTGATGGTATTCATCCCTCCTGGGATGGTGCTGCTCTTCTCTCTAGTAATATGACACATTGTCTTAGAGCTCAAATATGACAATCTGGGGCTCAGGTCAGGAAGCAGACAGACTGGCTAAACCGACCGTCTGCTACTATGAATATTAGATCCCTTACTTCAAAAGCACTTATTGTTAATGATATGTTTACAGACTATAATCTAGATGTGCTGTGTTTGACAGAAACCTGGCTAAAACCAAACGATTACATTACTTTAAATGAGACCACCCCGCAAGATTACTCTTATAAACATGAACCTCGTCTGAAAGGCAAAGAGGGAGGTGTTGCTGTAATTTATAGTAATATTTTTAGAATTACTAAAGAATTACTAGAATTACTAGTTTCAAATATAATTATTTTGAAGTGTTGGTGCTTAATATAGCAATATATAGTGTAAATTATAAATCAAGTTTGAGATTTGTGCTGGATACTGTATACAGGCCACCAGGGCACCAGACTTATCAAATAATTTGCTGACTTTCTATCAGAGTTAATACTGGCTGCAGATAAAGTCCTAATTGTTGGTTATTTTAATATACATGTAGATAACGAAAAAGATGCATTGGGACTGTCATTTTAAGACATTCTTAACTCTATTGGAGTTAGACAACGTGTCAGGACCTACTCATTGTCGTAATCATACCCTAGATCTAATATTATCACACGGAATCAATGTTGATGCCGTTGAAATTCTGCAGCAGAGCGATGACATCTCAGATCATTATCTAGTCTTGTGTAAACTTCATTTAGCCAAGGCTGTAAAGCCGACTCCGTGTTACAAATATGTTAGACCTATCACTTCTGCCACTAAAGATTGCTTTATTAATAAACTTCCTGATCAGTTTCATCATCTCAGCATCCCAGATAGCTTAGAAGACCTCGATATTGCGACAGAAAGCTGGAAGAAAACGAGAAAACAAAACTAGAGGTATTTCGCATTTCATGGAAAGAGAGCTCGATTGCATACAGAGAGGCCTTAAATGCTGTTAGATCTGCTTATTTTTCAACCTTATTAGAAGAAAATAAACAAAACCCTATCTATTTATTTGAAACAGTGGCTAAACTAACGAAAAATAAAGCTTCAAGCCCAGAACTTTCCAAGCAGCACAGCAGTAATGACTTTATTAACTTCGTCACTTATAAGATTGATAATATCAGGGAGAAAATTATAACTATGCAACCGTCTACTACAGTATCGCATCAGGCAGTGCACTGTAGTGTTCTTAAGGAAAAATTTGATTCATTCATTGCTATAGAAGAGGAAGAATTCGTTAAACTTGTTAAATCATCTAAATCGACAACATGTATGTTAGACCCTATACCGACTAAGCTACTGAAAGAGATGCTTCCAGAGGTCATAGGTCCTCTTCTTAATATCATTAATTCATCTTTGTCATTAGGATACGTTCAAAAAACTTTTAAGCTGGCTATAATTAAACCGCTTGTTAAAAAAATGCAACTTGATCATACAGAATTAGTCAATTACAGGCCGATCTCGAATCTACCTTTTCTGTCAAAGATACTAGAAAAGGCAGTATCTTCACAACTATGTTCCTTTTTAGAAAGAAATTATATCTGCGAGGATTTTCAGTCAGGATTTAGATCGTACCATAGTACTGAAACAGCTCTCATCAGAGTCACAAATGATTTGCTCTTATCATCCGATCGTGGTTGTATCTCTCTATTAGTGTTACTCAGTCTTAGTGCTGCATTTGATACTATTGACCACAACATTCTTTTAAATAGACTCAAAAATTATGTTGGCATTAATGGAATTGCATTAACATGGTTTAAATCATTATTATCTGACCATTATCAGTTTATAGCAGTAAATGAAGAGATGTCTCATCCATCACAAGTTCAGTATGGCGTACCACAAGGCTCAGTACTAGGACCGTTGCTTTTCACTCTGTACATGCTACCCTTGGGAGATATCATTAGGAAGCATGGAATTAGTTTTCACTGTTATGCTGATGATACTCAGCTCTATATTTATTCATGCCCTGACGAAACTTACCAATTCACAAAATTAACGGAATGCACAGGTGATATAAAAAATTGGATGACTAGTAATTCCCTACTACTTAATTTTGAAAAAACAGAGATTCTAATTATTGGACAAAAAACTTCTTCACGTAATAATCTAGAATACTGTCTAACACTTGATGGCTGCTCTGTCAAGTCTTCGTCGTCGGTTAGGAACCTGGGTGTGCTCTTTGATACCAATCTTTCATTTGAAAGTCACGTGTCTAGTATCTGTAAAACCGCATTTTTCCATCTTAAAAATATATCTAAATTACGTCATATGCTCTCATTGACAAATGCGGAACAATTAGTCCATGCGTTCATGACATCAAGGCTAGATTATTGTAATGCTATTATGGGTGGTTGCACGCTTAATAAACAAATTACAGCTGGTCCAAAAACGCAGCAGCTAGAGTTCTTACCAGAACCAGGAAGTATGACCATATTAGCCCAGTTCTGTCAACACTGCACTGGCTCCCTATTAAACATCGTATACATTTATAAATATTGCTGATTACTTACAAAGCACTAAATGGTTTAGCTCTGCAGTACTTGAGAGAGCACTTAACGCATGGTATATAAATGGTCCTTTACGTCTATTGCGATCTTAAAATTCCGGCCATTTGACAATACCTAGAATATCAAAATCGACAGTCTTTGGAACAGTCTTCCTAACATTGTCCGGGAAGCAGACACACTCTGTCAGTTCAAAGCTAGACTAAAAACACATCTCTTTGACCTAGCATACACATAACACATTATAGACTTTTATAATTCAATGTTAGGCTGCATAGATTAGGTCAGCCGGAACCGGGAACACTTCCCATAAATCCTGATGTACTCGTTACATCATAAGAAGAATGGCATCTACGCTAATATTAGTCTCTTTGTTTATCCCGAGGTTTACCGGAGTCCGCCGGATCCAGGCCGTATCCAGATCCAGATCTCTGTATTGCACACAGACTCAGGAATGAAGGAGTTCTGACTGAAAGCAACCGAGAACTAAACAGCAGTGGAAGGGTTAATAATGCGACAGCGCCGTGCAACAGTGCCGTGCAACAGCGCAAGGTTTAACTGTATGATCGGCAAGAGCAGTCTCAAATATTACAAGCATATGGTCAGAAAAGACTGTGTCACATATCTCTAGATTAAAAACAGGCAGACCATATGATAAAACAAGATCAAGTGTGTGTCCATGTTCTTGTGTGGGTCCAGACACAGATTGCACAAGATTAAAAGAATCAATGAGGTTTGGAAAACCCTTTGCCATTGGCTTATCAGGACAACATACATGAACATTAAAATCCCCAACAATAAGAACACGGTCATATTTAGGCATGATTTCAGCCAGGAAATCAGAAAAGTCATTTAAAAAGTCCTTATTGTACTTGGGAGGCCGATAAACCACAGCACACAACACTGTGTGAGAGCGTCCAAGCTCAAATGAGCTCAGTTCAAAGCTGGTAAAAGAGGATGAGAGCAATAGCTGCTTACATTTATACTGACTCTTATAGACAGTCGCTATACCTCCTCCTCGGCCCGTCATCCACGGGGAGTTAAAGTAGCAGCAATCATGGGGTAAAAATTCAGTAAAAATGCTGGACTCACCAACACTCAGCCATGTCTCAGTCACACAGAGGAAATCCAATTATAGGGACGTGAAGAAATCCTTTAAGACAAAAGTCTTATTTGCTAGTGATCTAGCATTTACCAGGACAATCGTGGCAGGAATTGGCGGGTCCGTGGCGTTGGCTGTCCGGGAAGCCCGACACAGAAGGCCGCAAGTTGCGGTAATTCGCCCCGCGCCAGCTGGGACAGGGAGAGCAGGGGCCGCCGGGCTGGAACACCTCTTCCGGGCCGACGACAGGTATCAGCCAGGCGTTGACAGGGTCAGAAAATCGAAGATCCAGCAGTTTTGGCGATCATTTACCAGTAAAGAGTCAACATCCAGAGCAAGAAGCAAAACAAACAGCATAAACACACACAGCACTGACAGTGACAGACGGCAGGCCACACATACTGGTGCCATCTTCATCTTAGACTTGGTTGTCTAAGTGGTGTCCGCAAAATAATATAGAATTCATAGACAATTGGAAATGTTTTTGGGGCAGACCTGACCTGTTGAAAAGTGATGGTATTCATCCCTCCTGGGATGGTGCTGCTCTTCTCTCTAGTAATATGACACATTGTCTTAGAGCTCAAATATGACAATCTGGGGCTCAGGTCAGGAAGCAGACAGACTGGCTAAACCGACCGTCTGCTACTATGAATATTAGATCCCTTACTTCAAAAGCACTTATTGTTAATGATATGTTTACAGACTATAATCTAGATGTGCTGTGTTTGACAGAAACCTGGCTAAAACCAAACGATTACATTACTTTAAATGAGACCACCCCGCAAGATTACTCTTATAAACATGAACCTCGTCTGAAAGGCAAAGAGGGAGGTGTTGCTGTAATTTATAGTAATATTTTTAGAATTACTAAAGAATTACTAGAATTACTAGTTTCAAATATAATTATTTTGAAGTGTTGGTGCTTAATATAGCAATATATAGTGTAAATTATAAATCAAGTTTGAGATTTGTGCTGGATACTGTATACAGGCCACCAGGGCACCAGACTTATCAAATAATTTGCTGACTTTCTATCAGAGTTAATACTGGCTGCAGATAAAGTCCTAATTGTTGGTTATTTTAATATACATGTAGATAACGAAAAAGATGCATTGGGACTGTCATTTTAAGACATTCTTAACTCTATTGGAGTTAGACAACGTGTCAGGACCTACTCATTGTCGTAATCATACCCTAGATCTAATATTATCACACGGAATCAATGTTGATGCCGTTGAAATTCTGCAGCAGAGCGATGACATCTCAGATCATTATCTAGTCTTGTGTAAACTTCATTTAGCCAAGGCTGTAAAGCCGACTCCGTGTTACAAATATGTTAGACCTATCACTTCTGCCACTAAAGATTGCTTTATTAATAAACTTCCTGATCAGTTTCATCATCTCAGCATCCCAGATAGCTTAGAAGACCTCGATATTGCGACAGAAAGCTGGAAGAAAACGAGAAAACAAAACTAGAGGTATTTCGCATTTCATGGAAAGAGAGCTCGATTGCATACAGAGAGGCCTTAAATGCTGTTAGATCTGCTTATTTTTCAACCTTATTAGAAGAAAATAAACAAAACCCTATCTATTTATTTGAAACAGTGGCTAAACTAACGAAAAATAAAGCTTCAAGCCCAGAACTTTCCAAGCAGCACAGCAGTAATGACTTTATTAACTTCGTCACTTATAAGATTGATAATATCAGGGAGAAAATTATAACTATGCAACCGTCTACTACAGTATCGCATCAGGCAGTGCACTGTAGTGTTCTTAAGGAAAAATTTGATTCATTCATTGCTATAGAAGAGGAAGAATTCGTTAAACTTGTTAAATCATCTAAATCGACAACATGTATGTTAGACCCTATACCGACTAAGCTACTGAAAGAGATGCTTCCAGAGGTCATAGGTCCTCTTCTTAATATCATTAATTCATCTTTGTCATTAGGATACGTTCAAAAAACTTTTAAGCTGGCTATAATTAAACCGCTTGTTAAAAAAATGCAACTTGATCATACAGAATTAGTCAATTACAGGCCGATCTCGAATCTACCTTTTCTGTCAAAGATACTAGAAAAGGCAGTATCTTCACAACTATGTTCCTTTTTAGAAAGAAATTATATCTGCGAGGATTTTCAGTCAGGATTTAGATCGTACCATAGTACTGAAACAGCTCTCATCAGAGTCACAAATGATTTGCTCTTATCATCCGATCGTGGTTGTATCTCTCTATTAGTGTTACTCAGTCTTAGTGCTGCATTTGATACTATTGACCACAACATTCTTTTAAATAGACTCAAAAATTATGTTGGCATTAATGGAATTGCATTAACATGGTTTAAATCATTATTATCTGACCATTATCAGTTTATAGCAGTAAATGAAGAGATGTCTCATCCATCACAAGTTCAGTATGGCGTACCACAAGGCTCAGTACTAGGACCGTTGCTTTTCACTCTGTACATGCTACCCTTGGGAGATATCATTAGGAAGCATGGAATTAGTTTTCACTGTTATGCTGATGATACTCAGCTCTATATTTATTCATGCCCTGACGAAACTTACCAATTCACAAAATTAACGGAATGCACAGGTGATATAAAAAATTGGATGACTAGTAATTCCCTACTACTTAATTTTGAAAAAACAGAGATTCTAATTATTGGACAAAAAACTTCTTCACGTAATAATCTAGAATACTGTCTAACACTTGATGGCTGCTCTGTCAAGTCTTCGTCGTCGGTTAGGAACCTGGGTGTGCTCTTTGATACCAATCTTTCATTTGAAAGTCACGTGTCTAGTATCTGTAAAACCGCATTTTTCCATCTTAAAAATATATCTAAATTACGTCATATGCTCTCATTGACAAATGCGGAACAATTAGTCCATGCGTTCATGACATCAAGGCTAGATTATTGTAATGCTATTATGGGTGGTTGCACGCTTAATAAACAAATTACAGCTGGTCCAAAAACGCAGCAGCTAGAGTTCTTACCAGAACCAGGAAGTATGACCATATTAGCCCAGTTCTGTCAACACTGCACTGGCTCCCTATTAAACATCGTATACATTTATAAATATTGCTGATTACTTACAAAGCACTAAATGGTTTAGCTCTGCAGTACTTGAGAGAGCACTTAACGCATGGTATATAAATGGTCCTTTACGTCTATTGCGATCTCAAAATTCCGGCCAGTTGATAATACCTAGAATATCAAAATCGACAGTCTTTGGAACAGTCTTCCTAACATTGTCCGGGAAGCAGACACACTCTGTCAGTTCAAAGCTAGACTAAAAACACATCTCTTTGACCTAGCATACACATAACACATTATAGACTTTTATAATTCAATGTTAGGCTGCATAGATTAGGTCAGCCGGAACCGGGAACACTTCCCATAAATCCTGATGTACTCGTTACATCATAAGAAGAATGGCATCTACGCTAATATTAGTCTCTTTGTTTATCCCGAGGTTTACCGGAGTCCGCCGGATCCAGGCCGTATCCAGATCCAGATCTCTGTATTGCACACAGACTCAGGAATGAAGGAGTTCTGACTGAAAGCAACCGAGAACTAAACAGCAGTGGAAGGGTTAATAATGCGACAGCGCCGTGCAACAGTGCCGTGCAACAGCGCAAGGTTTAACTGTATGATCGGCAAGAGCAGTCTCAAATATTACAAGCATATGGTCAGAAAAGACTGTGTCACATATCTCTAGATTAAAAACAGGCAGACCATATGATAAAACAAGATCAAGTGTGTGTCCATGTTCTTGTGTGGGTCCAGACACAGATTGCACAAGATTAAAAGAATCAATGAGGTTTGGAAAACCCTTTGCCATTGGCTTATCAGGACAACATACATGAACATTAAAATCCCCAACAATAAGAACACGGTCATATTTAGGCATGATTTCAGCCAGGAAATCAGAAAAGTCATTTAAAAAGTCCTTATTGTACTTGGGAGGCCGATAAACCACAGCACACAACACTGTGTGAGAGCGTCCAAGCTCAAATGAGCTCAGTTCAAAGCTGGTAAAAGAGGATGAGAGCAATAGCTGCTTACATTTATACTGACTCTTATAGACAGTCGCTATACCTCCTCCTCGGCCCGTCATCCACGGGGAGTTAAAGTAGCAGCAATCATGGGGTAAAAATTCAGTAAAAATGCTGGACTCACCAACACTCAGCCATGTCTCAGTCACACAGAGGAAATCCAATTATAGGGATGTGAAGAAATCCTTTAAGACAAAAGTCTTATTTGCTAGTGATCTAGCATTTACCAGGACAATCGTGGCAGGAATTGGCGGGTCCGTGGCGTTGGCTGTCCGGGAAGCCCGACACAGAAGGCCGCAAGTTGCGGTAATTCGCCCCGCGCCAGCTGGGACAGGGAGAGCAGGGGCCGCCGGGCTGGAACACCTCTTCCGGGCCGACGACAGGTATCAGCCAGGCGTTGACAGGGTCAGAAAATCGAAGATCCAGCAGTTTTGGCGATCATTTACCAGTAAAGAGTCAACATCCAGAGCAAGAAGCAAAACAAACAGCATAAACACACACAGCACTGACAGTGACAGACGGCAGGCCACACATACTGGTGCCATCTTCATCTTAGACTTGGTTGTCTAAGTGGTGTCCGCAAAATAATATAGAATTCATAGACAATTGGAAATGTTTTTGGGGCAGACCTGACCTGTTGAAAAGTGATGGTATTCATCCCTCCTGGGATGGTGCTGCTCTTCTCTCTAGTAATATGACACATTGTCTTAGAGCTCAAATATGACAATCTGGGGCTCAGGTCAGGAAGCAGACAGACTGGCTAAACCGACCGTCTGCTACTATGAATATTAGATCCCTTACTTCAAAAGCACTTATTGTTAATGATATGTTTACAGACTATAATCTAGATGTGCTGTGTTTGACAGAAACCTGGCTAAAACCAAACGATTACATTACTTTAAATGAGACCACCCCGCAAGATTACTCTTATAAACATGAACCTCGTCTGAAAGGCAAAGAGGGAGGTGTTGCTGTAATTTATAGTAATATTTTTAGAATTACTAAAGAATTACTAGAATTACTAGTTTCAAATATAATTATTTTGAAGTGTTGGTGCTTAATATAGCAATATATAGTGTAAATTATAAATCAAGTTTGAGATTTGTGCTGGATACTGTATACAGGCCACCAGGGCACCAGACTTATCAAATAATTTGCTGACTTTCTATCAGAGTTAATACTGGCTGCAGATAAAGTCCTAATTGTTGGTTATTTTAATATACATGTAGATAACGAAAAAGATGCATTGGGACTGTCATTTTAAGACATTCTTAACTCTATTGGAGTTAGACAACGTGTCAGGACCTACTCATTGTCGTAATCATACCCTAGATCTAATATTATCACACGGAATCAATGTTGATGCCGTTGAAATTCTGCAGCAGAGCGATGACATCTCAGATCATTATCTAGTCTTGTGTAAACTTCATTTAGCCAAGGCTGTAAAGCCGACTCCGTGTTACAAATATGTTAGACCTATCACTTCTGCCACTAAAGATTGCTTTATTAATAAACTTCCTGATCAGTTTCATCATCTCAGCATCCCAGATAGCTTAGAAGACCTCGATATTGCGACAGAAAGCTGGAAGAAAACGAGAAAACAAAACTAGAGGTATTTCGCATTTCATGGAAAGAGAGCTCGATTGCATACAGAGAGGCCTTAAATGCTGTTAGATCTGCTTATTTTTCAACCTTATTAGAAGAAAATAAACAAAACCCTATCTATTTATTTGAAACAGTGGCTAAACTAACGAAAAATAAAGCTTCAAGCCCAGAACTTTCCAAGCAGCACAGCAGTAATGACTTTATTAACTTCGTCACTTATAAGATTGATAATATCAGGGAGAAAATTATAACTATGCAACCGTCTACTACAGTATCGCATCAGGCAGTGCACTGTAGTGTTCTTAAGGAAAAATTTGATTCATTCATTGCTATAGAAGAGGAAGAATTCGTTAAACTTGTTAAATCATCTAAATCGACAACATGTATGTTAGACCCTATACCGACTAAGCTACTGAAAGAGATGCTTCCAGAGGTCATAGGTCCTCTTCTTAATATCATTAATTCATCTTTGTCATTAGGATACGTTCAAAAAACTTTTAAGCTGGCTATAATTAAACCGCTTGTTAAAAAAATGCAACTTGATCATACAGAATTAGTCAATTACAGGCCGATCTCGAATCTACCTTTTCTGTCAAAGATACTAGAAAAGGCAGTATCTTCACAACTATGTTCCTTTTTAGAAAGAAATTATATCTGCGAGGATTTTCAGTCAGGATTTAGATCGTACCATAGTACTGAAACAGCTCTCATCAGAGTCACAAATGATTTGCTCTTATCATCCGATCGTGGTTGTATCTCTCTATTAGTGTTACTCAGTCTTAGTGCTGCATTTGATACTATTGACCACAACATTCTTTTAAATAGACTCAAAAATTATGTTGGCATTAATGGAATTGCATTAACATGGTTTAAATCATTATTATCTGACCATTATCAGTTTATAGCAGTAAATGAAGAGATGTCTCATCCATCACAAGTTCAGTATGGCGTACCACAAGGCTCAGTACTAGGACCGTTGCTTTTCACTCTGTACATGCTACCCTTGGGAGATATCATTAGGAAGCATGGAATTAGTTTTCACTGTTATGCTGATGATACTCAGCTCTATATTTATTCATGCCCTGACGAAACTTACCAATTCACAAAATTAACGGAATGCACAGGTGATATAAAAAATTGGATGACTAGTAATTCCCTACTACTTAATTTTGAAAAAACAGAGATTCTAATTATTGGACAAAAAACTTCTTCACGTAATAATCTAGAATACTGTCTAACACTTGATGGCTGCTCTGTCAAGTCTTCGTCGTCGGTTAGGAACCTGGGTGTGCTCTTTGATACCAATCTTTCATTTGAAAGTCACGTGTCTAGTATCTGTAAAACCGCATTTTTCCATCTTAAAAATATATCTAAATTACGTCATATGCTCTCATTGACAAATGCGGAACAATTAGTCCATGTGTTCATGACATCAAGGCTAGATTATTGTAATGCTATTATGGGTGGTTGCACGCTTAATAAACAAATTACAGCTGGTCCAAAAACGCAGCAGCTAGAGTTCTTACCAGAACCAGGAAGTATGACCATATTAGCCCAGTTCTGTCAACACTGCACTGGCTCCCTATTAAACATCGTATACATTTATAAATATTGCTGATTACTTACAAAGCACTAAATGGTTTAGCTCTGCAGTACTTGAGAGAGCACTTAACGCATGGTATATAAATGGTCCTTTACGTCTATTGCGATCTCAAAATTCCGGCCAGTTGATAATACCTAGAATATCAAAATCGACAGTCTTTGGAACAGTCTTCCTAACATTGTCCGGGAAGCAGACACACTCTGTCAGTTCAAAGCTAGACTAAAAACACATCTCTTTGACCTAGCATACACATAACACATTATAGACTTTTATAATTCAATGTTAGGCTGCATAGATTAGGTCAGCCGGAACCGGGAACACTTCCCATAAATCCTGATGTACTCGTTACATCATAAGAAGAATGGCATCTACGCTAATATTAGTCTCTTTGTTTATCCCGAGGTTTACCGGAGTCCGCCGGATCCAGGCCGTATCCAGATCTGATGAAGGACCTGCGTCTGGACGCGACAACAGCGCAGTCCTGAAATGTCAACTAGGCTCTTCCCTGTGAAGGCCTCCCTCCCCTCCCTTTACCTATCTACAGATAAAGCATTGTCGGGATAATTCCGGTTTGTGTGGCTACATGGAAGCGATAAAAATTCTGTATTATTAATTTTAAGGCCAGACAAGTAGTATGTTTTGTAATTACTGTCCTTTACTACATCCATCACAGTAAAACTAAGGTTACTGAGGTTTAAAGCATGGTAAGTTTTTTGGTTACTGTCGTTTTACCACACCTATCACGGTGAGTGTGGTAAGTGTTGTTTTTACTGTGCTTCTACTACAAATACAACTTTGGAACTAATTGTACTACTTTAAAAGATGGCGCCGTTGTGTGTGGCTTGCCGCTTATCTCTGTTGAATTTATCACTGATTTTCCTGTTTTTACTGCTTGTCTCTCGAAATGTGTCATCCCTGCTGGTGTATGACCGCCTGACTTTCTTAAGTTTATGTAAAACTTCGGAGAAAGTGCCGATCTATGGATCAAACAATCAGTCAGATACACCGCCGCCTTTCCTGTCTTCAATACCGGCTTTTCTACAGCGTCAGCCCTGCTTGCTACCCCACAGGAATCGCCGCAGGAGACGCGGAAGGCGAAGCGGAGTACGTGTCAGGCTCAGAACGTACCTGGCAACATCTTTCACCTGCGATCTGGCTCGTCCTGATGGCAGTTTCTCCGCCGGGTCCGTCGGCTGCAATCTGCGACAATATCCAGTGCACAGCTACAGGTGGCTTCGGGCGATTGTGCCGGACGCTGCGACCGAGTTCACATCTCTCCGTTGCTGGAACAGGAAGCGCTCCAAGCGAGGATGCGTACAGGGGAATCTACGCTCGCTTAGTCGCGCGCCCCAACAACAATCTATAAGTCGCTCAATTCACATGGCGCTGATCAATATTAGATCACTTACAAATAAGACGTTTATATTGAATGACTTTTTTACGACGAATGCTCTGGACTTTCTGTTGTTGACGGAAACCTGGCTGAAACCAGGTGATGACAGCGCATTCTCGGAGCTCCTCCCCCCTAGCTGTTCTTTCCTCAACTCCCCGCGAGTGTCAGGTCGAGGTGGTGGGCTGGCCACAATCTTCAAAGATGAGTACAGTTGCAGGTTATTACCTGCACTCTGCTATAACAGTTTTGAACTTCAGCTGTTTGTGGCTGTACTGGATTCTCCTGTGTTGTGTGCAGTTATTTATCGCCCACCAAAACTGAATAAGAATTTTATTTGCGATTTTTCTGAGTTTTTAGCTGATGTTGTTCCTAAGTACGATAAGCTCCTTGTGTGTGGGGACTTCAATATTCATGTATGTTGTCCCTCAAACTCACTCGCTATTGATTTTAAAACACTGCTGAACTCTTTTGGCCTAACCCAATGGGTGGAAGGGTCGACACATCATCACGGCCACACATTGGACCTCATAATCTCATATGGGCTTACAGTTTCACTTGAAGATATATCAGAAACTGGTATCTCAGATCACTTCCCCATTAGGTTTGAGATCAGTGTCTCTCCACCTGCTAACAACCGCATCTCATCAGTTGCTAGGCGCCGTTGCATCACCTCCTCTTCACCTGGAGAGTTTGCGTCTGCATTCGTGAGCTCACAGTTTTATGCAATGAATGGACTAGTCTCCTCCTCTTCCCCAGATGATGTTCTTTCAGTTTTCCATTCAACAAGTACTGAAATCCTAGATGCTATTGCCCCTGTTCGGAACAAATCCATTAAACCTAAGGTCGATCCCTGGTTAAATGACACCACAAGGGCCCTTAGGCAACAATGTAGACAAGCTGAACGAAGGTGGAAGAAAGACAATTTACATGTCTCTCTGGGTTTATTAAGGGACAGTGTTGCCGCATATCAGAAGGCTGTGAAGGTGGCAAAAATGCAACATCTCTCTTCGATCATTGCTAATAGTTGCAATGAACCTAGAGTGTTATTTAATACTATAAACTCTGTTGTAAATCCATGCACCGCTGATCCGACTGAGGTTTCTATTACTACATGTGAGAAATTTCTTTGTTATTTTACTGACAAAGTAGCATCTGTAAGGCAAAACTGCGGGGCTAATTTTGACGTGCTTGTATCTGGTGTCCCTGGGCGTTCTGCAATGCTGGAGGAATTTAAACCAGTTTCTCTGACGCAGCTCTCTGATATAGTACAACATTTGAAGCCAACCTTTTGTCCTTCAGACATTGTCCCAGCCAGGATAGTGAAGGACGTTTTTAATAGCACCATTGGGCCAAGTCTACTCACTATTTTTAATTTGTGTCTTAGTGTAGGTTCTGTCCCGGCTGCATTTAAACATGCTGTGGTCAGGCCCCTACTTAAGAAGCCAAATCTTGACCCTACAGTGTTGTCCAATTTTAGACCTGTCTCTCATCTGCCGTTTCTGTCAAAAGTTTTGGAAAAAGTTGTTTCTTTACAGTTACAAGCCTTTTTGCAACAGAACTCTGTGCTTGAAAAGTTTCAGTCCGGTTTCAGATCACGCCATAGTACCGAGTCTGCTTTACTGAGAGTACATAATGATATCGCCCTGTCTGTAGATGCCGGTAATCCAGCTGTTTTGGTGCTTTTAGACCTCACAGCGGCGTTTGATACGGTGGACCACACAGTTCTCCTCTCTCGCCTTGATGACTGTGTAGGCATTCGAGGTTCAGCACTTAAATGGTTTAGCTCCTATCTGGCAAATAGGAGTTTCTCTGTTATGATAGGTGACTGCTCTTCGTCAGCTGCTCCACTCTCTTGTGGGGTACCCCAGGGTTCAATTCTGGGACCAATCCTGTTTTCCTTATATATGCTTCCATTAGGGGCAATTATAGGAAAGCACAACCTGTCTTTTCACTGTTATGCAGATGATCTGCAAATTTATTTCCCTATGCAATCGAAAGATAATATGGGGTTAGACTCCCTTCTGGACTGTATTAAGGATATCAAGCTGTGGCTGTCACAAAACTTTCTTAGCTTAAACGAAGCTAAAACGGAGTGCATAATTTTTAGTAACTCCCCTAATGGTCCATCGGTTAGTTTAGGAACCATGGCATCATTCCTGAAGCCAGCTGTTAAAAACTTGGGGGTTACTTTCGATTGTAACTTATATTTTGACAAACAAATCACAAATGTTGTAAAAATGAGCTTCTTCCAGCTTCGTCTTCTGGCTAAAGTTAAGCCTTTTCTTAACAGGCATGATCTAGAAAAGGCAATTCATGCTTTTATTAGTTCGAGGCTGGACTATTGTAATGCTCTCTATGTTGGTTTGAAGCAAACCTCCATAGCTCGTCTTCAACTTGTGCAAAATGCGGCTGCTAGGTTTTTAACAAACACATCTAGGCGGGCACATATCACGCCCGTCCTTTTTACTCTTCATTGGCTTCCTGTGCGTTTTAGAATAGAGTTTAAGATTTTACTGTTTGTTTTTAAAGCCTTAAATGGCCTGGCACCTGAGTATTTAGCTGAGATTTTAACCGTGCGTGACCATGGCAGAGTGTTGCGGTCTTCTAATCAATGGGTTCTAGAAGTGCCAAGGTCACGATATAAACGGTGGGGTGATCAGGCGTTTGGAGTTGCTGCACCAAGACTCTGGAACAAATTACCGCCGGACATTCGTATAATTACAGAGGAAACTACCTTTAGGTCTAAACTTAAAACATACTTGTTTAGAATGGCATTCAATACCCAGTAGTGGTGTGACATTTTGTTGTCGGAGCTGATTTTTAATTATTCTAAGTTGTTTTGTGTTGTTTTTATCCCTTGATGTAAAGCACTTTGGATACCTGTAGGTTGTTGTATAGTGCTATATAAATAAATGTTGATTGATTGATTGATTGATTTAAATCTGATATGAATATGATTAACTGATTGAAGGTCTAGGGCTATAGCACATCACGTGACACAGACAATAGAGACAGAGTGTAGGCCACGCCCACACCGGGGGGGGGGGCAATCCAACCGTCTCCATTGACTTTGCATTGCGAGAGGCTGCCTCCTTGTCATTTATGACTTACAACAAAAAAAAAAACAATGTCTAAAAGCTGCTATGTGACAAGGTGTACAGCAAACAAGCTAAATAACCCAGAAATAATTTTTATAAGCTGTCGACCCCAAAAAACGGTTGTTTCAGGACATAAAAGTGGATCAATTGAGACAGAGCGCAACTAGTTCTCGAACTACTCTAAGAACTCCGCCCACTGGAACGCGACATGATATTGTAAAAAAAAACAAAAAAAAAAACATTCATAATTTTAACCATGTCGATTGCTTGCAAGCAACTGTAGCTTGGCACATGCAAACGTAACAATTACTGTAACTAAGGCACTTAGTAATAATTAATGAAAATATTAATATGGGTAATTATATACCCTATTATATTATTAAAGTATATGTTATTCTTAGTAACGTAACCCTACTACTGTAGCTAAAGCACTCGCAAACATAACCGTTACTGCATAGCTTTCTGCTTTATCCACATTGTAAGCAAAATGAGCAAAATCTGCGCAGAACCGATCACCGGTGATCAGCGCGAGATGCATGCTGGTTAGAAATGTGTCCGAATCAAGGGGGTAATGTTTCAGAAAAAACTGAAGCTTCCCCGGGGGCCGCCATTGATTAGCAGACCCTCACCTGCTGTTAGCATTCCATTGACTCCCATTCATTTTGGCGTCACTTTGACAGTGAATAACTTAACATCTGAGGCGTTTAAAGACTAGCCTGACTACGTCAGACTTCGTACTTCCGCTCAATTTCAGTTCGCTTCTGTACTCAGTCAGAGATAGCGACCTTTCTCCCCGTTTTCCTCCGGCCTCAAAACAGCCGGCCAATCAATGAACAGAGGGCGGGCTGAGAGCCCTACTGACAGTAGACGCTGATGCGTAGATTTACTTCACATAATCTGCAAAAGTCGTTCACAGCCATGTTCACTCCAGTATTTCACTCGATGGTTTTGTTTTCGCATCATACATGTGTTTACAGTGGAAGTTAGATGCGGCTGAGCCTGCGCATAACACACGTCATAACCAAACGTTATGTGATTGGCTTACGGGTAACCAATGATTTTAAACTTCAGACAAGCGCCCCCCCGCGAGAAAGAAAACGCTTTTCAATTATGCCCTTCCAGACTCTGTCTACGAAGCAAAGCGAAGTAGCAGAGTTTGGTATTACCAGGCTATTTAAAGACTCCATTTGTCCATTATTTATTTCTAAAGAAACACGAAAATGTATAAAAGGCTCCATTACCTTGTATCTTACGTTATGGCCCTGTAGAAGCAGTTTTTGTAAAAATAGGCTAACGATTGCGTCATAACCACGCTACTATCTGTCGCACAGTAGAGAAATTACCGTATGGACAGGAGGAGAAGCTCGCGAGCAATCGGGGGGACGTGGAGGCAAAATGACCAAATAATTAATCAGAATACTTAGCAAAAGTTTCTCCTGCTCCTAGCTCATGGACAGCTCCTACTCACGCTCTCCGTCTCTGCAAGTTTCGGAAGGGAATGATTCAGATTTCTCTTGGCACAGCTACTAGAAGACAGACAGGTTGCTTACGTCATATGTACGTCGTCAAGCTCAGTTTGAGTCTGCGCAGTATGGTCAGCCATCAGGAAGTGAGTGCTTCTAAATAGGCTTGTTTGAGATGAGCAAAATCTGCGCAGAACCGATCACCGGTGATCACAGCGAGATGCATGCTGGTTAGAAGTGTGTCCTAGAGCGGTCCTCCTTGCTCTGATGTCATGCTGACGCATGTCAAAAAACTCTTGCGAGCACAAGGCGGACGTGTCGAATTCTGCAGTCGAGCGCAGTTGCTCTCCACCGACTGCCTGATCAAAAGCATGATGGGAAACGACTTGCTGATGACACAGCTTAATGCTCATTGGTTTAAACAACCGTGATGTATTGTTCTCTTTTAAACTGTTTGATTTTAAAACTCTCATCTCATGTTTTTATGTGTATAAATGATGTGTTAGTATTCCCAAACTCTCTGACAGTGTCCAGATAATCAATATGCACTTGCTTAGCATTTCTTCCATTGGGTTATTATGGAATCAAACTAATCAAGAATTCTAGACTTTGACAGGTTCTTCTTATTTGCTTTCATGTTACTATAGACAACTATGCCTAGGGTCTTGAAGTTCTATCACACCATATGTAACTCTTTAGGTATTTACAACGCCACTGGTCACTATATGCTAAAAGTGTGAAAATTAATCGTAAGAAGAAGTTTATATTAGTTCAAGTTTGCTCTGTGTGGATGTATTGTTCTGTTCCAGTGATGTTCTGTGACTAAATCTGAAGGGAAAAGATATCACCTATGGGGTCAATGCCTGTTCCCCAATGGTATCTGCTGAAGCTTTTGCAAGAGGCATATATAACCCTCGGGTCCCAGCAAGTTTTCACCAAGGTGGTAAGGCCCAGCGATCCATTTCGCCCCTTTGCATAACTTGTTTATTCGTGTAGCCTGCCTTCCAGATAATCAATATGCACTTGCTTAGCAGTTTTTCCATTGGGTTATTATGGAATCAAACTAATCAAGAGTTCTAGACTTTGACAGGTTCTTCTTATTTGCTTTCATGTTACTATAGACAACTTTGCCTAGGGTCTTGAAGTTCTATCACACCACATGTAGTCACTTACATGTATGCTTACTTGGCATATGTAATTCTTTAGGTATTTACAACACCATTGTTCACTATATTATAAAAGTAAGAAAATTGCTCTCTGTGTATGTATTGTTCTGTTCCAGTCATGTTCTCTGACTAAATCTGAAGGGAAAAGATATCAACTATGGGGTCAAAGCCTGTTCCCCAATGGTATCTGCTGAAGCTGTTGCAAGAGGCATATATAACCCTCGGGTCACAGCAAGTTTTCACCAAGGTGGTAAGGCCCAGCGATCCATTTCACCCCTTTGCTTACCTTGTTTATTCGTGTAGCCAGCCGTCCAGATAATCAATATGCACTTGCTTAGCATTTCTTCCATTGGGTTATTATGGAATCAAACTAATCAAGAGTTCTAGACTTTGACAGGTTCTTCTTATTTGCTTTCATGTTACTATAGACAACTATGCCTAGGGTCTTGAAGTTCTATCACACCACATGTAGTCACTTACATGTATGCTTACTTGGCATATGTAACTCTTTAGGTATTTACAACACCACTGGTCACTACATGATAAAAGTGTGAAAATTAATCGTAAGAAGAAGTTTGTATTAGTTCAAGTTTGCTCAGTGTGGATGTATTGTTCTTTTCCAGTGATGTTCTGTGATTAAATCTGAAGGGAAAATATACCACCTATGGGGTCAAAGCCTGTTCCCCAGTGTTACCTGCTGAAGCTTTTGCAAGAGGCATATATACCCCTCGGGTCCCAACAAGTTTTCACCAAGGTGGTAGGACCCAGCGATCCAATTCGCCCCTTTGCATGCCTTGTTTATTCGTGTAGCCAGCCCTCCAGATAATCAATATGCACTTGCTTAGCAGTTTTTCCATTGGGTTATTATGGAATCAAACGAATCAAGAGTTCTAGACTTTGACAGGTTCTTCTTATTTGCTTTAATGTTACTATAGACAACTATGCCTAGGGTCTTGAAGTTCTATCACACCAAATGTAGTCACTTACATGTATGCTTACTCTTTAGGTGTTTACAACATCACCGGTCACTACAAGATAAAAGTGTGAAAATTAATCGTAAGAAGAAGTTTATATTAGTTCAAGTTTGCTCTGTGTGGATGTATTGTTCTGTTCCAGTCATGTTCTCTGACTAAATCTGAAGGGAAAATATATCACCTATGGGGTCAAAGCCTGTTCCCCAATGGTATCTGCTGAAGCTTTTGCAAGAGGCCTATATAACCCTCGGCTCCCAGCAAGTTTTCACCAAGGTGGTAGGACCCAGCGATCCATTTCACCCCTTTGCATACCTTGTTTATTCGTGTAGACTGCCTTCCAGATAATCAATATGCACTTGCTTAGCATTTCTTCCATTGGGTTATTATGGAATCAAACTAATCAAGAATTCTAGACTTTGACAGGTTCTTCTTATTTGCTTTCATGTTACTATAGACAACTATGCCTAGGGTCTTGAAGTTCTATCACACCACATGTAGTCACTTACATGTATGCTTACTTGGCATATGTAACTCTTTAGGTATTTACAACACCACCGGTCACTACATGATAAAAGTGTGAAAATTAATCGTAAGAAGAAGTTTATATTAGTTCAGGTTTGCTCTGTGTGGATGTATTGTTCTGTTCCAGTGATGTTGTGTGACTAAATCTGAAGGGAAAAGATATCACCTATGGGGTCAAAGCCTGTTCCCCAATGGTATCTGCTGAAGCTTTTGCAAGAGGCATATATACCCCTCGGGTCCCAGCAAGTTTTCACCAAGGTGGTAGGGCCCAGCGATCCATTTCGTGCCTTTGCATAACTTGTTTATTCGTTTAGCCTGCCTTCCAGATAATCAATATGCACTTGCTTAGCAGTTTTTCCATTGGGTTATTATGGAATCAAACTAATCAAGAGTTCTAGACTTTGACAGGTTCTTCTTATTTGCTTTCATGTTACTATAGACAACTATGCCTAGGGTCTTGAAGTTCTATCACACCAAATGTAGTCACTTACATGTATGCTTACTCTTTAGGTGTTTACAACATCACCGGTCACTACAAGATAAAAGTGTGAAATTAATCGTAAGAAGAAGTTTATATTAGTTCAAGTTTGCTCTGTGTGGATGTATTGTTCTGTTCCAGTGATGTTGTGTGACTAAATCTGAAGGGAAAATATATCACCTATGGGGTCAAAGCCTGTTCCCCAATGGTATCTGCTCAAGCTTTTGCAAGAGGCATATATACGCCTCGGGTCCCAGCAAGTTTTCACCAAGGTGATAGGACCCAGCGATCCATTTTGCCCCTTTGCATAACTTGTTTATTCGTGTAGCCTGCCTTCCAGATAATCAATATGCACTTGCTTAGCAGTTTTTCCATTGGGTTATTATGGAATCAAACTAATCAAGAGTTCTAGACTTTGACAGGTTCTTCTTATTTGCTTTCATGTTACTATAGACAACTTTGCCTAGGGTCTTGAAGTTCTATCACACCACATGTAGTCACTTACATGTATGCTTACTTGGCATATGTAATTCTTTAGGTATTTACAACACCATTGTTCACTATATGATAAAAGTAAGAAAATTAATCGTAAGAAGAAGTTTATATTAGTTCAAGTTTGCTCTCTGTGTATGTATTGTTCTGTTCCAGTCATGTTCTCTGACTAAATCTGAAGGGAAAAGATATCAACTATGGGGTCAAAGCCTGTTCCCCAATGGTATCTGCTGAAGCTGTTGCAAGAGGCATATATAACCCTCGGGTCACAGCAAGTTTTCACCAAGGTGGTAAGGCCCAGCGATCCATTTCGCCCCTTTGCTTACCTTGTTTATTCGTGTAGCCAGCCGTCCAGATAATCAATATGCACTTGCTTAGCATTTCTTCCATTGGGTTATTATGGAATCAAACTAATCAAGAATTCTAGACTTTGACAGGTTCTTCTTATTTGCTTTCATGTTACTATAGACAACTATGCCTAGGGTCTTGAAGTTCTATCACACCACATGTAGTCACTTACATGTATGCTTACTTGGCATATGTAACTCTTTAGGTATTTACAACGCCACTGGTCACTATATGCTAAAAGTGTGAAAATTAATCGTAAGAAGAAGTTTATATTAGTTCAAGTTTGCTCTGTGTGGATGTATTGTTCTGTTCCAGTGATGTTCTGTGACTAAATCTGAAGGGAAAAGATATCACCTATGGGGTCAAAGCCATTTCCCCAATGGTATCTGCTGAAGCTTTTGCAAGAGGCATATATACCCCTCGGGTCCCAGCAAGTTTTCACCAAGGTGGTAGGACCCAGCGATCCATTTTGCCCCTTTGCATACCTTGTTTATTCGTGAAGCCTGCCTTCCAGATAATCAATATGCACTTGCTTAGCAGTTTTTCCATTGGGTTATTATGGAATCAAACTAATCAAGAGTTCTAGACTTTGACAGGTTCTTCTTATTTGCTTTCATGTTACTATAGACAACTATGCCTAGGGTCTTGAAGTTCTATCACACCACATGTAGTCACTTACATGTATGCTTACTTGGCATATGTAATTCTTTAGGTATTTACAACACCACCGGTCACTAAATGATAAAATTGTGAAAATTAATCGTAAGAAAAAGTTTACATTAGTTCAAGTTTGCTCTGTGTGGATTTATTGTTCTGTTCCAGTGATGTTCTGTGACTAAATCTGAAGGGAAAAGATATCACCTATGGGGTCAAAGCCATTTCCCCAATGGTATCTGCTGAAGCTTTTGCAAGAGGCATATATACCCCTCGGGTCCCAGCAAGTTTTCACCAAGGTGGTAGGACCCAGCGATCCATTTTGCCCCTTTGCATACCTTGTTTATTCGTGAAGCCTGCTTTCCAGATAATCAATATGCACTTGCTTAGCAGTTTTTCCATTGGGTTATTATGGAATCAAACTAATCAAGAGTTCTAGACTTTGACAGGTTCTTCTTATTTGCTTTCATGTTACTATAGACAACTATGCCTAGGGTCTTGAAGTTCTATCACACCACATGTAGTCACTTACATGTATGCTTACTTGGCATATGTAATTCTTTAGGTATTTACAACACCACCGGTCACTACATGATAAAATTGTGAAAATTAATCGTAAGAAAAAGTTTATATTAGTTCAAGTTTGCTCTGTGTGGATGTATTGTTCTGTTCCAGTGATGTTGTGTGACTAAATCTGAAGGGAAAAGATATCACCTATGGGGTCAAAGCCTGTTCCCCAATGGTAACTGCTCAAGCTTTTGCAAGAGGCATATATACCCCTCGGGTCCCAGCAAGTTTTCACCAAGGTGGTAGGACCCAGCGATCTATTTTGCCCCTTTGCATAACTTGTTTATTCGTGTAGCCTGCCTTCCAGATAATCAATATGCACTTGCTTAGCAGTTTTTCCATTGGGTTATTATGGAATCAAACTAATCAAGAGTTCTAGACTTTGACAGGTTCTTCTTATTTGCTTTCATGTTACTATAGACAACTATGCCTAGGGTCTTGAAGTTCTATCACACCACATGTAGTCACGTACATGTATGCTTACTTGACATATGTAATTCTTTAGGTATTTACAACACCATTGTTCACTATATGATAAAAGTGAGAAAATTAATCGTAAGAAGAAGTTTATATTAGTTCAAGTTTGCTCTCTGTGTATGTATTGTTCTGTTCCAGTCATGTTCTGTGACTAAATCTGAAGGGAAAAGATATCACCTATGGGGTCAAAGCCTGTTCCCCAGTGGTATCTGCTGAAGCTTTTGCAAGAGACATATATACCCCTCGGGTCCCAGCAAGTTTTCACCAAGGTGGTAGGGCCCAGCGATCCATTTCGTGACTTTGCATAACTTGTTTATTCGTGTAGCCTGCCTTCCAGATAATCAATATGCACTTGCTTAGCAGTTTTTCCATTGGGTTATTATGGAATCAAACTAATCAAGAGTTCTAGACTTTGACAGGTTCTTCTTATTTGCTTTCATGTTACTATAGACAACTATGCCTAGGGTCTTGAAGTTCTATCACACCACATGTAGTCATTTACATGTATGCTTACTTGGCATATGTAACTCTTTAGGTATTTACAACACCACTGGTCACTACATGATAAAAGTGTGAAAATTAATCGTAAGAAGAAGTTTATATTAGTTCAAGTTTGCTCAGTGTGGATGTATTGTTCTTTTCCAGTGATGTTCTGTGATTGAATCTGAAGGGAAAAGATATCACCTATGGGGTCAAAGCCTGTTCCCCAGTGTTACCTGCTGAAGCTTTTGCAAGAGGCATATATACCCCTCGGGTCCCAACAAGTTTTCACCAAGGTGGTAGGACCCAGCGATCCAATTCGCCCCTTTGCATGCCTTGTTTATTCGTGTAGCCAGCCCTCCAGATAATCAATATGCACTTGCTTAGCAGTTTTTCCATTGGGTTATTATGGAATCAAACGAATCAAGAGTTCTAGACTTTGACAGGTTCTTCTTATTTGCTTTAATGTTACTATAGACAACTATGCCTAGGGTCTTGAAGTTCTATCACACCAAATGTAGTCACTTACATGTATGCTTACTCTTTAGGTGTTTACAACATCACCGGTCACTACAAGATAAAAGTGTGAAATTAATCGTAAGAAGAAGTTTATATTAGTTCAAGTTTGCTCTGTGTGGATGTATTGTTCTGTTCCAGTGATGTTGTGTGACTAAATCTGAAGGGAAAATATATCACCTATGGGGTCAAAGCCTGTTCCCCAATGGTATCTGCTCAAGCTTTTGCAAGAGGCATATATACGCCTCGGGTCCCAGCAAGTTATCACCAAGGTGATAGGACCCAGCGATCCATTTTGCCCCTTTGCATAACTTGTTTATTCGTGTAGCCTGCCTTCCAGATAATCAATATGCACTTGCTTAGCAGTTTTTCCATTGGGTTATTATGGAATCAAACTAATCAAGAGTTCTAGACTTTGACAGGTTCTTCTTATTTGCTTTCATGTTACTATAGACAACTTTGCCTAGGGTCTTGAAGTTCTATCACACCACATGTAGTCACTTACATGTATGCTTACTTGGCATATGTAATTCTTTAGGTATTTACAACACCATTGTTCACTATATGATAAAAGTAAGAAAATTAATCGTAAGAAGAAGTTTATATTAGTTCAAGTTTGCTCTCTGTGTATGTATTGTTCTGTTCCAGTCATGTTCTCTGACTAAATCTGAAGGGAAAAGATATCAACTATGGGGTCAAAGCCTGTTCCCCAATGGTATCTGCTGAAGCTGTTGCAAGAGGCATATATAACCCTCGGGTCACAGCAAGTTTTCACCAAGGTGGTAAGGCCCAGCGATCCATTTCGCCCCTTTGCTTACCTTGTTTATTCGTGTAGCCAGCCGTCCAGATAATCAATATGCACTTGCTTAGCATTTCTTCCATTGGGTTATTATGGAATCAAACTAATCAAGAATTCTAGACTTTGACAGGTTCTTCTTATTTGCTTTCATGTTACTATAGACAACTATGCCTAGGGTCTTGAAGTTCTATCACACCACATGTAGTCACTTACATGTATGCTTACTTGGCATATGTAACTCTTTAGGTATTTACAACACCACCGGTCACTACATGATAAAAGTGTGAAAATTAATCGTAAGAAGAAGTTTATATTAGTTCAGGTTTGCTCTGTGTGGATGTATTGTTCTGTTCCAGTGATGTTCTGTGACTAAATCTGAAGGGAAAATATATCACCTATGGGGTCAAAGCCTGTTCCCCAATGGTATCTGCTGAAGCTTTTGCAAGAGGCATATATACCCCTCGGGTCCCAGCAAGTTTTCACCAAGGTGGTAGGGCCCAGCGATCCATTTCGTGCCATTGCATAACTTGTTTATTCGTGTAGCCTGCCTTCCAGATAATCAATATGCACTTGCTTAGCAGTTTTTCATTGGGTTATTATGGAATCAAACTAATCAAGAGTTCTAGACTTTGACAGGTTCTTCTTATTTGCTTTCATGTTACTATAGACAACTATGCCTAGGGTCTTGAAGTTCTATCACACCAAATGTAGTCACTTACATGTATGCTTACTCTTTAGGTGTTTACAACATCACCGGTCACTACAAGATAAAAGTGTGAAATTAATCGTAAGAAGAAGTTTATATTAGTTCAAGTTTGCTCTGTGTGGATGTATTGTTCTGTTCCAGTGATGTTGTGTGACTAAATCTGAAGGGAAAATATATCACCTATGGGGTCAAAGCCTGTTCCCCAATGGTATCTGCTCAAGCTTTTGCAAGAGGCATATATACGCCTCGGGTCCCAGCAAGTTTTCACCAAGGTGATAGGACCCAGCGATCCATTTTGCCCCTTTGCATAACTTGTTTATCCGTGTAGCCTGCCTTCCAGATAATCAATACGCACTTGCTTAGCAGTTTTTCCATTGGGTTATTATGGAATCAAACTAATCAAGAGTTCTAGACTTTGACAGGTTCTTCTTATTTGCTTTCATGTTACTATAGACAACTTTGCCTAGGGTCTTGAAGTTCTATCACACCACATGTAGTCACTTACATGTATGCTTACTTGGCATATGTAATTCTTTAGGTATTTACAACACCATTGTTCACTATATGATAAAAGTAAGAAAATTAATCGTAAGAAGAAGTTTATATTAGTTCAAGTTTGCTCTCTGTGTATGTATTGTTCTGTTCCAGTCATGTTCTCTGACTAAATCTGAAGGGAAAAGATATCAACTATGGGGTCAAAGCCTGTTCCCCAATGGTATCTGCTGAAGCTGTTGCAAGAGACATATATTACCCTCGGGTCACAGCAAGTTTTCACCAAGGTGGTAAGGCCCAGCGATCCATTTCGCCCCTTTGCTTACCTTGTTTATTCGTGTAGCCAGCCGTCCAGATAATCAATATGCACTTGCTTAGCATTTCTTCCATTGGGTTATTATGGAATCAAACTAATCAAGAATTCTAGACTTTGACAGGTTCTTCTTATTTGCTTTCATGTTACTATAGACAACTATGCCTAGGGTCTTGAAGTTCTATCACACCACATGTAGTCACTTACATGTATGCTTACTTGGCATATGTAACTCTTTAGGTATTTACAACGCCACTGGTCACTATATGCTAAAAGTGTGAAAATTAATCGTAAGAAGAAGTTTATATTAGTTCAAGTTTGCTCTGTGTGGATGTATTGTTCTGTTCCAGTGATGTTCTGTGACTAAATCTGAAGGGAAAAGATATCACCTATGGGGTCAAAGCCATTTCCCCAATGGTATCTGCTGAAGCTTTTGCAAGAGGCATATATACCCCTCGGGTCCCAGCAAGTTTTCACCAAGGTGGTAGGACCCAGCGATCCATTTTGCCCCTTTGCATACCTTGTTTATTCGTGAAGCCTGCCTTCCAGATAATCAATATGCACTTGCTTAGCAGTTTTTCCATTGGGTTATTATGGAATCAAACTAATCAAGAGTTCTAGACTTTGACAGGTTCTTCTTATTTGCTTTCATGTTACTATAGACAACTATGCCTAGGGTCTTGAAGTTCTATCACACCACATGTAGTCACTTACATGTATGCTTACTTGGCATATGTAATTCTTTAGGTATTTACAACACCACCGGTCACTAAATGATAAAATTGTGAAAATTAATCGTAAGAAAAAGTTTACATTAGTTCAAGTTTGCTCTGTGTGGATTTATTGTTCTGTTCCAGTGATGTTCTGTGACTAAATCTGAAGGGAAAAGATATCACCTATGGGGTCAAAGCCATTTCCCCAATGGTATCTGCTGAAGCTTTTGCAAGAGGCATATATACCCCTCGGGTCCCAGCAAGTTTTCACCAAGGTGGTAGGACCCAGCGATCCATTTTGCCCCTTTGCATACCTTGTTTATTCGTGAAGCCTGCCTTCCAGATAATCAATATGCACTTGCTTAGCAGTTTTTCCATTGGGTTATTATGGAATCAAACTAATCAAGAGTTCTAGACTTTGACAGGTTCTTCTTATTTGCTTTCATGTTACTATAGACAACTATGCCTAGGGTCTTGAAGTTCTATCACACCACATGTAGTCACTTACATGTATGCTTACTTGGCATATGTAATTCTTTAGGTATTTACAACACCACCGGTCACTACATGATAAAATTGTGAAAATTAATCGTAAGAAAAAGTTTATATTAGTTTAAGTTTGCTCTGTGTGGATGTATTGTTCTGTTCCAGTGATGTTGTGTGACTAAATCTGAAGGGAAAAGATATCACCTATGGGGTCAAAGCCTGTTCCCCAATGGTAACTGCTCAAGCTTTTGCAAGAGGCATATATACCCCTCGGGTCCCAGCAAGTTTTCACCAAGGTGGTAGGACCCAGCGATCTATTTTGCCCCTTTGCATAACTTGTTTATTCGTGTAGCCTGCCTTCCAGATAATCAATATGCACTTGCTTAGCAGTTTTTCCATTGGGTTATTATGGAATCAAACTAATCAAGAGTTCTAGACTTTGACAGGTTCTTCTTATTTGCTTTCATGTTACTATAGACAACTATGCCTAGGGTCTTGAAGTTCTATCACACCACATGTAGTCACGTACATGTATGCTTACTTGACATATGTAATTCTTTAGGTATTTACAACACCATTGTTCACTATATGATAAAAGTGAGAAAATTAATCGTAAGAAGAAGTTTATATTAGTTCAAGTTTGCTCTCTGTGTATGTATTGTTCTGTTCCAGTCATGTTCTGTGACTAAATCTGAAGGGAAAAGATATCACCTATGGGGTCAAAGCCTGTTCCCCAGTGGTATCTGCTGAAGCTTTTGCAAGAGACATATATACCCCTCGGGTCCCAGCAAGTTTTCACCAAGGTGGTAGGGCCCAGCGATCCATTTCGTGACTTTGCATAACTTGTTTATTCGTGTAGCCTGCCTTCCAGATAATCAATATGCACTTGCTTAGCAGTTTTTCCATTGGGTTATTATGGAATCAAACTAATCAAGAGTTCTAGACTTTGACAGGTTCTTCTTATTTGCTTTCATGTTACTATAGACAACTATGCCTAGGGTCTTGAAGTTCTATCACACCACATGTAGTCACTTACATGTATGCTTACTTGGCATATGTAACTCTTTAGGTATTTACAACGCCACTGGTCACTATATGCTAAAAGTGTGAAAATTAATCGTAAGAAGAAGTTTATATTAGTTCAAGTTTGCTCTGTGTGGATGTATTGTTCTGTTCCAGTGATGTTCTGTGACTAAATCTGAAGGGAAAAGATATCACCTATGGGGTCAAAGCCATTTCCCCAATGGTATCTGCTGAAGCTTTTGCAAGAGGCATATATACCCCTCGGGTCCCAGCAAGTTTTCACCAAGGTGGTAGGACCCAGCGATCCATTTTGCCCCTTTGCATACCTTGTTTATTCGTGAAGCCTGCCTTCCAGATAATCAATATGCACTTGCTTAGCAGTTTTTCCATTGGGTTATTATGGAATCAAACTAATCAAGAGTTCTAGACTTTGACAGGTTCTTCTTATTTGCTTTCATGTTACTATAGACAACTATGCCTAGGGTCTTGTAGTTCTATCACACCACATGTAGTCACTTACATGTATGCTTACTTGGCATATGTAATTCTTTAGGTATTTACAACACCACCGGTCACTACATGATAAAATTGTGAAAATTGATCGTAAGAAAAAGGTTATATTAGTTCAAGTTTGCTCTGTGTGGATGTATTGTTCTGTTCCAGTGATGTTGTGTGACTAAATCTGAAGGGAAAAGATATCACCTATGGGGTCAAAGCCTGTTCCCCAGTGGTATCTGCTGAAGCTTTTGCAAGAGACATATATACCCCTCGGGTCCCAGCAAGTTTTCACCAAGGTGGTAGGGCCCAGCGATCCATTTCGTGACTTTGCATAACTTGTTTATTCGTGTAGCCTGCCTTCCAGATAATCAATATGCACTTGCTTAGCAGTTTTTCCATTGGGTTATTATGGAATCAAACTAATCAAGAGTTCTAGACTTTGACAGGTTTTTCTTATTTGCTTTCATGTTACTATAGACAACTATGCCTAGGGTCTTGAAGTTCTATCACACCACATGTAGTCACTTACATGTATGCTTACTCTTTAGGTGTTTACAACATCACCGGTCAGGGCTGGACTGGTAATCTGGCATACCGGGCAAATGCCCGGTGGGCCGACGTGCTTTTTGGGCCGATAAATCTCATACTTTTTTTTTTCTTTTAACGGCCCATAAAACTTGTACATCGGCGGCCCATTCGTTTTGTTTTGTTTAAATTGATGGTGCTGGGTTAGTGCCGGTGTAATGCATTGGTCAAAAAAAAGTAAGCGTTAGTTTTTATTCCCACTGACAGACCGGCTTATGAAACCCGTAGATCAGCGGCCCATTGGTTGTTTTCCTGATTGATTTCTTGACACTGGGCTGGCCCAATCACACCTCCCCCTTTGGGCTTTGAGTGAGCGTGCAGTGTCAAGTGTGTATCTGTCAAAATAGTCTGAGAGATGGAGAAGAAACGCAAGGAATGTACAGGAATGTAAAAAAGACGCGTTTTTATCCATGTTTTCCGCCAAAATAAAAGCTTGATGCAGTTTCCGTCAAAATAAAAGATCATGTGCTTATCTCTTTCAAGTTTAGAAATGAGTACAAAACTAATTATGAAAGTTTTCTTTATTTTTCAGTGCATTTGTTTTGCAATATATGGCTATTACTGTCATTGGTTTAATATTATAACTATTATTATGTAGTAGTGTAATATAGACAGACACTGTTACTAAAAGAGGTATGATTTTTTCTTTGTTTAATTTGCACACTTAATATGGGTTGGAGCCTTTTAATTTTGAACTCTCAAACTGCACCAGATTAATGAATTTAACATTAAAATGCACAAATTTTTCTTAGGGAGGGCATGCCCCCAAACCCCCCTAGAGGGACAGAGGTCCGCCCACCACAGTTTTACCAAGATCCTGTGGGAAACATTGGTATTGCTATGCCAATGCAGCTTATAGCTTGTTTTTTGGATGCATCACTGTGGAGTATAGTTCAATTGTATTAATAAATTACAATTTTGTACTTATTTAATCTGTTAACTCGTTCCTACTCACTCATTACATGGCATTAGTGGTTTTAATGAAAAGGAGTTGAACAAAAACATATTTAAGGGCGTGCAAAGATGGGTGGTGTTTATGGTCATATGTAGTGGGCCAGTCTGGGCCAAAATGCCAGGGCCGATTTTCTGTCCCAGTCCAGCCCTGTCACCGGTCACTACATGATAAAAGTGTGAAAATTAATCGTAAGAAGAAGTTTATATTAGTTCAAGTTTGCTTGTGTGGATGTATTGTTCTGTTCCAGTCATGTTCTCTGACTAAATCTGAAGTTAAAATATATCACCTATGGGGTCAATGCCTGTTCCCCAATGGTATCTGCTGAAGCTTTTGCAAGAGGCATATATAACCCTCGGGTCCCAGCAAGTTTTCACCAAGGTGGTAAGGCCCAGCGATCCATTTCGCCCCTTTGCTTACCTTGTTTATTCGTGTAGCCAGCCCTCCAGATAATCAATATGCACTTGCTTAGCATTTCTTCCATTGGGTTATTATGGAATCAAGCTAATCAAGAATTCTAGACTTTGACAGGTTCTTCTTATTTGCTTTCATGTTACTATAGACAACTATGCCTAGGGTCTTGAAGTTCTATCACACCACATGTAGTCACTTACATGTATGCTTACTTGGCATATGTAACTCTTTAGGTATTTACAACACCACTGGTCACTATATGCTAAAAGTGTGAAAATTAATCGTAGGAAGAAGTTTATATTAGTTCAAGTTTGCTCTGTGTGGATGTATTGTTCTGTTCCAGTGATGTTCTGTGACTAAATCTGAAGGGAAAAGATATCACCTATGGGGTCAAAGCCATTTCCCCAATGGTATCTGCTGAAGCTTTTGCAAGAGGCATATATACCCCTCGGGTCCCAGCAAGTTTTCACCAAGGTGGTAGGACCCAGCGATCCATTTTGCCCCTTTGCATACCTTGTTTATTCGTGAAGCCTGCCTTCCAGATAATCAATATGCACTTGCTTAGCAGTTTTTCCATTGGGTTATTATGGAATCAAACTAATCAAGAGTTCTAGACTTTGACAGGTTCTTCTTATTTGCTTTCATGTTACTATAGACAACTATGCCTAGGGTCTTGAAGTTCTATCACACCACATGTAGTCACTTACATGTATGCTTACTTGGCATATGTAACTCTTTAGGTATTTACAACACCACTGGTCACTACATGATAAAAGTGTGAAAATTAATCGTAAGAAGAAGTTTATATTAGTTCAAGTTTGCTCTGTGTGGATGTATTGTTCTGTTCCAGTGATGTTGTGTGACTAAATCTGAAGGGAAAATATATCACCTATGGGGTCAAAGCCTGTTCCCCAATGGTATCTGCCAAAGCTTTTGCAAGAGGCATATATACCCCTCGGGTCCCAGCAAGTTTTCACCAAGGTTATAGGACCCAGCGATCCATTTTGCCCCTTTGCATAACTTGTTTATTCGTGTAGCCTGCCTTCCAGATAATCAATATGCACTTGCTTAGCAGTTTTTCCATTGGGTTATTATGGAATCAAACTAATCAAGAATTCTAGACTTTGAAAGGTTCTTCTTATTTGCTTTCATGTTACTATAGACAACTATGCCTAGGGTCTTGAAGTTCTATCACACCACATGTAGTCACTTACATGTATGCTTACTTGGCATATGTAACTCTTTAGGTATTTACAACACCACTGGTCACTATATGCTAAAAGTGTGAAAATTAATCGTAGGAAGAAGTTTATATTAGTTCAAGTTTGCTCTGTGTGGATGTATTGTTCTGTTCCAGTCATGTTCTGTGACTAAATCTGAAGGGAAAATATATCACCTATGGGGTCAAAGCCATTTCCCCAATGGTATCTGCTGAAGCTTTTGCAAGAGGCATATATACCCCTCGGGTCCCAGCAAGTTTTCACCAAGGTGGTAGGACCCAGCGATCCATTTTGCCCCTTTGCATACCTTGTTTATTCGTGAAGCCTGCCTTCCAGATAATCAATATGCACTTGCTTAGCAGTTTTTCCATTGGGTTATTATGGAATCAAACTAATCAAGAGTTCTAGACTTTGACAGGTTCTTCTTATTTGCTTTCATGTTACTATAGACAACTATGCCTAGGGTCTTGAAGTTCTATCACACCACATGTAGTCACTTACATGTATGCTTACTTGGCATATGTAACTCTTTAGGTATTTACAACACCACTGGTCACTACATGATAAAAGTGTGAAAATTAATCGTAAGAAGAAGTTTATATTAGTTCAAGTTTGCTCAGTGTGGATGTATTGTTCTTTTCCAGTGATGTTCTGTGATTAAATCTGAAGGGAAAAGGTATCACCTATGGGGTCAAAGCCTGTTCCCCAGTGTTACCTGCTGAAGCTTTTGCAAGAGGCATATATACCCCTCGGGTCCCAACAAGTTTTCACCAAGGTGGTAGGACCCAGCGATCCAATTCGCCCCTTTGCATGCCTTGTTTATTCGTGTAGCCAGCCCTCCAGATAATCAATATGCACTTGCTTAGCAGTTTTTCCATTGGGTTATTATGGAATCAAACGAATCAAGAGTTCTAGACTTTGACAGGTTCTTCTTATTTGCTTTAATGTTACTATAGACAACTATGCCTAGGGTCTTGAAGTTCTATCACACCAAATGTAGTCACTTACATGTATGCTTACTCTTTAGGTGTTTACAACATCACCGGTCACTACAAGATAAAAGTGTGAAAATTAATCGTAAGAAGAAGTTTATATTAGTTCAAGTTTGCTCTGTGTGGATGTATTGTTCTGTTCCAGTCATGTTCTCTGACTAAATCTGAAGGGAAAATATATCACCTATGGGGTCAAAGCCTGTTCCCCAATGGTATCTGCTGAAGCTTTTGCAAGAGGCCTATATAACCCTCGGCTCCCAGCAAGTTTTCACCAAGGTGGTAGGACCCAGCGATCCATTTCACCCCTTTGCATACCTTGTTTATTCGTGTAGACTGCCTTCCAGATAATCAATATGCACTTGCTTAGCATTTCTTCCATTGGGTTATTATGGAATCAAACTAATCAAGAATTCTAGACTTTGACAGGTTCTTCTTATTTGCTTTCATGTTACTATAGACAACTATGCCTAGGGTCTTGAAGTTCTATCACACCACATGTAGTCACTTACATGTATGCTTACTTGGCATATGTAACTCTTTAGGTATTTACAACACCACCGGTCACTACATGATAAAAGTGTGAAAATTAATCGTAAGAAGAAGTTTATATTAGTTCAGGTTTGCTCTGTGTGGATGTATTGTTCTGTTCCAGTGATGTTCTGTGACTAAATCTGAAGGGAAAAGATATCACCTATGGGGTCAAAGCCTGTTCCCCAATGGTATCTGCTGAAGCTTTTGCAAGAGGCATATATACCCCTCGGGTCCCAGCAAGTTTTCACCAAGGTGGTAGGGCCCAGCGATCCATTTCGTGCCTTTGCATAACTTGTTTATTCGTGTAGCCTGCCTTCCAGATAATCAATATGCACTTGCTTAGCAGTTTTTCCATTGGGTTATTATGGAATCAAACTAATCAAGAGTTCTAGACTTTGACAGGTTCTTCTTATTTGCTTTCATGTTACTATAGACAACTATGTCTAGGGTCTTGAAGTTCTATCACACCAAATGTAGTCACTTACATGTATGCTTACTCTTTAGGTGTTTACAACATCACCGGTCACTACAAGATAAAAGTGTGAAAATAATCGTAAGAAGAAGTTTATATTAGTTCAAGTTTGCTCTGTGTGGATGTATTGTTCTGTTCCAGTGATGTTGTGTGACTAAATCTGAAGGGAAAATATATCACCTATGGGGTCAAAGCCTGTTCCCCAATGGTATCTGCTGAAGCTTTTGCAAGAGGCATATATACGCCTCGGGTCCCAGCAAGTTTTCACCAAGGTGATAGGACCCAGCGATCCATTTTGCCCCTTTGCATAACTTGTTTATTCGTGTAGCCTGCCTTCCAGATAATCAATATGCACTTGCTTAGCAGTTTTTCCATTGGGTTATTATGGAATCAAACTAATCAAGAGTTCTAGACTTTGACAGGTTCTTCTTATTTGCTTTCATGTTACTATAGACAACTATGCCTAGGGTCTTGAAGTTCTATCACACCAAATGTAGTCACTTACATGTATGCTTACTCTTTAGGTGTTTACAACATCACCGGTCACTACAAGATAAAAGTGTGAAATTAATCGTAAGAAGAAGTTTATATTAGTTCAAGTTTGCTCTGTGTGGATGTATTGTTCTGTTCCAGTGATGTTGTGTGACTAAATCTGAAGGGAAAATATATCACCTATGGGGTCAAAGCCTGTTCCCCAATGGTATCTGTTCAAGCTTTTGCAAGAGGCATATATACCCCTCGGGTCCCAGCAAGTTTTCACCAAGGTTATAGGACCCAGCGATCCATTTTGCCCCTTTGCATAACTTGTTTATTCGTGTAGCCTGCCTTCCAGATAATCAATATGCACTTGCTTAGCAGTTTTTCCATTGGGTTATTATAGAATCAAACTAATCAAGAGTTCTAGACTTTGACAGGTTCTTCTTATTTGCTTTCATGTTACTATAGACAACTTTGCCTAGGGTCTTGAAGTTCTATCACACCACATGTAGTCACTTACATGTATGCTTACTTGGCATATGTAATTCTTTAGGTATTTACAACACCATTGTTCACTATATGATAAAAGTAAGAAAATTAATCGTAAGAAGAAGTTTATATTAGTTCAAGTTTGCTCTCTGTGTATGTATTGTTCTGTTCCAGTCATGTTCTCTGACTAAATCTGAAGGGTAAAGATATCAACTATGGGGTCAAAGCCTGTTCCCCAATGGTATCTGCTGAAGCTGTTGCAAGAGGCATATATAACCCTCGGGTCACAGCAAGTTTTCACCAAGGTGGTAAGGCCCAGCGATCCATTTCGCCCCTTTGCTTACCTTGTTTATTCGTGTAGCCAGCCGTCCAGATAATCAATATGCACTTGCTTAGCATTTCTTCCATTGGGTTATTATGGAATCAAACTAATCAAGAATTCTAGACTTTGACAGGTTCTTCTTATTTGCTTTCATGTTACTATAGACAACTATGCCTAGGGTCTTGAAGTTCTATCACACCACATGTAGTCACTTACATGTATGCTTACTTGGCATATGTAACTCTTTAGGTATTTACAACGCCACTGGTCACTATATGCTAAAAGTGTGAAAATTAATCGTAAGAAGAAGTTTATATTAGTTCAAGTTTGCTCTGTGTGGATGTATTGTTCTGTTCCAGTGATGTTCTGTGACTAAATCTGAAGGGAAAAGATATCACCTATGGGGTCAAAGCCATTTCCCCAATGGTATCTGCTGAAGCTTTTGCAAGAGGCATATATACCCCTCGGGTCCCAGCAAGTTTTCACCAAGGTGGTAGGACCCAGCGATCCATTTTGCCCCTTTGCATACCTTGTTTATTCGTGAAGCCTGCCTTCCAGAAAATCAATATGCACTTGCTTAGCAGTTTTTCCATTGGGTTATTATGGAATCAAACTAATCAAGAGTTCTAGACTTTGACAGGTTCTTCTTATTTGCTTTCATGTTACTATAGACAACTATGCCTAGGGTCTTGAAGTTCTATCACACCACATGTAGTCACTTACATGTATGCTTACTTGGCATATGTAATTCTTTAGGTATTTACAACACCACCGGTCACTACATGATAAAATTGTGAAAATTAATCGTAAGAAAAAGTTTATATTAGTTCAAGTTTGCTCTGTGTGGATGTATTGTTCTGTTCCAGTGATGTTCTGTGACTAAATCTGAAGGGAAAAGATATCACCTATGGGGTCAAAGCCATTTCCCCAATGGTATCTGCTGAAGCTTTTGCAAGAGGCATATATACCCCTCGGGTCCCAGCAAGTTTTCACCAAGGTGGTAGGACCCAGCGATCCATTTTGCCCCTTTGCATACCTTGTTTATTCGTGAAGCCTGCCTTCCAGATAATCAATATGCACTTGCTTAGCAGTTTTTCCATTGGGTTATTATGGAATCAAACTAATCAAGAGTTCTAGACTTTGACAGGTTCTTCTTATTTGCTTTCATGTTACTATAGACAACTATGCCTAGGGTCTTGAAGTTCTATCACACCACATGTAGTCACTTACATGTATGCTTACTTGGCATATGTAATTCTTTAGGTATTTACAACACCACCGGTCACTACATGATAAAATTGTGAAAATTAATCGTAAGAAAAAGTTTATATTAGTTCAAGTTTGCTCTGTGTGGATGTATTGTTCTGTTCCAGTGATGATGTGTGACTAAATCTGAAGGGAAAATATATCACCTATGGGGTCAAAGCCTGTTCCCCAATGGTAACTGCTCAAGCTTTTGCAAGAGGCATATATACCCCTCGGGTCCCAGCAAGTTTTCACCAAGGTGGTAGGACCCAGCGATCTATTTTGCCCCTTTGCATAACTTGTTTATTCGTGTAGCCTGCCTTCCAGATAATCAATATGCACTTGCTTAAGCAGTTTTTCCATTGGGTTATTATGGAATCAAACTAATCAAGAGTTCTAGACTTTGACAGGTTCTTCTTATTTGCCTTCATGTTACTATAGACAACTATGCCTAGGGTCTTGAAGTTCTATCACACCACATGTAGTCACGTACATGTATGCTTACTTGGCATATGTAATTCTTTAGGTATTTACAACACCATTGTTCACTATATGATAAAAGTGAGAAAATTAATAGTAAGAAGAAGTTTATATTAGTTCAAGTTTGCTCTCTGTGTATGTATTGTTCTGTTCCAGTCATGTTCTGTGACTAAATCTGAAGGGAAAAGATATCACCTATGGGGTCAAAGCCTGTTCCCCAGTGGTATCTGCTGAAGCTTTTGCAAGAGACATATATACCCCTCGGGTCCCAGCAAGTTTTCACCAAGGTGGTAGGGCCCAGCGATCCATTTCGTGGCTTTGCATAACTTGTTTATTCGTGTAGCCTGCCTTCCAGATAATCAATATGCACTTGCTTAGCAGTTTTTCCATTGGGTTATTATGGAATCAAACTAATCAAGAGTTCTAGACTTTGACAGGTTTTTCTTATTTGCTTTCATGTTACTATAGACAACTATGCCTAGGGTCTTGAAGTTCTATCACACCACATGTAGTCACTTACATGTATGCTTACTCTTTAGGTGTTTACAACATCACCGGTCAGGGCTGGACTGGTAATCTGGCATACCGGGCAAATGCCCGGTGGGCCGACGTGCTTTTTGGGCCGATAAATCTCATACTTTTTTTTTTCTTTTAACGGCCCATAAAACTTGTACATCGGCGGCCCATTCGTTTTGTTTTGTTTAAATTGATGGTGCTGGGTTAGTGCCGGTGTAATGCATTGGTCAAAAAAAAGTAAGCGTTAGTTTTTTTTCCCACTGACAGACCGGCTTATGAAACCCGTAGATCAGCGGCCCATTGGTTGTTTTCTTGATTGATTTCTTGACACTGGGCTGGCCCAATCACACCTCCCCCTTTGGGCTTTGAGTGAGCGTGCAGTGTCAAGTGTGTATCTGTCAAAATAGTCTGAGAGATGGAGAAGAAACGCAAGGAATGTACAGGAATGTAAAAAAGACGCGTTTTTATCCATGTTTTCCGCCAAAATAAAAGCTTGATGCAGTTTCCGTCAAAATAAAAGATCATGTGCTTATCTCTTTCAAGTTTAGAAATGAGTACAAAACTAATTATGAAAGTTTTCTTTATTTTTCAGTGCATTTGTTTTGCAATATATGGCTATTACTGTCATTGGTTTAATATTATAACTATTATTATGTAGTAGTGTAATATAGACAGACACTGTTACTAAAAGAGGTATGATTTTTTCTTTGTTTAATTTGCACACTTAATATGGGTTGGAGCCTTTTAATTTTGAACTCTCAAACTGCACCAGATTAATGAATTTAACATTAAAATGCACACATTTTTCTTAGGGGGGGCATGCCCCCAAACCCCCCTAGAGGGACAGAGGTCCGCCCACCACAGTTTTACCAAGATCCTGTGGGAAACATTGGTATTGCTATGCCAATGCAGCTTATAGCTTGTTTTTTGGATGCATCACTGTGGAGTATAGTTCAATTGTATTAATAAATTACAATTTTGTACTTATTTAATCTGTTAACTCGTTCCTACTCACTCATTACATGGCATTAGTGGTTTTAATGAAAAGGAGTTGAACAAAAACATATTTAAGGGCGTGCAAAGATGGGTGGTGTTTATGGTCATATGTAGTGGGCCAGTCTGGGCCAAAATGCCAGGGCCGATTTTCTGTCCCAGTCCAGCCCTGTCACCGGTCACTACATGATAAAAGTGTGAAAATTAATCGTAAGAAGAAGTTTATATTAGTTCAAGTTTGCTTTGTGTGGATGTATTGTTCTGTTCCAGTCATGTTCTCTGACTAAATCTGAAGTTAAAATATATCACCTATGGGGTCAATGCCTGTTCCCCAATGGTATCTGCTGAAGCTTTTGCAAGAGGCATATATAACCCTCGGGTCCCAGCAAGTTTTCACCAAGGTGGTAAGGCCCAGCGATCCATTTCGCCCCTTTGCTTACCTTGTTTATTCGTGTAGCCAGCCCTCCAGATAATCAATATGCACTTGCTTAGCATTTCTTCCATTGGGTTATTATGGAATCAAGCTAATCAAGAATTCTAGACTTTGACAGGTTCTTCTTATTTGCTTTCATGTTACTATAGACAACTATGCCTAGGGTCTTGAAGTTCTATCACACCACATGTAGTCACTTACATGTATGCTTACTTGGCATATGTAACTCTTTAGGTATTTACAACACCACTGGTCACTATATGCTAAAAGTGTGAAAATTAATCGTAGGAAGAAGTTTATATTAGTTCAAGTTTGCTCTGTGTGGATGTATTGTTCTGTTCCAGTAATGTTCTGTGACTAAATCTGAAGGTAAAAGATATCACCTATGGGGTCAAAGCCATTTCCCCAATGGTATCTGCTGAAGCTTTTGCAAGAGGCATATATACCCCTCGGGTCCCAGCAAGTTTTCACCAAGGTGGTAGGACCCAGCGATCCATTTTGCCCCTTTGCATACCTTGTTTATTCGTGAAGCCTGCCTTCCAGATAATCAGTATGCACTTGCTTAGCAGTTTTTCCATTGGGTTGTTATGGAATCAAACTAATCAAGAGTTCTAGACTTTGACAGGTTCTTCTTATTTGCTTTCATGTTACTATAGACAACTATGCCTAGGGTCTTGAAGTTCTATCACACCACATGTAGTCACTTACATGTATGCTTACTTGGCATATGTAACTCTTTAGGTATTTACAACACCACTGGTCACTACATGATAAAAGTGTGAAAATTAATCGTAAGAAGAAGTTTATATTAGTTCAAGTTTGCTCAGTGTGGATGTATTGTTCTTTTCCAGTGATGTTCTGTGATTAAATCTGAAGGGAAAAGATATCACCTATGGGGTCAAAGCCTGTTCCCCAGTGTTACCTGCTGAAGCTTTTGCAAGAGGCATATATACCCCTCGGGTCCCAACAAGTTTTCACCAAGGTGGTAGGACCCAGCGATCCAATTCGCCCCTTTGCATGCCTTGTTTATTCGTGTAGCCAGCCCTCCAGATAATCAATATGCACTTGCTTAGCAGTTTTTCCATTGGGTTATTATGGAATCAAACGAATCAAGAGTTCTAGACTTTGACAGGTTCTTCTTATTTGCTTTAATGTTACTATAGACAACTATGCCTAGGGTCTTGAAGTTCTATCACACCAAATGTAGTCACTTACATGTATGCTTACTCTTTAGGTGTTTACAACATCACCGGTCACTACAAGATAAAAGTGTGAAATTAATCGTAAGAAGAAGTTTATATTAGTTCAAGTTTGCTCTGTGTGGATGTATTGTTCTGTTCCAGTGATGTTGTGTGACTAAATCTGAAGGGAAAATATATCACCTATGGGGTCAAAGCCTGTTCCCCAATGGTATCTGCTCAAGCTTTTGCAAGAGGCATATATACGCCTCGGGTCCCAGCAAGTTTTCACCAAGGTGATAGGACCCAGCGATCCATTTTGCCCCTTTGCATAACTTGTTTATTCGTGTAGCCTGCCTTCCAGATAATCAATATGCACTTGCTTAGCAGTTTTTCCATTGGGTTATTATGGAATCAAACTAATCAAGAGTTCTAGACTTTGACAGGTTCTTCTTATTTGCTTTCATGTTACTATAGACAACTATGCCTAGGGTCTTGAAGTTCTATCACACCAAATGTAGTCACTTACATGTATGCTTACTCTTTAGGTGTTTACAACATCACCGGTCACTACAAGATAAAAGTGTGAAATTAATCGTAAGAAGAAGTTTATATTAGTTCAAGTTTGCTCTGTGTGGATGTATTGTTCTGTTCCAGTGATGTTGTGTGACTAAATCTGAAGGGAAAATATATCACCTATGGGGTCAAAGCCTGTTCCCCAATGGTATCTGTTCAAGCTTTTGCAAGAGGCATATATACCCCTCGGGTCCCAGCAAGTTTTCACCAAGGTTATAGGACCCAGCGATCCATTTTGCCCCTTTGCATAACTTGTTTATTCGTGTAGCCTGCCTTCCAGATAATCAATGTGCACTTGCTTAGCAGTTTTTCCATTGGGTTATTATGGAATCAAACTAATCAAGAGTTCTAGACTTTGACAGGTTCTTCTTATTTGCTTTCATGTTACTATAGACAACTTTGCCTAGGGTCTTGAAGTTCTATCACACCACATGTAGTCACTTACATGTATGCTTACTTGGCATATGTAATTCTTTAGGTATTTACAACACCATTGTTCACTATATGATAAAAGTAAGAAAATTAATCGTAAGAAGAAGTTTATATTAGTTCAAGTTTGCTCTCTGTGTATGTATTGTTCTGTTCCAGTCATGTTCTCTGACTAAATCTGAAGGGTAAAGATATCAACTATGGGGTCAAAGCCTGTTCCCCAATGGTATCTGCTGAAGCTGTTGCAAGAGGCATATATAACCCTCGGGTCACAGCAAGTTTTCACCAAGGTGGTAAGGCCCAGCGATCCATTTCGCCCCTTTGCTTACCTTGTTTATTCGTGTAGCCAGCCGTCCAGATAATCAATATGCACTTGCTTAGCATTTCTTCCATTGGGTTATTATGGAATCAAACTAATCAAGAATTCTAGACTTTGACAGGTTCTTCTTATTTGCTTTCATGTTACTATAGACAACTATGCCTAGGGTCTTGAAGTTCTATCACACCACATGTAGTCACTTACATGTATGCTTACTTGGCATATGTAACTCTTTAGGTATTTACAACGCCACTGGTCACTATATGCTAAAAGTGTGAAAATTAATCGTAAGAAGAAGTTTATATTAGTTCAAGTTTGCTCTGTGTGGATGTATTGTTCTGTTCCAGTGATGTTCTGTGACTAAATCTGAAGGGAAAAGATATCACCTATGGGGTCAAAGCCATTTCCCCAATGGTATCTGCTGAAGCTTTTGCAAGAGGCATATATACCCCTCGGGTCCCAGCAAGTTTTCACCAAGGTGGTAGGACCCAGCGATCCATTTTGCCCCTTTGCATACCTTGTTTATTCGTGAAGCCTGCCTTCCAGAAAATCAATATGCACTTGCTTAGCAGTTTTTCCATTGGGTTATTATGGAATCAAACTAATCAAGAGTTCTAGACTTTGACAGGTTCTTCTTATTTGCTTTCATGTTACTATAGACAACTATGCCTAGGGTCTTGAAGTTCTATCACACCACATGTAGTCACTTACATGTGTGCTTACTTGGCATATGTAATTCTTTAGGTATTTACAACACCACCGGTCACTACATGATAAAATTGTGAAAATTAATCGTAAGAAAAAGTTTATATTAGTTCAAGTTTGCTCTGTGTGGATGTATTGTTCTGTTCCAGTGATGTTCTGTGACTAAATCTGAAGGGAAAAGATATCACCTATGGGGTCAAAGCCATTTCCCCAATGGTATCTGCTGAAGCTTTTGCAAGAGGCATATATACCCCTCGGGTCCCAGCAAGTTTTCGCCAAGGTGGTAGGACCCAGCGATCCATTTTGCCCCTTTGCATACCTTGTTTATTCGTGAAGCCTGCCTTCCAGATAATCAATATGCACTTGCTTAGCAGTTTTTCCATTGGGTTATTATGGAATCAAACTAATCAAGAGTTCTAGACTTTGACAGGTTCTTCTTATTTGCTTTCATGTTACTATAGACAACTATGCCTAGGGTCTTGAAGTTCTATCACACCACATGTAGTCACTTACATGTATGCTTACTTGGCATATGTAATTCTTTAGGTATTTACAACACCACCGGTCACTACATGATAAAATTGTGAAAATTAATCGTAAGAAAAAGTTTATATTAGTTCAAGTTTGCTCTGTGTGGATGTATTGTTCTGTTCCAGTGATGATGTGTGACTAAATCTGAAGGGAAAATATATCACCTATGGGGTCAAAGCCTGTTCCCCAATGGTAACTGCTCAAGCTTTTGCAAGAGGCATATATACCCCTCGGGTCCCAGCAAGTTTTCACCAAGGTGGTAGGACCCAGCGATCTATTTTGCCCCTTTGCATAACTTGTTTATTCGTGTAGCCTGCCTTCCAGATAATCAATATGCACTTGCTTAAGCAGTTTTTCCATTGGGTTATTATGGAATCAAACTAATCAAGAGTTCTAGACTTTGACAGGTTCTTCTTATTTGCCTTCATGTTACTATAGACAACTATGCCTAGGGTCTTGAAGTTCTATCACACCACATGTAGTCACGTACATGTATGCTTACTTGGCATATGTAATTCTTTAGGTATTTACAACACCATTGTTCACTATATGATAAAAGTGAGAAAATTAATAGTAAGAAGAAGTTTATATTAGTTCAAGTTTGCTCTCTGTGTATGTATTGTTCTGTTCCAGTCATGTTCTGTGACTAAATCTGAAGGGAAAAGATATCACCTATGGGGTCAAAGCCTGTTCCCCAGTGGTATCTGCTGAAGCTTTTGCAAGAGACATATATACCCCTCGGGTCCCAGCAAGTTTTCACCAAGGTGGTAGGGCCCAGCGATCCATTTCGTGGCTTTGCATAACTTGTTTATTCGTGTAGCCTGCCTTCCAGATAATCAATATGCACTTGCTTAGCAGTTTTTCCATTGGGTTATTATGGAATCAAACTAATCAAGAGTTCTAGACTTTGACAGGTTTTTCTTATTTGCTTTCATGTTACTATAGACAACTATGCCTAGGGTCTTGAAGTTCTATCACACCACATGTAGTCACTTACATGTATGCTTACTCTTTAGGTGTTTACAACATCACCGGTCAGGGCTGGACTGGTAATCTGGCATACCGGGCAAATGCCCGGTGGGCCGACGTGCTTTTTGGGCCGATAAATCTCATACTTTTTTTTTTCTTTTAACGGCCCATAAAACTTGTACATCGGCGGCCCATTCGTTTTGTTTTGTTTAAATTGATGGTGCTGGGTTAGTGCCGGTGTAATGCATTGGTCAAAAAAAAGTAAGCGTTAGTTTTTTTTCCCACTGACAGACCGGCTTATGAAACCCGTAGATCAGCGGCCCATTGGTTGTTTTCTTGATTGATTTCTTGACACTGGGCTGGCCCAATCACACCTCCCCCTTTGGGCTTTGAGTGAGCGTGCAGTGTCAAGTGTGTATCTGTCAAAATAGTCTGAGAGATGGAGAAGAAACGCAAGGAATGTACAGGAATGTAAAAAAGACGCGTTTTTATCCATGTTTTCCGCCAAAATAAAAGCTTGATGCAGTTTCCGTCAAAATAAAAGATCATGTGCTTATCTCTTTCAAGTTTAGAAATGAGTACAAAACTAATTATGAAAGTTTTCTTTATTTTTCAGTGCATTTGTTTTGCAATATATGGCTATTACTGTCATTGGTTTAATATTATAACTATTATTATGTAGTAGTGTAATATAGACAGACACTGTTACTAAAAGAGGTATGATTTTTTCTTTGTTTAATTTGCACACTTAATATGGGTTGGAGCCTTTTAATTTTGAACTCTCAAACTGCACCAGATTAATGAATTTAACATTAAAATGCACAAATTTTTCTTAGGGGGGGCATGCCCCCAAACCCCCCTAGAGGGACAGAGGTCCGCCCACCACAGTTTTACCAAGATCCTGTGGGAAACATTGGTATTGCTATGCCAATGCAGCTTATAGCTTGTTTTTTGGATGCATCACTGTGGAGTATAGTTCAATTGTATTAATAAATTACAATTTTGTACTTATTTAATCTGTTAACTCGTTCCTACTCACTCATTACATGGCATTAGTGGTTTTAATGAAAAGGAGTTGAACAAAAACATATTTAAGGGCGTGCAAAGATGGGTGGTGTTTATGGTCATATGTAGTGGGCCAGTCTGGGCCAAAATGCCAGGGCCGATTTTCTGTCCCAGTCCAGCCCTGTCACCGGTCACTACATGATAAAAGTGTGAAAATTAATCGTAAGAAGAAGTTTATATTAGTTCAAGTTTGCTTTGTGTGGATGTATTGTTCTGTTCCAGTCATGTTCTCTGACTAAATCTGAAGTTAAAATATATCACCTATGGGGTCAATGCCTGTTCCCCAATGGTATCTGCTGAAGCTTTTGCAAGAGGCATATATAACCCTCGGGTCCCAGCAAGTTTTCACCAAGGTGGTAAGGCCCAGCGATCCATTTCGCCCCTTTGCTTACCTTGTTTATTCGTGTAGCCAGCCCTCCAGATAATCAATATGCACTTGCTTAGCATTTCTTCCATTGGGTTATTATGGAATCAAGCTAATCAAGAATTCTAGACTTTGACAGGTTCTTCTTATTTGCTTTCATGTTACTATAGACAACTATGCCTAGGGTCTTGAAGTTCTATCACACCACATGTAGTCACTTACATGTATGCTTACTTGGCATATGTAACTCTTTAGGTATTTACAACACCACTGGTCACTATATGCTAAAAGTGTGAAAATTAATCGTAGGAAGAAGTTTATATTAGTTCAAGTTTGCTCTGTGTGGATGTATTGTTCTGTTCCAGTAATGTTCTGTGACTAAATCTGAAGGGAAAAGATATCACCTATGGGGTCAAAGCCATTTCCCCAATGGTATCTGCTGAAGCTTTTGCAAGAGGCATATATACCCCTCGGGTCCCAGCAAGTTTTCACCAAGGTGGTAGGACCCAGCGATCCATTTTGCCCCTTTGCATACCTTGTTTATTCGTGAAGCCTGCCTTCCAGATAATCAGTATGCACTTGCTTAGCAGTTTTTCCATTGGGTTGTTATGGAATCAAACTAATCAAGAGTTCTAGACTTTGACAGGTTCTTCTTATTTGCTTTCATGTTACTATAGACAACTATGCCTAGGGTCTTGAAGTTCTATCACACCACATGTAGTCACTTACATGTATGCTTACTTGGCATATGTAACTCTTTAGGTATTTACAACACCACTGGTCACTACATGATAAAAGTGTGAAAATTAATCGTAAGAAGAAGTTTATATTAGTTCAAGTTTGCTCAGTGTGGATGTATTGTTCTTTTCCAGTGATGTTCTGTGATTAAATCTGAAGGGAAAAGATATCACCTATGGGGTCAAAGCCTGTTCCCCAGTGTTACCTGCTGAAGCTTTTGCAAGAGGCATATATACCCCTCGGGTCCCAACAAGTTTTCACCAAGGTGGTAGGACCCAGCGATCCAATTCGCCCCTTTGCATGCCTTGTTTATTCGTGTAGCCAGCCCTCCAGATAATCAATATGCACTTGCTTAGCAGTTTTTCCATTGGGTTATTATGGAATCAAACGAATCAAGAGTTCTAGACTTTGACAGGTTCTTCTTATTTGCTTTAATGTTACTATAGACAACTATGCCTAGGGTCTTGAAGTTCTATCACACCAAATGTAGTCACTTACATGTATGCTTACTCTTTAGGTGTTTACAACATCACCGGTCACTACAAGATAAAAGTGTGAAAATTAATCGTAAGAAGAAGTTTATATTAGTTCAAGTTTGCTCTGTGTGGATGTATTGTTCTGTTCCAGTCATGTTCTCTGACTAAATCTGAAGGGAAAATATATCACCTATGGGGTCAATGCCTGTTCCCCAATGGTATCTGCTGAAGCTTTTGCAAGAGGCCTATATAACCCTCGGCTCCCAGCAAGTTTTCACCAAGGTGGTAGGACCCAGCGATCCATTTCACCCCTTTGCATACCTTGTTTATTCGTGTAGACTGCCTTCCAGATAATCAATATGCACTTGCTTAGCATTTCTTCCATTGGGTTATTATGGAATCAAACTAATCAAGAATTCTAGACTTTGACAGGTTCTTCTTATTTGCTTTCATGTTACTATAGACAACTATGCCTAGGGTCTTGAAGTTCTATCACACCACATGTAGTCACTTACATGTATGCTTACTTGGCATATGTGACTCTTTAGGTATTTACAACACCACCGGTCACTACATGATAAAAGTGTGAAAATTAATCGTAAGAAGAAGTTTATATTAGTTCAGGTTTGCTCTGTGTGGATGTATTGTTCTGTTCCAGTGATGTTCTGTGACTAAATCTGAAGGGAAAAGATATCACCTATGGGGTCAAAGCCTGTTCCCCAATGGTATCTGCTGAAGCTTTTGCAAGAGGCATATATACCCCTCGGGTCCCAGCAAGTTTTCACCAAGGTGGTAGGGCCCAGCGATCCATTTCGTGCCTTTGCATAACTTGTTTATTCGTGTAGCCTGCCTTCCAGATAATCAATATGCACTTGCTTAGCAGTTTTTCCATTGGGTTATTATGGAATCAAACTAATCAAGAGTTCTAGACTTTGACAGGTTCTTCTTATTTGCTTTCATATTACTATAGACAACTATGCCTAGGGTCTTGAAGTTCTATCACACCAAATGTAGTCACTTACATGTATGCTTACTCTTTAGGTGTTTACAACATCACCGGTCACTACAAGATAAAAGTGTGAAATTAATCGTAAGAAGAAGTTTATATTAGTTCAAGTTTGCTCTGTGTGGATGTATTGTTCTGTTCCAGTGATGTTGTGTGACTAAATCTGAAGGGAAAATATATCACCTATGGGGTCAAAGCCTGTTCCCCAATGGTATCTGCTCAAGCTTTTGCAAGAGGCATATATACCCCTCGGGTCCCAGCAAGTTTTCACCAAGGTGATAGGACCCAGCGATCCATTTTGCCCCTTTGCATAACTTGTTTATTCGTGTAGCCTGCCTTCCAGATAATCAATATGCACTTGCTTAGCAGTTTTTCCATTGGGTTATTATGGAATCAAACTAATCAAGAGTTCTAGACTTTGACAGGTTCTTCTTATTTGCTTTCATGTTACTATAGACAACTTTGCCTAGGGTCTTGAAGTTCTATCACACCACATGTAGTCACTTACATGTATGCTTACTTGGCATATGTAATTCTTTAGGTATTTACAACACCATTGTTCACTATATGATAAAAGTAAGAAAATTAATCGTAAGAAGAAGTTTATATTAGTTCAAGTTTGCTCTCTGTGTATGTATTGTTCTGTTCCAGTCATGTTCTCTGACTAAATCTGAAGGGAAAAGATATCAACTATCGGGTCAAAGCCTGTTCCCCAATGGTATCTGCTGAAGCTGTTGCAAGAGGCATATATAACCCTCGGGTCACAGCAAGTTTTCACCAAGGTGGTAAGGCCCAGCGATCCATTTCGCCCCTTTGCTTACCTTGTTTATTCGTGTAGCCAGCCGTCCAGATAATCAATATGCACTTGCTTAGCATTTCTTCCATTGGGTTATTATGGAATCAAACTAATCAAGAATTCTAGACTTTGACAGGTTCTTCTTATTTGCTTTCATGTTACTATAGACAACTATGCCTAGGGTCTTGAAGTTCTATCACACCACATGTAGTCACTTACATGTATGCTTACTTGGCATATGTAACTCTTTAGGTATTTACAACACCACTGGTCACTACATGATAAAAGTGTGAAAATTAATCGTAAGAAGAAGTTTATATTAGTTCAAGTTTGCTCAGTGTGGATGTATTGTTCTTTTCCAGTGATGTTCTGTGATTAAATCTGAAGGGAAAAGATATCACCTATGGGGTCAAAGCCTGTTCCCCAGTGTTACCTGCTGAAGCTTTTGCAAGAGGCATATATACCCCTCGGGTCCCAACAAGTTTTCACCAAGGTGGTAGGACCCAGCGATCCAATTCGCCCCTTTGCATGCCTTGTTTATTCGTGTAGCCAGCCCTCCAGATAATCAATATGCACTTGCTTAGCAGTTTTTCCATTGGGTTATTATGGAATCAAACGAATCAAGAGTTCTAGACTTTGACAGGTTCTTCTTATTTGCTTTAATGTTACTATAGACAACTATGCCTAGGGTCTTGAAGTTCTATCACACCAAATGTAGTCACTTACATGTATGCTTACTCTTTAGGTGTTTACAACATCACCGGTCACTACAAGATAAAAGTGTGAAATTAATCGTAAGAAGAAGTTTATATTAGTTCAAGTTTGCTCTGTGTGGATGTATTGTTCTGTTCCAGTGATGTTGTGTGACTAAATCTGAAGGGAAAATATATCACCTATGGGGTCAAAGCCTGTTCCCCAATGGTATCTGCTCAAGCTTTTGCAAGAGGCATATATACGCCTCGGGTCCCAGCAAGTTTTCACCAAGGTGATAGGACCCAGCGATCCATTTTGCCCCTTTGCATAACTTGTTTATTCGTGTAGCCTGCCTTCCAGATAATCAATATGCACTTGCTTAGCAGTTTTTCCATTGGGTTATTATGGAATCAAACTAATCAAGAGTTCTAGACTTTGACAGGTTCTTCTTATTTGCTTTCATGTTACTATAGACAACTATGCCTAGGGTCTTGAAGTTCTATCACACCAAATGTAGTCACTTACATGTATGCTTACTCTTTAGGTGTTTACAACATCACCGGTCACTACAAGATAAAAGTGTGAAATTAATCGTAAGAAGAAGTTTATATTAGTTCAAGTTTGCTCTGTGTGGATGTATTGTTCTGTTCCAGTGATGTTGTGTGACTAAATCTGAAGGGAAAATATATCACCTATGGGGTCAAAGCCTGTTCCCCAATGGTATCTGTTCAAGCTTTTGCAAGAGGCATATATACCCCTCGGGTCCCAGCAAGTTTTCACCAAGGTTATAGGACCCAGCGATCCATTTTGCCCCTTTGCATAACTTGTTTATTCGTGTAGCCTGCCTTCCAGATAATCAATGTGCACTTGCTTAGCAGTTTTTCCATTGGGTTATTATGGAATCAAACTAATCAAGAGTTCTAGACTTTGACAGGTTCTTCTTATTTGCTTTCATGTTACTATAGACAACTTTGCCTAGGGTCTTGAAGTTCTATCACACCACATGTAGTCACTTACATGTATGCTTACTTGGCATATGTAATTCTTTAGGTATTTACAACACCATTGTTCACTATATGATAAAAGTAAGAAAATTAATCGTAAGAAGAAGTTTATATTAGTTCAAGTTTGCTCTCTGTGTATGTATTGTTCTGTTCCAGTCATGTTCTCTGACTAAATCTGAAGGGTAAAGATATCAACTATGGGGTCAAAGCCTGTTCCCCAATGGTATCTGCTGAAGCTGTTGCAAGAGGCATATATAACCCTCGGGTCACAGCAAGTTTTCACCAAGGTGGTAAGGCCCAGCGATCCATTTCGCCCCTTTGCTTACCTTGTTTATTCGTGTAGCCAGCCGTCCAGATAATCAATATGCACTTGCTTAGCATTTCTTCCATTGGGTTATTATGGAATCAAACTAATCAAGAATTCTAGACTTTGACAGGTTCTTCTTATTTGCTTTCATGTTACTATAGACAACTATGCCTAGGGTCTTGAAGTTCTATCACACCACATGTAGTCACTTACATGTATGCTTACTTGGCATATGTAACTCTTTAGGTATTTACAACGCCACTGGTCACTATATGCTAAAAGTGTGAAAATTAATCGTAAGAAGAAGTTTATATTAGTTCAAGTTTGCTCTGTGTGGATGTATTGTTCTGTTCCAGTGATGTTCTGTGACTAAATCTGAAGGGAAAAGATATCACCTATGGGGTCAAAGCCATTTCCCCAATGGTATCTGCTGAAGCTTTTGCAAGAGGCATATATACCCCTCGGGTCCCAGCAAGTTTTCACCAAGGTGGTAGGACCCAGCGATCCATTTTGCCCCTTTGCATACCTTGTTTATTCGTGAAGCCTGCCTTCCAGAAAATCAATATGCACTTGCTTAGCAGTTTTTCCATTGGGTTATTATGGAATCAAACTAATCAAGAGTTCTAGACTTTGACAGGTTCTTCTTATTTGCTTTCATGTTACTATAGACAACTATGCCTAGGGTCTTGAAGTTCTATCACACCACATGTAGTCACTTACATGTGTGCTTACTTGGCATATGTAATTCTTTAGGTATTTACAACACCACCGGTCACTACATGATAAAATTGTGAAAATTAATCGTAAGAAAAAGTTTATATTAGTTCAAGTTTGCTCTGTGTGGATGTATTGTTCTGTTCCAGTGATGTTCTGTGACTAAATCTGAAGGGAAAAGATATCACCTATGGGGTCAAAGCCATTTCCCCAATGGTATCTGCTGAAGCTTTTGCAAGAGGCATATATACCCCTCGGGTCCCAGCAAGTTTTCACCAAGGTGGTAGGACCCAGCGATCCATTTTGCCCCTTTGCATACCTTGTTTATTCGTGAAGCCTGCCTTCCAGATAATCAATATGCACTTGCTTAGCAGTTTTTCCATTGGGTTATTATGGAATCAAACTAATCAAGAGTTCTAGACTTTGACAGGTTCTTCTTATTTGCTTTCATGTTACTATAGACAACTATGCCTAGGGTCTTGAAGTTCTATCACACCACATGTAGTCACTTACATGTATGCTTACTTGGCATATGTAATTCTTTAGGTATTTACAACACCACCGGTCACTACATGATAAAATTGTGAAAATTAATCGTAAGAAAAAGTTTATATTAGTTCAAGTTTGCTCTGTGTGGATGTATTGTTCTGTTCCAGTGATGATGTGTGACTAAATCTGAAGGGAAAATATATCACCTATGGGGTCAAAGCCTGTTCCCCAATGGTAACTGCTCAAGCTTTTGCAAGAGGCATATATACCCCTCGGGTCCCAGCAAGTTTTCACCAAGGTGGTAGGACCCAGCGATCTATTTTGCCCCTTTGCATAACTTGTTTATTCGTGTAGCCTGCCTTCCAGATAATCAATATGCACTTGCTTAAGCAGTTTTTCCATTGGGTTATTATGGAATCAAACTAATCAAGAGTTCTAGACTTTGACAGGTTCTTCTTATTTGCCTTCATGTTACTATAGACAACTATGCCTAGGGTCTTGAAGTTCTATCACACCACATGTAGTCACGTACATGTATGCTTACTTGGCATATGTAATTCTTTAGGTATTTACAACACCATTGTTCACTATATGATAAAAGTGAGAAAATTAATAGTAAGAAGAAGTTTATATTAGTTCAAGTTTGCTCTCTGTGTATGTATTGTTCTGTTCCAGTCATGTTCTGTGACTAAATCTGAAGGGAAAAGATATCACCTATGGGGTCAAAGCCTGTTCCCCAGTGGTATCTGCTGAAGCTTTTGCAAGAGACATATATACCCCTCGGGTCCCAGCAAGTTTTCACCAAGGTGGTAGGGCCCAGCGATCCATTTCGTGGCTTTGCATAACTTGTTTATTCGTGTAGCCTGCCTTCCAGATAATCAATATGCACTTGCTTAGCAGTTTTTCCATTGGGTTATTATGGAATCAAACTAATCAAGAGTTCTAGACTTTGACAGGTTTTTCTTATTTGCTTTCATGTTACTATAGACAACTATGCCTAGGGTCTTGAAGTTCTATCACACCACATGTAGTCACTTACATGTATGCTTACTCTTTAGGTGTTTACAACATCACCGGTCAGGGCTGGACTGGTAATCTGGCATACCGGGCAAATGCCCGGTGGGCCGACGTGCTTTTTGGGCCGATAAATCTCATACTTTTTTTTTTCTTTTAACGGCCCATAAAACTTGTACATCGGCGGCCCATTCGTTTTGTTTTGTTTAAATTGATGGTGCTGGGTTAGTGCCGGTGTAATGCATTGGTCAAAAAAAAGTAAGCGTTAGTTTTTTTTCCCACTGACAGACCGGCTTATGAAACCCGTAGATCAGCGGCCCATTGGTTGTTTTCTTGATTGATTTCTTGACACTGGGCTGGCCCAATCACACCTCCCCCTTTGGGCTTTGAGTGAGCGTGCAGTGTCAAGTGTGTATCTGTCAAAATAGTCTGAGAGATGGAGAAGAAACGCAAGGAATGTACAGGAATGTAAAAAAGACGCGTTTTTATCCATGTTTTCCGCCAAAATAAAAGCTTGATGCAGTTTCCGTCAAAATAAAAGATCATGTGCTTATCTCTTTCAAGTTTAGAAATGAGTACAAAACTAATTATGAAAGTTTTCTTTATTTTTCAGTGCATTTGTTTTGCAATATATGGCTATTACTGTCATTGGTTTAATATTATAACTATTATTATGTAGTAGTGTAATATAGACAGACACTGTTACTAAAAGAGGTATGATTTTTTCTTTGTTTAATTTGCACACTTAATATGGGTTGGAGCCTTTTAATTTTGAACTCTCAAACTGCACCAGATTAATGAATTTAACATTAAAATGCACAAATTTTTCTTAGGGGGGGCATGCCCCCAAACCCCCCTAGAGGGACAGAGGTCCGCCCACCACAGTTTTACCAAGATCCTGTGGGAAACATTGGTATTGCTATGCCAATGCAGCTTATAGCTTGTTTTTTGGATGCATCACTGTGGAGTATAGTTCAATTGTATTAATAAATTACAATTTTGTACTTATTTAATCTGTTAACTCGTTCCTACTCACTCATTACATGGCATTAGTGGTTTTAATGAAAAGGAGTTGAACAAAAACATATTTAAGGGCGTGCAAAGATGGGTGGTGTTTATGGTCATATGTAGTGGGCCAGTCTGGGCCAAAATGCCAGGGCCGATTTTCTGTCCCAGTCCAGCCCTGTCACCGGTCACTACATGATAAAAGTGTGAAAATTAATCGTAAGAAGAAGTTTATATTAGTTCAAGTTTGCTTTGTGTGGATGTATTGTTCTGTTCCAGTCATGTTCTCTGACTAAATCTGAAGTTAAAATATATCACCTATGGGGTCAATGCCTGTTCCCCAATGGTATCTGCTGAAGCTTTTGCAAGAGGCATATATAACCCTCGGGTCCCAGCAAGTTTTCACCAAGGTGGTAAGGCCCAGCGATCCATTTCGCCCCTTTGCTTACCTTGTTTATTCGTGTAGCCAGCCCTCCAGATAATCAATATGCACTTGCTTAGCATTTCTTCCATTGGGTTATTATGGAATCAAGCTAATCAAGAATTCTAGACTTTGACAGGTTCTTCTTATTTGCTTTCATGTTACTATAGACAACTATGCCTAGGGTCTTGAAGTTCTATCACACCACATGTAGTCACTTACATGTATGCTTACTTGGCATATGTAACTCTTTAGGTATTTACAACACCACTGGTCACTATATGCTAAAAGTGTGAAAATTAATCGTAGGAAGAAGTTTATATTAGTTCAAGTTTGCTCTGTGTGGATGTATTGTTCTGTTCCAGTAATGTTCTGTGACTAAATCTGAAGGGAAAAGATATCACCTATGGGGTCAAAGCCATTTCCCCAATGGTATCTGCTGAAGCTTTTGCAAGAGGCATATATACCCCTCGGGTCCCAGCAAGTTTTCACCAAGGTGGTAGGACCCAGCGATCCATTTTGCCCCTTTGCATACCTTGTTTATTCGTGAAGCCTGCCTTCCAGATAATCAGTATGCACTTGCTTAGCAGTTTTTCCATTGGGTTGTTATGGAATCAAACTAATCAAGAGTTCTAGACTTTGACAGGTTCTTCTTATTTGCTTTCATGTTACTATAGACAACTATGCCTAGGGTCTTGAAGTTCTATCACACCACATGTAGTCACTTACATGTATGCTTACTTGGCATATGTAACTCTTTAGGTATTTACAACACCACTGGTCACTACATGATAAAAGTGTGAAAATTAATCGTAAGAAGAAGTTTATATTAGTTCAAGTTTGCTCAGTGTGGATGTATTGTTCTTTTCCAGTGATGTTCTGTGATTAAATCTGAAGGGAAAAGATATCACCTATGGGGTCAAAGCCTGTTCCCCAGTGTTACCTGCTGAAGCTTTTGCAAGAGGCATATATACCCCTCGGGTCCCAACAAGTTTTCACCAAGGTGGTAGGACCCAGCGATCCAATTCGCCCCTTTGCATGCCTTGTTTATTCGTGTAGCCAGCCCTCCAGATAATCAATATGCACTTGCTTAGCAGTTTTTCCATTGGGTTATTATGGAATCAAACGAATCAAGAGTTCTAGACTTTGACAGGTTCTTCTTATTTGCTTTAATGTTACTATAGACAACTATGCCTAGGGTCTTGAAGTTCTATCACACCAAATGTAGTCACTTACATGTATGCTTACTCTTTAGGTGTTTACAACATCACCGGTCACTACAAGATAAAAGTGTGAAAATTAATCGTAAGAAGAAGTTTATATTAGTTCAAGTTTGCTCTGTGTGGATGTATTGTTCTGTTCCAGTCATGTTCTCTGACTAAATCTGAAGGGAAAATATATCACCTATGGGGTCAATGCCTGTTCCCCAATGGTATCTGCTGAAGCTTTTGCAAGAGGCCTATATAACCCTCGGCTCCCAGCAAGTTTTCACCAAGGTGGTAGGACCCAGCGATCCAATTCACCCCTTTGCATACCTTGTTTATTCGTGTAGACTGCCTTCCAGATAATCAATATGCACTTGCTTAGCATTTCTTCCATTGGGTTATTATGGAATCAAACTAATCAAGAATTCTAGACTTTGACAGGTTCTTCTTATTTGCTTTCATGTTACTATAGACAACTATGCCTAGGGTCTTGAAGTTCTATCACACCACATGTAGTCACTTACATGTATGCTTACTTGGCATATGTGACTCTTTAGGTATTTACAACACCACCGGTCACTACATGATAAAAGTGTGAAAATTAATCGTAAGAAGAAGTTTATATTAGTTCAGGTTTGCTCTGTGTGGATGTATTGTTCTGTTCCAGTGATGTTCTGTGACTAAATCTGAAGGGAAAAGATATCACCTATGGGGTCAAAGCCTGTTCCCCAATGGTATCTGCTGAAGCTTTTGCAAGAGGCATATATACCCCTCGGGTCCCAGCAAGTTTTCACCAAGGTGGTAGGGCCCAGCGATCCATTTCGTGCCTTTGCATAACTTGTTTATTCGTGTAGCCTGCCTTCCAGATAATCAATATGCACTTGCTTAGCAGTTTTTCCATTGGGTTATTATGGAATCAAACTAATCAAGAGTTCTAGACTTTGACAGGTTCTTCTTATTTGCTTTCATATTACTATAGACAACTATGCCTAGGGTCTTGAAGTTCTATCACACCAAATGTAGTCACTTACATGTATGCTTACTCTTTAGGTGTTTACAACATCACCGGTCACTACAAGATAAAAGTGTGAAATTAATCGTAAGAAGAAGTTTATATTAGTTCAAGTTTGCTCTGTGTGGATGTATTGTTCTGTTCCAGTGATGTTGTGTGACTAAATCTGAAGGGAAAATATATCACCTATGGGGTCAAAGCCTGTTCCCCAATGGTATCTGCTCAAGCTTTTGCAAGAGGCATATATACCCCTCGGGTCCCAGCAAGTTTTCACCAAGGTGATAGGACCCAGCGATCCATTTTGCCCCTTTGCATAACTTGTTTATTCGTGTAGCCTGCCTTCCAGATAATCAATATGCACTTGCTTAGCAGTTTTTCCATTGGGTTATTATGGAATCAAACTAATCAAGAGTTCTAGACTTTGACAGGTTCTTCTTATTTGCTTTCATGTTACTATAGACAACTTTGCCTAGGGTCTTGAAGTTCTATCACACCACATGTAGTCACTTACATGTATGCTTACTTGGCATATGTAATTCTTTAGGTATTTACAACACCATTGTTCACTATATGATAAAAGTAAGAAAATTAATCGTAAGAAGAAGTTTATATTAGTTCAAGTTTGCTCTCTGTGTATGTATTGTTCTGTTCCAGTCATGTTCTCTGACTAAATCTGAAGGGAAAAGATATCAACTATCGGGTCAAAGCCTGTTCCCCAATGGTATCTGCTGAAGCTGTTGCAAGAGGCATATATAACCCTCGGGTCACAGCAAGTTTTCACCAAGGTGGTAAGGCCCAGCGATCCATTTCGCCCCTTTGCTTACCTTGTTTATTCGTGTAGCCAGCCGTCCAGATAATCAATATGCACTTGCTTAGCATTTCTTCCATTGGGTTATTATGGAATCAAACTAATCAAGAATTCTAGACTTTGACAGGTTCTTCTTATTTGCTTTCATGTTACTATAGACAACTATGCCTAGGGTCTTGAAGTTCTATCACACCACATGTAGTCACTTACATGTATGCTTACTTGGCATATGTAACTCTTTAGGTATTTACAGCGCCACTGGTCACTATATGCTAAAAGTGTGAAAATTAATCGTAAGAAGAAGTTTATATTAGTTCAAGTTTGCTCTGTGTGGATGTATTGTTCTGTTCCAGTGATGTTCTGTGACTAAATCTGAAGGGAAAAGATATCACCTATGGGGTCAAAGCCATTTCCCCAATGGTATCTGCTGAAGCTTTTGCAAGAGGCATATATACCCCTCGGGTCCCAGCAAGTTTTCACCAAGGTGGTAGGACCCAGCGATCCATTTTGCCCCTTTGCATACCTTGTTTATTCGTGAAGCCTGCCTTCCAGATAATCAATATGCACTTGCTTAGCAGTTTTTCCATTGGGTTATTATGGAATCAAACTAATCAAGAGTTCTAGACTTTGACAGGTTCTTCTTATTTGCTTTCATGTTACTATAGACAACTATGCCTAGGGTCTTGAAGTTCTATCACACCACATGTAGTCACTTACATGTATGCTTACTTGGCATATGTAATTCTTTAGGTATTTACAACACCACCGGTCACTACATGATAAAATTGTGAAAATTAATCGTAAGAAAAAGTTTATATTAGTTCAAGTTTGCTCTGTGTGGATGTATTGTTCTGTTCCAGTCATGTTCTCTGACTAAATCTGAAGGGAAAAGATATCACCTATGGGGTCAAAGCCTGTTCCCCAATGGTAACTGCTCAAGCTTTTGCAAGAGGCATATATACCCCTCGGGTCCCAGCAAGTTTTCACCAAGGTGGTAGGACCCAGCGATCTATTTTGCCCCTTTGCATAACTTGTTTATTCGTGTAGCCTGCCTTCCAGATAATCAATATGCACTTGCTTAGCAGTTTTTCCATTGGGTTATTATGGAATCAAACTAATCAAGAGTTCTAGACTTTGACAGGTTCTTCTTATTTGCTTTCATGTTACTATAGACAACTATGCCTAGGGTCTTGAAGTTCTATCACACCACATGTAGTCACGTACATGTATGCTTACTTGGCATATGTAATTCTTTAGGTATTTACAACACCATTGTTCACTATATGATAAAAGTGAGAAAATTAATCGTAAGAAGAAGTTTATATTAGTTCAAGTTTGCTCTCTGTGTATGTATTGTTCTGTTCCAGTCATGTTCTGTGACTAAATCTGAAGGGAAAAGATATCACCTGTGGGGTCAAAGCCTGTTCCCCAGTGGTATCTGCTGAAGCTTTTGCAAGAGACATATATACCCCTCGGGTCCCAGCAAGTTTTCACCAAGGTGGTAGGGCCCAGCGATCCATTTCGTGGCTTTGCATAACTTGTTTATTCGTGTAGCCTACCTTCCAGATAATCAATATGCACTTGCTTAGCAGTTTTTCCATTGGGTTATTATGGAATCAAACTAATCAAGAGTTCTAGACTTTGACAGGTTTTTCTTATTTGCTTTCATGTTACTATAGACAACTATGCCTAGGGTCTTGAAGTTCTATCACACCACATGTAGTCACTTACATGTATGCTTACTCTTTAGGTGTTTACAACATCACCGGTCAGGGCTGGACTGGTAATCTGGCATACCGGGCAAATGCCCGGTGGGCCGACGTGCTTTTTGGGCCGATAAATCTCATACTTTTTTTTTTCTTTTAACGGCCCATAAAACTTGTACATCGGCGACCCATTCGTTTTGTTTTGTTTAAATTGATGGTGCTGGGTTAGTGCCGGTGTAATGAATTGGTCAAAAAAAAGTAAGCGTTAGGTTTTTTTCCCACTGACAGACCGGCTTATGAAACCCGTAGATCAGCGGCCCATTGGTTGTTTTCTTGATTGATTTCTTGACACTGGGCTGGCCCAATCACACCTCCCCCTTTGGGCTTTGAGTGAGCGTGCAGTGTCAAGTGTGTATCTGTCAAAATAGTCTGAGAGATGGAGAAGAAACGCAAGGAATGTACAGGAATGTAAAAAAGACGCGTTTTTATCCATGTTTTCCGCCAAAATAAAAGCTTGATGCAGTTTCCGTCAAAATAAAAGATCATGTGCTTATCTCTTTCAAGTTTAGAAATGAGTACAAAACTAATTATGAAAGTTTTCTTTATTTTTCAGTGCATTTGTTTTGCAATATATGGCTATTACTGTCATTGGTTTAATATTATAACTATTATTATGTAGTAGTGTAATATAGACAGACACTGTTACTAAAAGAGGTATGATTTTTTATTTGTTTAATTTGCACACTTAATATGGGTTGGAGCCTTTTAATTTTGAACTCTCAAACTGCACCAGATTAATGAATTTAACATTAAAATGCACACATTTTTCTTAGGGGGGGCATGCCCCCAAACCCCCCTAGAGGGACAGAGGTCCGCCCACCACAGTTTTACCAAGATCCTGTGGGAAACATTGGTATTGCTATGCCAATGCAGCTTATAGCTTGTTTTTTGGATGCATCACTGTGGAGTATAGTTCAATTGTATTAATAAATTACAATTTTGTACTTATTTAATCTGTTAACTCGTTCCTACTCACTCATTACATGGCATTAGTGGTTTTAATGAAAAGGAGTTGAACAAAAACATATTTAAGGGCGTGCAAAGATGGGTGGTGTTTATGGTCATATGTAGTGGGCCAGTCTGGGCCAAAATGCCAGGGCCGATTTTCTGTCCCAGTCCAGCCCTGTCACCGGTCACTACATGATAAAAGTGTGAAAATTAATCGTAAGAAGAAGTTTATATTAGTTCAAGTTTGCTTTGTGTGGATGTATTGTTCTGTTCCAGTCATGTTCTCTGACTAAATCTGAAGTTAAAATATATCACCTATGGGGTCAATGCCTGTTCCCCAATGGTATCTGCTGAAGCTTTTGCAAGAGGCATATATAACCCTCGGGTCCCAGCAAGTTTTCACCAAGGTGGTAAGGCCCAGCGATCCATTTCGCCCCTTTGCTTACCTTGTTTATTCGTGTAGCCAGCCCTCCAGATAATCAATATGCACTTGCTTAGCATTTCTTCCATTGGGTTATTATGGAATCAAGCTAATCAAGAATTCTAGACTTTGACAGGTTCTTCTTATTTGCTTTCATGTTACTATAGACAACTATGCCTAGGGTCTTGAAGTTCTATCACACCACATGTAGTCACTTACATGTATGCTTACTTGGCATATGTAACTCTTTAGGTATTTACAACACCACTGGTCACTATATGCTAAAAGTGTGAAAATTAATCGTAGGAAGAAGTTTATATTAGTTCAAGTTTGCTCTGTGTGGATGTATTGTTCTGTTCCAGTGATGTTCTGTGACTAAATCTGAAGGGAAAAGATATCACATATGGGGTCAAAGCCATTTCCCCAATGGTATCTGCTGAAGCTTTTGCAAGAGGCATATATACCCCTCGGGTCCCAGCAAGTTTTCACCAAGGTGGTAGGACCCAGCGATCCATTTTGCCCCTTTGCATACCTTGTTTATTCGTGAAGCCTGCCTTCCAGATAATCAATATGCACTTGCTTAGCAGTTTTTCCATTGGGTTATTATGGAATCAAACTAATCAAGAGTTCTAGACTTTGACAGGTTCTTCTTATTTGCTTTCATGTTACTATAGACAACTCGCCTTATGGTACCCGGTGCCGGATTGCAGCTTACTAGGCGGCTCGTGGCTAGGCTGTTCGTGGACGCTGCGCGGCGCCCCCTAGATGATTTTTGGGGGGCCCGGGGCCGCCCTGGGCCCCTCGGCCCTCACCCACAGAGGCCCTGGGAGGCGGTCCCGTGGCCCCAGCCCCCCCGGGGGCCCCGCCAGGGGGCCCCAAAGTCCGACCTGGGGGATTTGCAAAATGCTGCAGTTCGGGGGCTCGCCACAAGGCGGCAGCACGCCGTCCCACGTGCAGCCTATTCGACGGTCGTCGAATAGGTTGTGGTATGGCGCCCACCAAGTGCCTATTTGTCCACCTAAGTGCCTACTCCTCATCATTACGTCCACGAAGTGCCTAAAGTGCCACCTAAGCGCCTACTCTTCACCGTAGTCTTCCTCTCGTCCCACGAAGTGCCTAAAGTGCCACCTAAGTGCCTACTCTTCACCGTAGTCTTCCTCTCGTCCCACGAACAGCCTATTCGTCCACCTAACAGCCTATCCTTCATCGTTACGTCCACGAAGTGCCTAAAGTGCCACCTAAGTGACTACTCTTCACCGTAGTCTTCCTCTCGTCCCACGAAGCGCCTATTCGTCCACCTAAGTGCCTATCCTTCATCGTTACGTCCACGAAGTGCCTAAAGTGCCACCTAAGTGACTACTCTTCACCGTAGTCTTCCTCTCGTCCCACGAAGTGCCTATTCGTCCACCTAAGTGCCTATTCTTCATCGTTACGTCCACGAAGTGCCTAAAGTGCCAACTCTTCACCGTAGTCTTCCTCTCGTCCCACGAACAGCCTATTCGTCCACCTAAGTGCCTATCCTTCATCGTTACGTCCACGAAGTGCCTAAAGTGCCACCTAAGTGACTACACTTCACCGTAGTCTTCCTCTCGTCCCACAAAGTGCCTATTCGTCCACCTAAGTGCCTATTCTTCATCGTTACGTCCACGAAGTGCCTAAAGTGCCAACTCTTCACCGTAGTCTTCCTCTCGTCCCACGAACAGCCTATTCGTCCACCTAAGTGCCTATTCTTCATCGTTACATCCACGAAGTGCCTAAAGTGCGACCTAAGTGACTACTCTTCACCTTAGTCTTCCTCCCGTCCCACGAACAGCCTATTTGTCCACCTAAGTGCCTATTCTTCATCGTTACGTCCACGAAGTGCCTAAAGTGCCAACTCTTCACCGTAGTCTTCCTCTCGTCCCACGAACAGCCTATTCGTCCACCTAAGTGCCTATTCTTCATCGTTACGTCCACAAAGTGCCACCTAAGTGACTACTCTTCACCGTAGTCTTCCTCCCGTCCCACGAACAGCCTATTCGTCCCCCTAAGTGCCTATTTTTCATCACTGTGTCCACGAAGTGCCTAAAGTGCCACCTAAGTGCCTAAATGACCCAAACCCATATGGGACTTTGACCGGGTGCATCTTGGGAACCAAGCCGACTTGGAGCTCCATACTCCGGGCACGGGGGGGTACCAGTGGGACCCCCATGACCCCACAGCCCCCATGGTCCTGTGACCTTCCGGTTTGGAACCAAGCCGACTTGGAGCTCCATACTCTGGGCATGGGTAGGTACCCATGGGACCCCCATGACCCCAGAGTATGGAGCCCCAATTCGGCTTCGTTCCTGAGATATGGCCACTTCCTGTGGGACTTTGACCGGGTGTATCTTGGGAGCCAAGCCGAGTTGGAGCTCCAAACTCCCGGTGTGGGGTGGTGCCCAAGGGCCCCCCATGACCCCAGAGTATGGAGCCCCAATTCGGCTTCGTTCCTGAGATACGGCCACTTCCTGTGGGACTTTGACCGGGTGTATCTTGGGAGCCAAGCCGAGTTGGAGCTCCAAACTCCCGGATTGGGGTGGTGCCCAAGGGCCCCCCATGACCCCAGAGTATGGAGCCCCAATTCAGCTTCGTTCCTGAGATATGGCCAATTCCTGTGGGACTTTGACCAGGTGTATCTTGGGAGTCAAGCCGAGTTGGAGCTCCAAACTCCCGGTGTGGGGTGGTGCCGAAGGGCCCCCCATGGCCCCAGAGTATGGAGCCCCAATTCGGCTTCGTTCCTGAGATATGGCCACTTCCTGTGGGACTTTGACCGGGTGTATCTTGGGAACCAAGCCGAATTCGAGCTCCATACTCTGGGCATGGGGGGGGTACCAATGGGGCCCCCATGACCCCAGAGAATGGAGCCCCAAGTCGGCTTAGCTCCCGAGATACATCCGGTCAAAGTCCCGCATCCCACCTGTAACTTATTTGACGGAGCTCCTATATGCTGTCTGTGGACAGTTGATTTTTATGCAAATTATGCATAATTAATGGCTGTAATGTACATCAGTGTGTTGTGGTGTGTCCCCTGAGTGGTGTACAGTAGGTTTGACCACATAAAAGCACTGTAGTTATGAAATATGACCTTTTAATGCAACGTCCACAGACAGCATATAGGCGCTCCGTCGAATAAGTTACAGGCGGGACTTAAACCAAAAGATCCCACCTGTAACTTATTTGACGGAGCTCCTATATGCTGTCTGTGGACAGTTGAATTGTATGCTAATTTTGCAAAATTAATAACTGTAATGTACATCGCTGTGTTGTGGTGTGTCCCCTGAGTGGTGTACAGTAGGTTTGACCACATAAAAGCACTGTAGTTATGAAATATGACCTTTTAATGTAATGTCCACAGACAGCATATAGGGGCTCTGTCGAATAAGTTACAGGCGGGACTTAAACCAAAAGATCCCACCTGTAACTTATTCGACGGAGCCCATATATGCTGTCTGTGGACAGTGATATTTTATGCTAATTTTGCACAATTAATGGGTTAAATGTCCACCAGTGCGTTGTGCTGTGTCCCCTGAGGGCTGTCCAGTAGGTTTGACCACCACTGACCACTTTTATTTATGAAATATGACCTTTAATGTAATGTCCACGGACAGCGCACAGGGGCTCCGTCGAATAACTTGCAGGTGGGATGCTGAGTTTCGACTTAGACATTTTCAGCGGTTGAATCCCTGTAACGAATTTTGGCCTTCAGCACATATGCTGAAATCCCCAATTGGTTACAGGGATTCAACCGCTGAAAATGTCTAAGTCTAAACAGTTGAATTTTATGCAAATTATGCATAATTAATAACTGTAATGTACATCAGTGTGTCGTGGTGTGTCCCCTGAGTGGTGTACAGTAGGTTTGACCACATAAAAGCACTGCATTTATGAAATATGACCTTTTGATGTACTGGCATCCCACCTGTAGCTTAATAAGTTACTCACCGTCATCCCTAATAATCACACGTATTTACCCTGAAACTCACATCCCACCTGTAACTTATTTGACGGAGCTCCTATATGCTGTCTGTGGACAGTTGAATTGTATGCTAATTTTGCAAAATTAATAACTGTCATGTACATCAGTGTGTTGTGGTGTGTCCCCTGAGTGGTGTACAGTAGCTTTGACCACATAAAAGAGCTGTAGTTATGAAATATGACCTTTTAATGCAACGTCCACAGACAGCATATAGGCGCTCCGTCGAATAAGTTACAGGCGGGACTTAAACCAAAAGATCCCACCTGTAACTTATTTGACGGAGCTCCTATATGCTGTCTGTGGACAGTTGAATTGTATGCAAATTTTGCAAAATTAATAACTGTAATGTACATCGGTGTGTTGTGGTGTGTCCCCTGAGTGGTGTACAGTAGGTTTGACCACATAAAAGCACTGTAGTTATGAAATATGACCTTTAAATGTAATGTCCACAGACAGCATATAGGCGCTCTGTCGAATAAGTTGCAGGTGGGCTCCAAACTTTGAACGGTTATAACTCGGGGGCCCAGCCACCTAGCGGCACCAAACTCGGGTCAAAGTAAGGTCCCCAGGGGCCCTCTCCAACACGCCCTAGCCCGTGCTTCTAGCGCCCCCACAGGCCGAGATACGGGGGCCAACAGGAAAGGGTGCACTTCAGAAGGAAGGGTCCCAGAGGCTCAGGACTCTGGGTTCTGAGAGGGCCCCTGGGGGCCCCTCACCACCCTGAAGGACGATCTGCTGGGACTCGTCCTTTCCGAGATATCGACCGTTTTGTTCAAAAGTCCCTTATGTATAACCGGGTGTATCTTGGGAGCCAAGCCGAGTTTGAGCTCCAAACTCCCGTAGTGGGGAGGTACCCAAGGGCCCCCCATGACCCCAGAGTATGGAGCCCCAATTCGGCTTCGTTCCTGAGATATGGCCACTTCCTGTGGGAATTTGACCGGGTGTATCTTGGGAGTCAAGCCGAATTCGAGCTCCATACTCTGGGCATGGGGGGGCACCAATGGCGACCCCATGACCCCAGAGTATGGAGCCCCAATTCGGCTTCGTTCCTGAGATATGGCCACTTCCTGTGGGAATTTGACCCGGTGTATCTTGGGAGCCAAGCCGAGTTGGAGCTCCAAACTCCCGGTGTGGGGTGGTGCTGAAGGGCCCCCCATGACCCCAGAGTATGGAGCCCCAATTCGGCTTCGTTCCTGAGATATGGCCACTTCCTGTGAGACTTTGACCGGGTGTATCTTGGGAGCCAGGCCGAGTTGGAGCTCCAAACTCCCGGTGTGGGGAGGTACCCAAGGGCCCCCCATGACCCCAGAGTATGGAGCCCCAATTCCGCTTCGTTCCTGAGATATGGCCACTTCCTGTGGGACTTTGACCGGGTGTATCTTGGGAACCAAGCCGAATTCGAGCTCCATACTCTGGGCATGGGGGGGGTACCAATGGGGCCCCCATGACCCCAGAGAATGGAGCCCCAAGTCGGCTTAGCTCCCGAGATACATCCGGTCAAAGTCCCGCATCCCACCTGTAACTTATTTGACGGAGCTCCTATATGCTGTCTGTGGACAGTTGATTTTTATGCAAATTATGCATAATTAATGGCTGTAATGTACATCAGTGTGTTGTGGTGTGTCCCCTGAGTGGTGTACAGTAGGTTTGACCACATAAAAGCACTGTAGTTATGAAATATGACCTTTTAATGCAACGTCCACAGACAGCATATAGGCGCTCCGTCGAATAAGTTACAGGCGGGACTTAAACCAAAATATCCCACCTGTAACTTATTTGACGGAGCTCCTATATGCTGTCTGTGGACAGTTGAATTGTATGCTAATTTTGCAAAATTAATAACTGTAATGTACATCGGTGTGTTGTGGTGTGTCCCCTGAGTGGTGTACAGTAGGTTTGACCACATAAAAGCACTGTAGTTATGAAATATGACCTTTTAATGTAATGTCCACAGACAGCATATAGGGGCTCTGTCGAATAAGTTACAGGCGGGACTTAAACCAAAAGATCCCACCTGTAACTTATTCGACGGAGCCCATATTTGCTGTCTGTGGACAGTGATATTTTATGCTAATTTTGCACAATTAATGGGTTAAATGTCCACCAGTGCGTTGTGCTGTGTCCCCTGAGGGCTGTCCAGTAGGTTTGACCACCACTGACCACTTTTATTTATGAAATATGACCTTTAATGTAATGTCCACGGACAGCGCACAGGGGCTCCATCGAATAACTTGCAGGTGGGATGCTGAGTTTCGACTTAGACATTTTCAGCGGTTGAATCCCTGTAAGGAATTTTGGCCTTCAGCACATATGCTGAAATCCCCAATTGGTTACAGGGATTCAACCGCTGAAAATGTCTAAGTCTAAACAGTTAAATTTTATGCAAATTATGCATAATTAATAACTGTAATGTACATCAGTGTGTCGTGGTGTGTCCCCTGAGTGGTGTACAGTAGGTTTGACCTCATAAAAGCACTGTAGTTATGAAATATGACCTTTAAATGTAATGTCCACAGACAGCATATAGGGGCTCTGTCGAATAAGTTACAGACGGGACTTTAACCAAGTCATCCCACCTGTAACTTATTCGACGGAGCCCACATATGCTGTCTGTGGACAGTTGAATTGTATGCAAATTATGCATAATTAATAACTGTAATGTACATCAGTGTGTTTTGGTGTGTCCCCTGAGTGGTGTACAGTAGGTTTGACCACATAAAAGCACTGTAGTTATGAAATATGACCTTTTAATGTAATGTCCACAGACAGCATATAGGCGCTCTGTCGAATAAGTTGCAGGTGGGCTCCAAACTTTGAACGGCTATAACTCGGGGGCCCAGCCGCCTAGCGGCACCAAACTCGGGTCAAAGTAAGGTCCCCAGGGGCCCTCTCCAACGGGCCCTAACCCGTGCTTCTAGCGCCCCCACAGGCCGAGATACGGGGGCCAACAGGCAAGGGTGCACTTCAGAAGGAAGGGTCCCAGAGGCTCAGGACTCTGAGGTCTGAGAGGGCCCCTGGGGGCCCCTCACCACCCTGAAGGACGATCTGCTGGGACTCGTCCTTTCCGAGATATCGACCGTTTTGTTCAAAAGTCCCTTATGTATAACCGGGTGTATCTTGGGAGCCAAGCCGAGTTTGAGCTCCAAACTCCCGGAGTGGGGAGGTACCCAAGGGCCCCCCATGACCCCAGAGTATGGAGCCCCAATTCAGCTTCGTTCCTGAGATATGGCCACTTCCTGTGGGACTTTGACCGGGTGTATCTTGGGAGTCAAGCCGAATTCGAGCTCCATACTCTGGGCATGGGGGGGCACCAATGGCGCCCCCATGACCCCAGAGTATGGAGCCCCAATTCGGCTTCGTTCCTGAGATATGGCCACTTCCTGTGGGACTTTGACCCGGTGTATCTTGGGAGCCAAGCTGAGTTGGAGCTCCAAACTCCCGGTGTGGGGTGGTGCCGAAGGGCCCCCCATGACCGCAGAGTATGGAGCCCCAATTCGGCTTCGTTCCTGAGATATGGCCACTTCCTGTGGGACTTTGACCGGGTGCATCTTGGGAGTCAAGCCGAGTTGGAGCTCCAAACTCCCGGTGTGGGGTGGTGCCGAAGGGCCCCCCATGGCCCCAGAGTATGGAGCCCCAATTCGGCTTCGTTCCTGAGATATGGCCACTTCCTGTGGGACTTTGACCGGGTGTATCTTGGGAACCAAGCCGAATTCGAGCTCCATACTCTGGGCATGGGGGGGTACCAATGGGGCCCCCATGACCCCAGAGAATGGAGCCCCAAGTCGGCTTAGCTCCCGAGATACATCCGGTCAAAGTCCCGCATCCCACCTGTAACTTATTTGACGGAGCTCCTATATGCTGTCTGTGGACAGTTGATTTTTATGCAAATTATGCATAATTAATGGCTGTAATGTACATCAGTGTGTTGTGGTGTGTCCCCTGAGTGGTGTACAGTAGGTTTGACCACATAAAAGCACTGTAGTTATGAAATATGACCTTTTAATGCAACGTCCACAGACAGCATATAGGCGCTCCGTCGAATAAGTTACAGGCGGGACTTAAACCAAAAGATCCCACCTGTAACTTATTTGACGGAGCTCCTATATGCTGTCTGTGGACAGTTGAATTGTATGCTAATTTTGCAAAATTAATAACTGTAATGTACATCGGTGTGTTGTGGTGTGTCCCCTGAGTGGTGTACAGTAGGTTTGACCACATAAAAGCACTGTAGTTATGAAATATGACCTTTTAATGTAATGTCCACAGACAGCATATAGGGGCTCTGTCGAATAAGTTACAGGCGGGACTTTAACCAAAAGATCCCACCTGTAACTTATTCGACGGAGCCCATATATGCTGTCTGTGGACAATGATATTTTATGCTAATTTTGCACAATTAATGGGTTAAATGTCCACCAGTGCGTTGTGCTGTGTCCCCTGAGGGCTGTCCAGTAGGTTTGACCACCACTGACCACTTTTATTTATGAAATATGACCTTTAATGTAATGTCCACGGACAGCGCACAGGGGCTCCGTCGAATAACTTGCAGGTGGGATGCTGAGTTTCGACTTAGACATTTTCAGCGGTTGAATCCCTGTAACGAATTTTGGCCTTCAGCACATATGCTGAAATCCCCAATTGGTTACAGGGATTCAACCGCTGAAAATGTCTAAGTCTAAACAGTTGAATTTTATGCAAATTATGCATAATTAATAACTGTAATGTACATCAGTGTGTCGTGGTGTGTCCCCTGAGTGGTGTACAGTAGGTTTGACCACATAAAAGCACTGCATTTATGAAATATGACCTTTTGATGTACTGGCATCCCACCTGTAGCTTAATAAGTTACTCACCGTCATCCCTAATAATCACACATATTTACCCTGAAACTCACATCCCACCTGTAACTTATTTGACGGAGCTCCTATATGCTGTCTGTGGACAGTTGATTTTTATTCAAATTATGCATAATTAATGGCTGTAATGTACATCAGTGTGTTGTGGTGTGTCCCCTGAGTGGTGTACAGTAGGTTTGACCACATAAAAGCACTGTAGTTATGAAATATGACCTTTTAATGTAATGTCCACAGACAGCATATAGGGGCTCTGTCGAATAAGTTACAGGCGGGACTTAAACCAAAAGATCCCACCTGTATCTTATTTGACGGAGCTCCTATATGCTGTCTGTGGACAGTTGATTTTAATGCAAATTATGCATAATTAATGGCTGTAATGTACATCAGTGTGTTGTGGTGTGTCCCCTGAGTGGTGTACAGTAGGTTTGACCACATAAAAGCACTGTAGTTATGAAATATGACCTTTTAATGTAATGTCCACAGACAGCATATAGGGGCTCTGTCAAATAAGTTGCAGGTGGGCTCCAAACTTTGAACGGCTATAACTCGGGGGCCCAGCCGCCTAGCAGCACCAAACTCGGGTCAAAGTAAGGTCCCCAGGGGCCCTCTCCAACGGGCCCTAACCCGTGCTTCTAGCGCCCCCACAGGCCGAGATACGGGGGCCAACAGGCAAGGGTGCACTTCAGAAGGAAGGGTCCCAGAGGCTCAGGACTCTGAGGTCTGAGAGGGCCCCTGGGGGCCCCTCACCACCCCGAAGGACGATCTGCTGGGACTCGTCCTTTCCGAGATATCGACCGTTTTGTTCAAAAGTCCCTTATGTATAACCGGGTGTATCTTGGGAGCCAAGCCGAGTTTGAGCTCCAAACTCCCGGAGTGGGGAGGTACCCAAGGGCCCCCCATGACCCCAGAGTATGGAGCCCCAATTCGGCTTCGTTCCTGAGATATGGCCACTTCCTGTGGGAGTTTGACCGGGTGTATCTTGGGAGTCAAGCCGAATTCGAGCTCCATACTCTGGGCATGGGGGGGCACCAATGGCGCCCCCATGACCCCAGAGTATGGAGCCCCAATTCGGCTTCGTTCCTGAGATATGGCCACTTCCTGTGGGACTTTGACCGGGTGTATCTTGGGAGCCAAGCCGAGTTGGAGCTCCAAAATCCCGTTGTGGGGTGGTGCCCAAGGGCCCCCCATGACCCCAGAGTATGGATCCCCTCAATTCGGCTTCGTTCCTGAGATATGGCCACTTCCTGTGGGACTTTGACCGGGTGTATCTTGGGAACCAAGCCGAATTCGAGCTCCATACTCTGGGTATGGGGGGGTACCAATGGGGCCCCCATGACCCCAGAGTATGGAGCCCCAAGTCGGCTTAGCTCCCGAGATACATCCGGTCAAAGTCCCGCATCCCACCTGTAACTTATTTGACGGAGCTCCTATATGCTGTCTGTGGACAGTTGATTTTTATGCAAATTATGCATAATTAATGGCTGTAATGTACATCAGTGTGTTGTGGTGTGTCCCCTGAGTGGTGTACAGTAGGTTTGACCACATAAAAGCACTGTAGTTATGAAATATGACCTTTTAATGTAATGTCCACAGACAGCATATAGGGGCTCTGTCGAATAAGTTACAGGCGGGACTTAAACCAAAAGATCCCACCTGTAACTTATTTGACGGAGCTCCTATATGCTGTCTGTGGACAGTTGAATTTTATGCTAATTTTGCAAAATGAATAACTGTCATGTACATCAGTGTGTTGTGGTGTGTCCCCTGAGTGGTGTACAGTAGGTTTGACCACATAAAAGCACTGTAGTTATGAAATATGACCTTTTAATGTACTGGCATCCCACCTGTAGCTTAATAAGTTACTCACCGTCATCCCTAATAATCACACGTATTTACCCTGAAACTCACATCCCACCTGTAACTTATTTGACGGAGCTCCTATATGCTGTCTGTGGACAGTTGATTTTTATGCAAATTATGCATAATTAATGGCTGTCATGTACATCAGTGTGTTGTGGTGTGTCCCCTGAGTGGTGTACAGTAGGTTTGACCACATAAAAGCACTGTAGTTATGAAATATGACCTTTTAATGAAATGTCCACAGACAGCATATAGGGGCTCTGTCGAATAAGTTGCAGGTGGGCTCCAAACTTTGAACGGCTATAACTCGGGGGCCCAGCCGCCTAGCAGCACCAAACTCGGGTCAAAGTAAGGTCCCCAGGGGCCCTCTCCAACGGGCCCTAACCCGTGCTTCTAGCGCCCCCACAGGCCGAGATACGGGGGCCAACAGGCAAGGGTGCACTTCAGAAGGAAGGGTCCCAGAGGCTCAGGACTCTGAGGTCTGAGAGGGCCCCTGGGGGCCCCTCACCACCCCGAAGGACGATCTGCTGGGACTCGTCCTTTCCGAGATATCGACAGTTTTGTTCAAAAGTCCCTTATGTATAACCGGGTGTATCTTGGGAGCCAAGCCGAGTTTGAGCTCCAAACTCCCGGAGTAGGGAGGTACCCAAGAGCCCCCCATGACCCCACAGTATGGAGCCCCAATTCAGCTTCGTTCCTGAGATATGGTCACTTCCTGTGGGAATTTGACCGGGTGTATCTTGGGAGTCAAGCCGAATTCGAGCTCCATACTCTGGGCATGGGGGGGCACCAATGGCGCCCCCATGACCCCAGAGTATGGAGCCCCAAGTCGGCTTTGTTCCTGAGATATGGCCACTTCCTGTGGGACTTTGACCGGGTGTATCTTGGGAGCCAAGCCGACTTGGAGCTCCATACTCTGGGCATGGCTAGGTACCCAAGGGCCCCCCATGACCCCAGAGTTTGGAGCCCCAATTCAGCTTCGTTCCTGAGATATGGCCACTTCCTGTGGGATTTTGACCGGGTGTATCTTGGGAGCCAAGCCGAGTTGGAGCTCCAAACTCCCGGTGTGGGGAGGTACCCAAGGGCCCCCCATGACCGCAGAGTATGGAGCCCCAATTCGGCTTCGTTCCTGAGATATGGCCACTTCCTGTGGAAATTTGACCGGGTGTATCTTGGGAACCAAGCCGAATTCGAGCTCCATACTCTGGGTATGGGGGGGTACCAATGGGGCCCCCATGACCCCAGAGTATGGAGCCCCAAGTCGGCTTAGCTCCCGAGATACATCCGGTCAAAGTCCCGCATCCCACCTGTAACTTATTTGACGGAGCTCCTATATGCTGTCTGTGGACAGTTGATTTTTATGCAAATTATGCATAATTAATGGCTGTAATGTACATCAGTGTGTTGTGGTGTGTCCCCTGAGTGGTGTACAGTAGGTTTGACCACATAAAAGCACTGTAGTTATGAAATATGACCTTTTAATGTAATGTCCACAGACAGCATATAGGGGCTCTGTCGAATAAGTTACAGGCGGGACTTAAACCAAAAGATCCCACCTGTAACTTATTTGACGGAGCTCCTATATGCTGTCTGTGGACAGTTGAATTTTATGCTAATTTTGCAAAATGAATAACTGTCATGTACATCAGTGTGTTGTGGTGTGTCCCCTGAGTGGTGTACAGTAGGTTTGACCACATAAAAGCACTGTAGTTATGAAATATGACCTTTTAATGAAATGTCCACAGACAGCATATAGGGGCTCTGTCGAATAAGTTACAGGCGGGACTTAAACCAAAAGATCCCACCTGTAACTTATTTGACGGAGCTCCTATATGCTGTCTGTGGACAGTTGATTTTTATGCAAATTATGCCTAATTAATGGCTGTCATGTACATCAGTGTGTTGTGGTGTGTCCCCTGAGTGGTGTACAGTAGGTTTGACCACATAAAAGCACTGTAGTTATGAAATATGACCTTTTAATGTAATGTCCACAGACAGCATATAGGGGCTCTGTCGAATAAGTTACAGGCGGGACTTTAACCAAAAGATCCCACCTGTAACTTATTCGACAGAGCCCCTATATGCTGTCTGTGGGCAGTTGAATTTTATGCTAATTTTGCTAAATTAATAACTCTAATGTACATCAGTGTGTTGTGGTGTGTCCCCTGAGTGGTGTACAGTAGGTTTGACCACATAAAAGCACTGTAGTTATGAAATATGACCTTTTGATGTACTGGCATCCCACCTGTAGCTTAATAAGTTACTCACCGTCCTCCCTAAAAATCACACGTATTTTCCCTAAAACTCACATCCCACCTGTAACTTATTCGACGGAGCCCATATATGCTGTCTGTGGACAGTTGAATTTTATGCAAATTTTGCATAATTAATAACTGTAATGTACATCAGTGTGTTGTGGTGTGTCCCCTGAGTGGTGTACAGTAGGTTTGACCACATAAAAGCACTGTATTTATGAAATATGACCTTTAAATGTAATGTCCACAGACAGCATATAGGCGCTCTGTTGAATAAGTTGCAGGTGGGCTCCAAACTTTGAACGGCTATAACTCGGGGGCCCAGCCACCTAGCAGCACCAAACTCGGGTCAATGTAAGGTCCCCAGGGGCCCTCTCCAACGGGCCCTAACCCGTGCTTCTAGCGCCTCCACAGGCCGAGATACGGGGGCCAACAGGCAAGGGTGCACTTCAGAAGGAAGGGTCCCAGAGGCTCAGGACTCTGAGGTCTGAGAGGGCCCCTGGGGGCCCCTCAACACCCCGAAGGACGATCTGCTGGGACTCGTCCTTTCCGAGATATCGACCGTTTTGTTCAAAAGTCCCTTATGTATAACCGGGTGTATCTTGGGAGCCAAGCCGAGTTTGAGCTCCAAACTCCAGGAGTGGGGAGGCACCCAAGGGCCCCCCATGACCCCAGAGTATGGAGCCCCAATTCGGCTTCGTTCCTGAGATATGGCCACTTCCTGTGGGATTTTGACCGGGTGTATCTTGGGAGCCAAGCCGAGTTGGAGCTCCAAACTCCCGGTGTGGGGTGGTGCCCAAGGGCCCCCCATGACCCCAGAGTATGGAGCCCCAATTCGGCTTCGTTCCTGAGATATGGCCACTTCCTGTGGGACTTTGACCGGGTGTATCTTGGGAGCCAAGCCGAGTTGGAGCTCCAAACTCCCGGTGTGGGGAGGTACCCAAGGGCCCCCCATGACCCAAGAGTATGGAGCCCCAATTCGGCTTCGTTCCTGAGATATGGCCACTTCCTGTGGGAATTTGACCAGGTGTATCTTGGGAACCAAGCCGAATTCGAGCTCCATACTCTGGGTATCGGGGGGTACCAATGGGGCCCCCATGACCCCAGAGTATGGAGCCTCAAGTCGGCTTCGTTCCTGAGATATGGCCACTTCCTGTGGGACTTTGACCGGGTGTATCTTGGGAACCAAGCCGAATTCGAGCTCCATACTCTGGGCATGGGGGGGTACCAATGGGGCCCCCATGACCCCAGAGTATGGAGCCCCAAGTCGGCTTAGCTCCCGAGATACATCCGGTCAAAGTCCCGCATCCCACCTGTAACTTATTTGATGGAGCTCCTATATGCTGTCTGTGGACAGTTGATTTTTATGCAAATTATGCCTAATTAATGGCTGTAATGTACATCAGTGTGTTGTGGTGTGTCCCCTGAGTGGTGTACAGTAGGTTTGACCACATAAAAGCACTGTAGTTATGAAATATGACCTTTTAATGTAATGTCCACAGACAGCATATAGGGGCTCTGTCGAATAAGTTACAGGCGGGACTTAAACCAAAAGATCCCACCTGTAACTTATTTGACGGAGCTCCTATATGCTGTCTGTGGACAGTTGATTTTTATGCAAATTATGCCTAATTAATGGCTGTCATGTACATCAGTGTGTTGTGGTGTGTCCCCTGAGTGGTGTACAGTAGGTTTGACCACATAAAAGCACTGTAGTTATGAAATATGACCTTTTAATGTAATGTCCACAGACAGCATATAGGGGCTCTGTCGAATAAGTTACAGGTGGGACTTTAACCAAAAGATCCCACCTGTAACTTATTCGACAGAGCCCCTATATGCTGTCTGTGGGCAGTTGAATTTTATGCTAATTTTGCTAAATTAATAACTCTAATGTACATCAGTGTGTTGTGGTGTGTCCCCTGAGTGGTGTACAGTAGGTTTGACCACATAAAAGCACTGTAGTTATGAAATATGACCTTTTGATGTACTGGCATCCCACCTGTAGCTTAATAAGTTACTCACCGTCCTCCCTAAAAATCACACGTATTTTCCCTAAAACTCACATCCCACCTGTAACTTATTCGACGGAGCCCATATATGCTGTCTGTGGACAGTTGAATTTTATGCAAATTTTGCATAATTAATAACTGTAATGTACATCAGTGTGTTGTGGTGTGTCCCCTGAGTGGTGTACAGTAGGTTTGACCACATAAAAGCACTGTAGTTATGAAATATGACCTTTAAATGTAATGTCCACAGACAGCATATAGGCGCTCTGTTGAATAAGTTGCAGGTGGGCTCCAAACTTTGAACGGCTATAACTCGGGGGCCCGGCCGCCTAGCGGCACCAAACTTGGGTCAAAGTAAGGTCCCCAGGGGCCCTCTCCAACGCGCCCTAGCCCGTGCTTCTAGCGCCCCCACAGGCCGATATACGGGGGCCAACAGGAAAGGGTGCACTTCAGAAGGAAGGGTCCCAGAGGCTCAGGACTCTGGGTTCTGAGAGGGCCCCTAGGGGCCCCTCACCACCCCGAAGGACGATCTGCTGTGACTCGTCCTTTCCGAGATATCGACCGTTTTGTCCAAAAGTCCCTTGTGTATAACCGGGTGTATCTTGGGAGTTAAGCCGATTTGGAGCTCCAAACTCCGGGCATGATGGGGGCCCATAGGGGCCCTTCATATCCCACCGCCCCCAGCTCCTGGGACCTTCCGTTTTGGAGATACGGTCACTTCCTGTGGGATTTTGACCAGGTGTATCTTGGGAGCCAAGCCGAGTTTGAGCTCCAAACTCCCGGTGTCGAGAGGAACCCAAGGGCCCCCCATGACCCCAGAGTATGGAGCCCCAATTCGGCTTTGTTCCTGAGATATGGCCACTTCCTGTGGGAGTTTGACCGGGTGTATCTTGGGAACCAAGCCGAATTAGAGCTCCATACTCAGGGCATGGGGGGGTACCTATGGGCCCCCCATGGCCCCAGAGTATGGAGCCCCAATTCGGCTTCGTTCCTGAGATATGGCCACTTCCTGTGGGACTTTGACCGGGTGTATCTTGGGAACCAAGCCGAATTCGAGCTCCATACTCTGGGCATGGGGGGGGGGGTACCAATGGGGCCCCCATGACCCCAGAGAATGGAGCCCCAAGTCGGCTTAGCTCCCGAGATACATCCGGTCAAAGTCCCGCATCCCACCTGTAACTTATTTGACGGAGCTCCTATATGCTGTCTGTGGACAGTTGATTTTTATGCAAATTATGCATAATTAATGGCTGTAATGTACATCAGTGTGTTGTGGTGTGTCCCCTGAGTGGTGTACAGTAGGTTTGACCACATAAAAGCACTGTAGTTATGAAATATGACCTTTTAATGCAATGTCCACAGACAGCATATAGGGGCTCTGTCGAATAAGTTACAGGCGGGACTTAAACCAAAAGATCCCACCTGTAACTTATTCGACGGAGCCCATATATGCTGTCTGTGGACAGTGATATTTTATGCTAATTTTGCACAATTAATGGGTTAAATGTCCACCAGTGCGTTGTGCTGTGTCCCCTGAGGGCTGTCCAGTAGGTTTGACCACCACTGACCACTTTTATTTATGAAATATGACCTTTAATGTAATGTCCATGGACAGCGCACAGGGGCTCCGTCGAATAACTTGCAGGTGGGATGCTGAGTTTCGACTTAGACATTTTCAGCGGTTGAATACCTGTAAGGAATTTTGGCCTTCAGCACATATGCTGAAATCCCCAATTGGTTACAGGGATTCAACCGCTGAAAATGTCTAAGTCTAAACAGTTGAATTTTATGCAAATTATGCATAATTAATAACTGTAATGTACATCAGTGTGTCGTGGTGTGTCCCCTGAGTGGTGTACAGTAGGTTTGACCTCATAAAAGCACTGTAGTTATGAAATATGACCTTTAAATGTAATGTCCACAGACAGCATATAGGGGCTCTGTCGAATAAGTTACAGACGGGACTTTAACCAAGTCATCCCCCCTGTAACTTATTCGACGGAGCCCACATATGCTGTCTGTGGACAGTTGAATTGTATGCAAATTATGCATAATTAATAACTGTAATGTACATCAGTGTGTTGTGGTGTGTCCCCTGAGTGGTGTACAGTAGGTTTGACCACATAAAAGCACTGCATTTATGAAATATGACCTTTTGATGTACTGGCATCCCACCTGTAGCTTAATAAGTTACTCACCGTCATCCCTAATAATCACACGTATTTACCCTGAAACTCATATCCCACCTGTAACTTATTTGACGTAGCTCCTATGGCAGTCTGTGGACAGTTGATTTTTATGCAAATTATGCATAATTAATGGCTGTAATGTACATCAGTGTGTTGTGGTGTGTCCCCTGAGTGGTGTACAGTAGGTTTGACCACATAAAAGCACTGTAGTTATGAAATATGACCTTTTAATGCAATGTCCACAGACAGCATATAGGGGCTCTGTCGAATAAGTTACAGGCGGGACTTAAACCAAAAGATCCCACCTGTAACTTATTCGACGGAGCCCATATATGCTGTCTGTGGACAGTGATATTTTATGCTAATTTTGCACAATTAATGGGTTAAATGTCCACCAGTGCGTTGTGCTGTGTCCCCTGAGGGCTGTCCAGTAGGTTTGACCACCACTGACCACTTTTATTTATGAAATATGACCTTTAATGTAATGTCCACGGACAGCGCACAGGGGCTCCGTCGAATAACTTGCAGGTGGGATGCTGAGTTTCGACTTAGACATTTTCAGCGGTTGAATACCTGTAAGGAATTTTGGCCTTCAGCACATATGCTGAAATCCCCAATTGGTTACAGGGATTCAACCGCTGAAAATGTCTAAGTCTAAACAGTTGAATTTTATGCAAATTATGCATAATTAATAACTGTAATGTACATCAGTGTGTCGTGGTGTGTCCCCTGAGTGGTGTACAGTAGGTTTGACCTCATAAAAGCACTGTAGTTATGAAATATGACCTTTAAATGTAATGTCCACAGACAGCATATAGGGGCTCTGTCGAATAAGTTACAGACGGGACTTTAACCAAGTCATCCCCCCTGTAACTTATTCGACGGAGCCCACATATGCTGTCTGTGGACAGTTGAATTGTATGCAAATTATGCATAATTAATAACTGTAATGTACATCAGTGTGTTGTGGTGTGTCCCCTGAGTGGTGTACAGTAGGTTTGACCACATAAAAGCACTGCATTTATGAAATATGACCTTTTGATGTACTGGCATCCCACCTGTAGCTTAATAAGTTACTCACCGTCATCCCTAATAATCACACGTATTTACCCTGAAACTCACATCCCACCTGTAACTTATTTGACGGAGCTCCTATATGCTGTCTGTGGACAGTTGAATTGTATGCTAATTTTGCAAAATTAATAACTGTCATGTACATCAGTGTGTTTTGGTGTGTCCCCTGAGTGGTGTACAGTAGGTTTGACCACATAAAAGCACTGTAGTTATGAAATATGACCTTTTAATGTAATGTCCACAGACAGCATATAGGGGCTCTGTCGAATAAGTTACAGGCGGGACTTAAACCAAAAGATCCCACCTGTAACTTATTTGACGGAGCTCCTATATGCTGTCTGTGGACAGTTGAATTGTATGCAAATTTTGCAAAATTAATAACTGTAATGTACATCGGTGTGTTGTGGTGTGTCCCCTGAGTGGTGTACAGTAGGTTTGACCACATAAAAGCACTGTAGTTATGAAATATGACCTTTAAATGTAATGTCCACAGACAGCATATAGGCGCTCTGTCGAATAAGTTGCAGGTGGGCTCCAAACTTTGAACGGCTATAACTCGGGGGCCCAGCCGCCTAGCGGCACCAAACTCGGGTCAAAGTAAGGTCCCCAGGGGCCCTCTCCAACGGGCCCTAACCCGTGCTTCTAGCGCCCCCACAGGCCGAGATACGGGGGCCAACAGGGAAGGGTGCACTTCAGAAGGAAGGGTCCCAGAGGCTCAGGACTCTAAGGTCTGAGAGGGCCCCTGGGGGCCCCTCACCACCCTGAAGGACGATCTGCTGGGACTCGTCCTTTCCGAGATATCGACCGTTTTGTTCAAAAGTCCCTTATGTATAACCGGGTGTATCTTGGGAGCCAAGCCGAGTTTGAGCTCCAAACTCCCGGAGTGGGGAGGTACCCAAGGGCCCCCCATGACCCCAGAGTATGGAGCCCCAATTCAGCTTCGTTCCTGAGATATGGCCACTTCCTGTGGGACTTTGACCGGGTGTATCTTGGGAGTCAAGCCGAATTCGAGCTCCAAACTCCCGGTGTGGGGAGGTACCCAAGGGCCCCCCATGGCCCCAGAGTATGGAGCCCCAATTCGGCTTCGTTCCTGAGATATGGCCACTTCCTGTGGGACTTTGACCGGGTGTATCTTGGGAACCAAGCCGAATTCGAGCTCCATACTCTGGGCATGGGGGGGGGGGGTACCAATGGGGCCCCCATGACCCCAGAGAATGGAGCCCCAAGTCGGCTTAGCTCCCGAGATACATCCGGTCAAAGTCCCGCATCCCACCTGTAACTTATTTGACGGAGCTCCTATATGCTGTCTGTGGACAGTTGATTTTTATGCAAATTATGCATAATTAATGGCTGTAATGTACATCAGTGTGTTGTGGTGTGTCCCCTGAGTGGTGTACAGTAGGTTTGACCACATAAAAGCACTGTAGTTATGAAATATGACCTTTTAATGCAATGTCCACAGACAGCATATAGGGGCTCTGTCGAATAAGTTACAGGCGGGACTTAAACCAAAAGATCCCACCTGTAACTTATTCGACGGAGCCCATATATGCTGTCTGTGGACAGTGATATTTTATGCTAATTTTGCACAATTAATGGGTTAAATGTCCACCAGTGCGTTGTGCTGTGTCCCCTGAGGGCTGTCCAGTAGGTTTGACCACCACTGACCACTTTTATTTATGAAATATGACCTTTAATGTAATGTCCACGGACAGCGCACAGGGGCTCCGTCGAATAACTTGCAGGTGGGATGCTGAGTTTCGACAGACATTTTCAGCGGTTGAATACCTGTAAGGAATTTTGGCCTTCAGCACATATGCTGAAATCCCCAATTGGTTACAGGGATTCAACCGCTGAAAATGTCTAAGTCTAAACAGTTGAATTTTATGCAAATTATGCATAATTAATAACTGTAATGTACATCAGTGTGTCGTGGTGTGTCCCCTGAGTGGTGTACAGTAGGTTTGACCTCATAAAAGCACTGTAGTTATGAAATATGACCTTTAAATGTAATGTCCACAGACAGCATATAGGGGCTCTGTCGAATAAGTTACAGACGGGACTTTAACCAAGTCATCCCCCCTGTAACTTATTCGACGGAGCCCACATATGCTGTCTGTGGACAGTTGAATTGTATGCAAATTATGCATAATTAATAACTGTAATGTACATCAGTGTGTTGTGGTGTGTCCCCTGAGTGGTGTACAGTAGGTTTGACCACATAAAAGCACTGCATTTATGAAATATGACCTTTTGATGTACTGGCATCCCACCTGTAGCTTAATAAGTTACTCACCGTCATCCCTAATAATCACACGTATTTACCCTGAAACTCATATCCCACCTGTAACTTATTTGACGTAGCTCCTATGGCAGTCTGTGGACAGTTGATTTTTATGCAAATTATGCATAATTAATGGCTGTAATGTACATCAGTGTGTTGTGGTGTGTCCCCTGAGTGGTGTACAGTAGGTTTGACCACATAAAAGCACTGTAGTTATGAAATATGACCTTTTAATGCAATGTCCACAGACAGCATATAGGGGCTCTGTCGAATAAGTTACAGGCGGGACTTAAACCAAAAGATCCCACCTGTAACTTATTCGACGGAGCCCATATATGCTGTCTGTGGACAGTGATATTTTATGCTAATTTTGCACAATTAATGGGTTAAATGTCCACCAGTGCGTTGTGCTGTGTCCCCTGAGGGCTGTCCAGTAGGTTTGACCACCACTGACCACTTTTATTTATGAAATATGACCTTTAATGTAATGTCCACGGACAGCGCACAGGGGCTCCGTCGAATAACTTGCAGGTGGGATGCTGAGTTTCGACTTAGACATTTTCAGCGGTTGAATACCTGTAAGGAATTTTGGCCTTCAGCACATATGCTGAAATCCCCAATTGGTTACAGGGATTCAACCGCTGAAAATGTCTAAGTCTAAACAGTTGAATTTTATGCAAATTATGCATAATTAATAACTGTAATGTACATCAGTGTGTCGTGGTGTGTCCCCTGAGTGGTGTACAGTAGGTTTGACCTCATAAAAGCACTGTAGTTATGAAATATGACCTTTAAATGTAATGTCCACAGACAGCATATAGGGGCTCTGTCGAATAAGTTACAGACGGGACTTTAACCAAGTCATCCCCCCTGTAACTTATTCGACGGAGCCCACATATGCTGTCTGTGGACAGTTGAATTGTATGCAAATTATGCATAATTAATAACTGTAATGTACATCAGTGTGTTGTGGTGTGTCCCCTGAGTGGTGTACAGTAGGTTTGACCACATAAAAGCACTGCATTTATGAAATATGACCTTTTGATGTACTGGCATCCCACCTGTAGCTTAATAAGTTACTCACCGTCATCCCTAATAATCACACGTATTTACCCTGAAACTCACATACCACCTGTAACTTATTTGACGGAGCTCCTATATGCTGTCTGTGGACAGTTGAATTGTATGCTAATTTTGCAAAATTAATAACTGTCATGTACATCAGTGTGTTTTGGTGTGTCCCCTGAGTGGTGTACAGTAGGTTTGACCACATAAAAGCACTGTAGTTATGAAATATGACCTTTTAATGTAATGTCCACAGACAGCATATAGGGGCTCTGTCGAATAAGTTACAGGCGGGACTTAAACCAAAAGATCCCACCTGTAACTTATTTGACGGAGCTCCTATATGCTGTCTCTGGACAGTTGAATTGTATGCAAATTTTGCAAAATTAATAACTGTAATGTACATCGGTGTGTTGTGGTGTGTCCCCTGAGTGGTGTACAGTAGGTTTGACCACATAAAAGCACTGTAGTTATGAAATATGACCTTTAAATGTAATGTCCACAGACAGCATATAGGCGCTCTGTCGAATAAGTTGCAGGTGGGCTCCAAACTTTGAACGGCTATAACTCGGGGGCCCAGCCGCCTAGCGGCACCAAACTCGGGTCAAAGTAAGGTCCCCAGGGGCCCTCTCCAACGGGCCCTAACCCGTGCTTCTAGCGCCCCCACAGGCCGAGATACGGGGGCCAACAGGGAAGGGTGCACTTCAGAAGGAAGGGTCCCAGAGGCTCAGGACTCTGAGGTCTGAGAGGGCCCCTGGGGGCCCCTCACCACCCTGAAGGACGATCTGCTGGGACTCGTCCTTTCCGAGATATCGACCGTTTTGTTCAAAAGTCCCTTATGTATAACCGGGTGTATCTTGGGAGCCAAGCCGAGTTTGAGCTCCAAACTCCCGGAGTGGGGAGGTACCCAAGGGCCCCCCATGACCCCAGAGTATGGAGCCCCAATTCAGCTTCGTTCCTGAGATATGGCCACTTCCTGTGGGACTTTGACCGGGTGTATCTTGGGAGTCAAGCCGAATTCGAGCTCCATACTCTGGGCATGGGGGGGCACCAATGGCGCCCCCATGACCCCAGAGTATGGAGCCCCAATTCGGCTTCGTTCCTGAGATATGGCCACTTCCTGTGGGACTTTGACCCGGTGTATCTTGGGAGCCAAGCCGAGTTGGAGCTCCAAACTCCCGGTGTGGGGTGGTGCCGAAGGGCCCCCCATGACCCCAGAGTATGGAGCCCCAATTCGGCTTTGTTCCTGAGATATGGCCACTTCCTGTGGGACTTTGACCGGGTGTATCTTGGGAGTCAAGCCGAGTTGGAGCTCCAAACTCCCGGTGTGGGGTGGTGCCGAAGGGCCCCCCATGGCCCCAGAGTATGGAGCCCCAATTCGGCTTCGTTCCTGAGATATGGCCACTTCCTGTGGGACTTTGACCGGGTGTATCTTGGGAACCAAGCCGAATTCGAGCTCCATACTCTGGGCATGGGGGGGGTACCAATGGGGCCCCCATGACCCCAGAGAATGGAGCCCCAAGTCGGCTTAGCTCCCGAGATACATCCGGTCAAAGTCCCGCATCCCACCTGTAACTTATTTGACGGAGCTCCTATATGCTGTCTGTGGACAGTTGATTTTTATGCAAATTATGCATAATTAATGGCTGTAATGTACATCAGTGTGTTGTGGTGTGTCCCCTGAGTGGTGTACAGTAGGTTTGACCACATAAAAGCACTGTAGTTATGAAATATGACCTTTTAATGTAATGTCCACAGACAGCATATAGGGGCTCTGTCGAATAAGTTACAGGCGGGACTTTAACCAAAAGATCCCACCTGTAACTTATTCGACGGAGCCCATATATGCTGTCTGTGGACAGTGATATTTTATGCTAATTTTGCACAATTAATGGGTTAAATGTCCACCAGTGCGTTGTGCTGTGTCCCCTGAGGGCTGTCCAGTAGGTTTGACCACCACTGACCACTTTTATTTATGAAATATGACCTTTAATGTAATGTCCACGGACAGCGCACAGGGGCTCCGTCGAATAACTTGCAGGTGGGATGCTGAGTTTCGACTTAGACATTTTCAGCGGTTGAATCCCTGTAAGGAATTTTGGCCTTCAGCACATATGCTGAAATCCCCAATTGGTTACAGGGATTCAACCGCTGAAAATGTCTAAGTCTAAACAGTTGAATTTTATGCAAATTATGCATAATTAATAACTGTAATGTACATCAGTGTGTCGTGGTGTGTCCCCTGAGTGGTGTACAGTAGGTTTGACCACATAAAAGCACTGCATTTATGAAATATGACCTTTTGATGTACTGGCATCCCACCTGTAGCTTAATAAGTTACTCACCGTCATCCCTAATAATCACACGTATTTACCCTGAAACTCACATCCCACCTGTAACTTATTTGACGGAGCTCCTATATGCTGTCTGTGGACAGTTGAATTGTATGCTAATTTTGCAAAATTAATAACTGTCATGTACATCGGTGTGTTTTGGTGTGTCCCCTGAGTGGTGTACAGTAGGTTTGACCACATAAAAGCGCTGTAGTTATGAAATATGACCTTTTAATGCAATGTCCACAGACAGCATATAGGGGCTCTGTCGAATAAGTTGCAGGTGGGCTCCAAACTTTGAACGGCTATAACTCGGGGGCACAGCCGCCTAGCGGCACCAAACTCGGGTCAAAGTAAGGTCCCCAGGGGCCCTCTCCAACACGCCCTAGCCCGTGCTTCTAGCGCCCCCACAGGCCGAGATACGGGGGCCAACAGGAAAGGGTGCACTTCAGAAGGAAGGGTCCCAGAGGCTCAGGACTCTGGGTCTGAGAGGGCCCCTGGGGGCCCCTCACCACCCTGAAGGACGATCTGCTGGGACTCGTCCTTTCCGAGATATCGACCGTTTTGTTCAAAAGTCCCTTATGTATAACCGGGTGTATCTTGGGAGCCAAGCCGAGTTTGAGCTCCAAACTCCCGGAGTGGGGAGGTACCCAAGGGCCCCCCATGACCCCAGAGTATGGAGCCCCAATTCAGCTTCGTTCCTGAGATATGGCCACTTCCTGTGGGACTTTGACCGGGTGTATCTTGGGAGTCAAGCCGAATTCGAGCTCCATACTCTGGGCATGGGGGGGGCACCAATGGCTCCCCCATGACCCCAGAGTATGGAGCTCCAATTCGGCTTCGTTCCTGAGATATGGCCACTTCCTGTGGGACTTTGACCCGGTGTATCTTGGGAGCCAAGCCGAGTTGGAGCTCCAAACTCCCGGTGTGGGGTGGTGCCGAAGGGCCCCCCATGACCCCAGAGTATGGAGCCCCAATTCGGCTTCGTTCCTGAGATATGGCCACTTCCTGTGGGACTTTGACCGGGTGTATCTTGGGAGTCAAGCCGAGTTGGAGCTCCAAACTCCCGGTGTGGGGAGGTACCCAAGGGCCCCCCATGGCCCCAGAGTATGGAGCCCCAATTCGGCTTCGTTCCTGAGATATGGCCACTTCCTGTGGGACTTTGACCGGGTGTATCTTGGGAACCAAGCCGAATTCGAGCTCCATACTCTGGGCATGGGGGGGGGGGGTACCAATGGGGCCCCCATGACCCCAGAGAATGGAGCCCCAAGTCGGCTTAGCTCCCGAGATACATCCGGTCAAAGTCCCGCATCCCACCTGTAACTTATTTGACGGAGCTCCTATATGCTGTCTGTGGACAGTTGAATTTTATGCAAATTATGCATAATTAATGGCTGTAATGTACATCAGTGTGCTGTGGTGTGACCCCTGAGTGGTGTACAGTAGGTTTCACCTCATACAATCACTGTATATATGAAATATGACCCATTAATATACTCAGCATCCCACCTGTAACTTAATAAGTTACTCACTGGCCTTCACCAGATCTGGTGAAATCCCCAATTCGTTACAGGGATTCACCCGCTGAAAATGTCTAAGTCGAAAACAGCATCCCGTCTGTAACTTATTCGACAGAGCCCATATATGCTGTCTGTGGACAGTTGAATTTTATGCAAATTATGCATAATTAATAACTGTAATGTACATCAGTGTGTTGTGGTGTGTCCCCTGAGTGGTGTACAGTAGGTTTGACCTCATAAAAGCACTGTATTTATGAAATATGACCTTTTAATGTAATGTCCACAGACAGCATATAGGGGCTCTGTCGAATAAGTTACAGGCGGGACTTTAACCAAATCATCCCACCTGTAACTTATTCAACGGAGTCTTTATATGCTGTCTGTGGACAGTTGAATTTTATGCAAATTTTGCATAATTAATAACTGTAATGTACATCAGTGTGCTGTGGTGTGTCCCCTGAGTGGTGTAGAGTAGGTTTGACCACATAAAAGCACTGTATTTATGAAATATGACCTTTTAATGTAATGTCCACAGACAGCATATAGGCGCTCTGTCGAATAAGTTACAGGCGGGACTTTAACCAAGTCATCCCACCTGTAACTTATTCGACGGAGCCCATATATGCTGTCTGTGGACAGTTGAATTTTATGCAAATTTTGCATAATTAATAACTGTAATGTACATCAGTGTGCTGTGGTGTGTCCCCTGAGTGGTGTACAGTAGGTTTCACCTCATACAATCACTGTATATATGAAATATGACCCATTAATATACTCAGCATCCCACCTGTAACTTAATAAGTTACTCACTGGCCTTCACCAGATCTGGTGAAATCCCCAATTCGTTACAGGGATTCACCCGCTGAAAATGTCTAAGTCGAAAACAGCATCCCGCCTGTAACTTATTCGACAGAGCCCTTATATGCTGTCTGTGGACAGTTGAATTTTATGCAAATTATGCATAATTAATGGCTGTAATTTACATCAGTGTGTGGGGCTGTGTCCCCTGAGTGGTGTACTTGTCTTACTGTCCATGGACAGCACACTTATGGGTCATTTTTCAGAATTACATTGACTTTATGAGGTGAAACATGATGTACACAAAACAGGGGACACAACACAACACAACACACTGATGTACATTACAGCCATTAATTTAGCTAAATTAGCATCAAATTCAACTGTCCACAGACAGCATACAGGGACCTTGTTGAATAGGTTACAGCTGGGATGCTGACAAATGTAACATGTTCTGTGGAGTAGTGGTCACTGTGTGTGCTTTGTTTTGGTTTGGGCCCTTTGATCATGAGAACGCAGGTTCTAACCCAGCTTGGAGCACATTATGCGAAAAAAAGTTGTCAAGTTTAATCATTACATTATATGCTTTTATTGGGTAAGACCTAATCCAAAACACATAGTAATTGCAATATAAACACACTGATGTGCATTACAGCTAATAATTATGAATCATTATTGTTGAGATGAACAGTATACAGACTGCTCACTGTCAGATAAGTACATATGCAGAATATCTGTCCCAGTCTAATAGGTTGCTTATGGACTTAATAAGATGGAGACAATGTATGGCTGAATGTAATTTTGAAGTAAGTCTGTATGCAATGCTTGGAAAATCACTGCATTAAACAGTGTCTTACTTCAAAATATACTAGAGTGCATGAATGTAATTTTGAAGTAAGTCTGTATGCAATGCTTGGAAAATCACTGCATTAAACAGTGTCTTACTTCAAAATATACTAGAGTTGCATGAATGTAATTTTGAAGTAAGTCTCTATGCAATGCTTGGAAAATCACTTGCATTAAACAGTGTCTTACTTCAAAATATACTAGAGACCTGAATGTATAATTTCAAGTAAGTGACTATGTATCACTGTGTCTTACTTGAAAGTATACTAGAGACTTGCATAGTGGCTTACTTCAAGTTGTATTAAAATTAGCATAGCTTCTGCAAGCAACTCCCTCATGTTCTCAGTAGTGAGTTCATCTTTGTTGGGTGCAGACATCATTTGGATTTTGCTCTTTAAACTTTTATACAAAAATGCCTGCTGTTTACAATTGCCCGCTGTGTACACGAATGTACTCTCGCTTGAGCCAGCATCTTCAGGTGTACCACAAGGTACAGAACAAAGATGAGAGAAAGCTTTTGCTTGCTTTGGAGTCCGGACGCGTCAATGTTAGGTCTTGCGTATGCCCCGTGGCTGGCTGTGGAATCTCCACAACAAGAATCGACCGGCACCTGAAGTCTCACGCAGAGCTGTCGACAGCCGCAAAAGAAAACGCAATAAAACTGTGCAAAAGAAAAAAAGTGTTGGCACAAATTGCAGCACTTAGGGCGACGGAACCAGATGTGCCACTCGTCAGCACCCTGGACTTGCTGCCTGACATCGAGGATGCCGATGTGCCCTTGGAGGAGGACGAGGAGGAGGTATGCAGCAACCCTGGCTGCAAAGAGAAGACAGAGAGGTTGTGGACAGAAAACAGACGATTGAACGCCCAGGTGGACACTCTGACCACCGCCCTGCGTGATGTGACTCGCCGGTACCGCAGGCTACAGAAGAAGTCAACATCTATGGCTTCTGGAAGCTTAAGAAAGGTGAAGAAAAGACTGTTCTCTTCCCTCGGATCTGGGGATGACCCTCTTGATATCACTGAGGCTTCCACCCTTCCGCCAGCCTCCAGTGATTTGGAGCCCTCCACCAGCCAGCAGCCAGGCGTCTTTCAGGAGCTTGAGGTTGATCAAAGGTTGACACTGAGTGAGTACACTTGCATTGTTTTAACTTGATGTTTTCTGAAATGTCATTGTCAGCACTGCAAAAAAAAAAAAAAAAAAGCTTTTCTTACTTAGTATTTTTGTGTTGTTTCCGGTCCAAATATCTAAAAATTCGTAAAATCAAGAAACATTTACTAGAGAAGTAAAATGACATAAGACATTCTATTTAAAAAAAAAAAAAAAAAAAAAAAAAAAACAGAAAGTAATTGAAGTAATTTTTGCTTAAAACAAGCAAAATTATCATTATCGGGTATGAAAAATAATCTTGTTTTCCATTTGAATTTAGTTTTTTTTTTTCTTACCCCCATTGGCAGATAATTTTGCTTGTTTTAAGCAAAAATTACTTAAATTACTTTCTTTTTATCTTGAAACAAAATAGAATTTAAAAAAACGTAATTTTACTTCTCTAGTAAACGCTTCTTGATTTAAGAATTTTTTGATATTTGGACTGGAAACAAAACAAAAATACTAAGTAAGAAAAACATTTTTTTTTTTGTAAGTTGAATTTGATGCAAATTATGCATAATTAATGGCTGTAATGTACATCAGTGTGTTGTGGTGTGTCCCATGAGTGGTGTACAGTAGGTTTGACCTCATAAAAGCACTGTAGTTATGAAATATGACCTTTTGATGTACTGGCATCCCACCTGTAGCTTATTAAGTTACTCACCGTCCTCCCTAAACATCACACGTATTTACCTTGAAACTCACATCCCACCTGTAACTTATTTGACGTAGCTCCTATGTGCAGTCTGTGGACAGTTGAATTTGATGCAAATTATGCATAATTAATGGCTGTAATGTACATCAGTGTGTTGTGGTGTGTCCCATGAGCGGTGTACAGTAGGTTTGACCTCATAAAAGCACTGTATTTATGAAATATGACCTTTTGATGTACTGGCATCCCACCTGTAGCTTATTAAGTTACTCACCGTCCTCCCTAAACATCACACGTATTTACCTTGAAACTCATATCCCACCTGTAACTTATTTGACGTAGCTCCTATGTGCAGTCTGTGGACAGTTGAATTTGATGCAAATTATGCATAATTAATGGCTGTAATGTACATCAGTGTGTTGTGGTGTGTCCCATGAGCGGTGTACAGTAGGTTTGACCTCATAAAAGCACTGTATTTATGAAATATGACCTTTTGATGTACTGTCCAGGGGAAGCCTATAGGCGCTCTGTCAAATAAGTTGCAGGAGGGCTCCAAACTTTGAACGGTTATATGTATGAATATTAATATGTATTTAAACCGTTTATTATCCCTTTACTTACACTTTCTAAGGGATCTCATGAACCACTGACAACTCCTAAATAACCCGTTCGTAAATAATGTAGTATTTCATTTATAAATGATAAATTAATCATTAATAAAGTATGAAAATACAATTATTAAAGACACATTATAATATGCTTATAAATCAAGAAAAAAGTATTTATAGATGTATTTATGAACTGCTTATTAATGTCTTTTAATGCTTTATAAATGGCAAATTAACTGTTTACTAATGATTAACTAATGATTAATAGCGTTTAGTTATTACAAACTGTTACCAACAAAAATACAAATTAAGAAAGCATTTTTTGCAGTGATTGTGTTGACTGACAATTGTCTCTGTCCTCATTATTCTTTGTGCACAGAAACCATCATGGAGGAGTTCAGGGTGAACCAGCTCGGCCCAGACCCGTCATCAAAGCACACGGATAATGTCAACGCAAAAATGTACCGCATAAAAAAGTTCCTGCAGTACATGGCTGAGGGGAAGACGAGGCTGAGCACTCTTTGTTTTTTAAACGAGACGAGCAGGATTCACGCGTAAGTCATTTTCTTATTATGTGTCTCTTGTAATGATGTTTTTAGAAAAAATATAATAATGAAAATGAGTGTTTATAGAGGGCATATTCAAGCCTCTTGATTTGTTTGTGTGCAGGTGGGTCAGCTCCCTGCGCAAGTCCCTAATGAAAGAGACAACCATAGATTACTATGTCCAGAACGTGTCTCAATTCATAAATTTCATTAGTGAAACACCTCCACCTTCCTGCCGTCTTTCGAAGACGGTGCTAATTGGTCTCCGCAGGGAGATGCAGAGTGTCAAAAAATCTCTAAAGAGAAAGGTTGCCATGCACCGGACGGCAGTAAAAACTGGAAAAGAGCAAAGGGTGCTCAGCAAGGTGACAATTCTGCAGTGCCAGAGCCAGGCCAAGCAGGCCATCCCCAAAATTCTGTGTAAGTCCCCCCTCCATTTAACTCATTGTACTGACATATTGTAAAATGCATAAGAAATGTTCAACATGAACCCTGAGATTGTGCTCTGTGTTGTTTATAGCCCAGCTCGAAAGTGACGTGGCCACGACCTCCTTGCAGTGGGAGTTTTATGGTCACCTTTCTGCATATTTGGCAGCCCTTTATGGTCACAGAGGGGGGGTGTACCAAAATATGACGATCAGCGAGGTAGAGGAGGCCCAAGAATGCACAACCGAAAATGTGTTCCTGATCAACGTGAGTGTATTGCGCTTCCTTTTTATGCATCAGGTGACCTTAATTTGTTTGATCTATGTTCTGATTTGCTCTTTTTTTTTGTCTGTGTTTTTCTTTTGTGTGTCTGTGTGTGTGTGTGTGTGTGTGTGTGTGTGTCAACAGATACAGTTACACAAGACAAACCAGGCATTTGGCCCGGCACAGATTGCAGTTACCAAAGAGGAGTATGACTGGATGCTGCGCTTCTTGAAAATTAGAAGAAGACTTCCGGGTGGCAGTTCTGCAAAATTTTTTTTTTTTACATCAACTTCCAACGTCTGCAAGAAACTAGTCACATATTTTAGGGATGCGTGGAAGTCAATGGGCCTCCCCGGCAACCCAAATTTCACAGATATGAGAACCTCTATCGCGAGCCATGTAAGTGTTTTCTCTCGTAAGGGGGCATATTTCAGAGACATTCAGTAAGGTGTTGTCTCCTCAAACTGCTTTCGTTTTCTCCTTCTTTCTCTCTATTTCTAGGCCAAATTCACTCATTCTGAGGACGACCGACTGAAGGTCTCTAAATTTATGTGCCACGATGTCCAGACGGCGGACAAGTTCTATGTAACGAACTTGTCCGCCAAGCAGGCTCTGGAGCACCGTAAGTTATTTGAGGCTGCGCTGTTAGGTGAGGACAACACTGTGGTTGGTGTTAAGCGGAGGCGCCGTGGCCCTGAGGAGGAAACACAACATAAGAGGGCAAAGACAACAGGGGGGTCCTCTGAGGAAACATCTAGCGACACCACAGATGACACGAGTCCCGAGACCAGCCAGGTAAATTGATATCCTGTAAACGTACTGAGTCTATAATGCCGTATTTATTGGCACAATGATGATCAATCCTTCACCATGTATTTTCTTTGGAAGGGTGAAGAAGAGGTGCCCGGAAGCGCACAAGGCCAGAAGAAAACTTCACCAGACGTCGTCTTGAAATCCCCAGTTGTTGTAGTTACTCCTTTAAAATCATCAAAACAAAAGAGGATACTTCGCCCGCGCCGCATTTCCCCGATAAAAGTTTCTCACTTAAAGAAAATTAACACACAAAAGACAGCCAGAGCCAGGGTTAAGCGGGCAATTAAGAAATGCAAGGAGAAAAAATAGGCGTTTTTAATCCCCCTGTCCCTCCCCCAGATTGACCGTTGTGTCATTTAATTTTTTCATTTTTTTCTTAAATATTTTTTGGTCTTTTTTTGGTTATATACTTCAATAATAATAAAAGTAAAATTAATAATAAAAGTAATTAGTGTGTGTGTGTGTGTGTGTGTGTGTGTGTGTGTGTGTGTGTGTGTGTGTGTGTGTGTGTGTGTGTGTGTGTGTGTGTGTGTGCGTGTGTGATTTGGCTTTGTAATAAAACTTGTTTGCTGTGTTAAAATTTTGTCTGTCATTTTTGTCCTTTTATTATTGTTGGTTAAATGCATCATAGTCACTTATATAAACATTGATGTATTGTTTTAATTTATTACTGTGAAGCTGCTTTGATGCAACCTATGTTGTGAAAAGCGCTATATAAATAAACTTGACTTATTATAGGTCTTTGACAAAATTCCCAGGTAACTTCTGTGGTGAGGTAACACTTTATAATAACTGTACATTATTCATCATTAATTAGGCATTAGTAAACAGTTAAATAATCATTCATAAACCATTAATATACGAAGAGTTCAGATGCAAAAGCCTCTAAATGCCATCTGAAATTTTCTTATAGAATGATCATTTTTATCAAGCTTGTATACTTAAATTCAATAATTTCACTTAAATGGCAATGAAGATTATCTATTAATTATCATTTAAGTGAAATTACTGAACTTAAATAT